>NW_024871351.1:0-400018 GCF_019054845.1 Dipodomys spectabilis | reverse complement strand
AGAAAACTTGGAATATACTTTTAGTACAAATAATTTATAGTGCCACTAATATAAACATAAAGGCACTAATTCAGAAGCATTTGTTCATTGGCTGGTTTCTTAGTTTATTCATATATATACATTATTAATTTATATATATACATATATTATTAAAAACATGGTTTTGAAGTGTACCTAAGAGCATATGTGCTCATTTAAATTTGTACAACTGCACAAGCTTGATTTTTTTTTTCAGTTTGTTGGTACCATAAATTAGGTGGGATTTGTGTGTTGTTTAGTTCTCTGTTTTTGGAGGATATCTCTCCCCTTTATCCCCCTACCCCCCCTCTCCCCGCAATTGAACTCAGCTTGCTCTTTCTTGGCTTGGTTGTTCATAGCTGATTTTCTACCACGTCAGCCATACTTGTAGCCTGGCTTTTTGCCAGTTAATTAGAGATGATGTCTCTCAGGCTATGCTGCCTGGATTGGCTTTGAAACTTCATCTTCTACTTCTTACCTCCTGAGTAGCTGGGATTACAGATGTGAGCCACTGGGGTGCCTAGGGATAAATTAGACTTTGGTTGGTGTATTCTTTCTGTTTTTCTAAGCATGGGATGATATACCATAGAATTTTTGTGAATGTCCTGTATAGTTCTCATAAGATATAATCAATTTAATACATAAGTGTAATAATAGTCAACAAAAATAATGAATCAATACAAAAAATAAAATAAATACACTCAAAGCAATTTCAATAAACATAAGTATGTAGATATTAATTATTTCAAATGTGGATGAATATTACTTTAACAGGGCTAGGGATTGAATTCAGGCCTAGGGAGCAGGCCTGAATTACTTGTCTTCAAAGAGGGTGAGTTTCCTTGTCCCCCACAGTGCATAAGAGTTACCCAGTCTCTGAGTTCAATTCCCAGGCCTGGCAGAAAAAAAAAGGCACGAATTCTAAGCCAGGGAGCATTAGTTTGATATATATCTGGCCTTGGGAACTGTCCTTGCACTCTTCAGCTCAAGGCGAGCACTATACTGCTTAAGCCACAGCACCACTTCCGGTTTTCTAGTGGTTTATTGGAGAGAAGAGTCTCAAGGACTTTCCTGCCCAGGCTGGCTTTGAACAGAGATTTTCAGATCTCAGCATCCTGAGTAGCTAAGAGTACAGGCGTGAACCACCAGTGCCCAACTATTTTTAATATTTTTAAATTATTTATTATTTATTTATTTATGTATTGCCCAGCACGGAGCTTGAACTCATAGGGTGGCAACTCTACCTCAGCTAACGTCACCCTAGGCTGGGACGGTGCAGCCTCTGGACCCACAACCCATCATGGGATATTAAGCCTCGGGGGCTGACAGGAAAACAAAATGAAAACGGCACCAAAAAAAAAAAAAAAAAAGCTAGGAACCGACCATGGATGGTGTTTTCTTGGTTTTCCCTCCTTGCATGGTGATCATCCCGGGTCCAAATAACACTGGTGTAACCTGTAGGTCACCTGGCAGATTCTCTCTTTTCCTTCCTTGGATGTTGACTGTTCTGGGTCTAAATGACATGGTTGCAACCTGTAGGTCACCTGGAGGCTGGTCAGCTG
Source organism: Dipodomys spectabilis (assembly GCF_019054845.1). Taxonomy (NCBI): domain Eukaryota; kingdom Metazoa; phylum Chordata; class Mammalia; order Rodentia; family Heteromyidae; genus Dipodomys; species Dipodomys spectabilis. The sequence continues at coordinate 398,438 of NW_024871351.1, read as the reverse complement.
AAGGCTGGCAGGCTGGCAGAGAAGCCATAGGCCAGTCTGGACACCTATGCCCTGTGTTTGAATGCCAGTCATGCCACTTACAAAGGGCTGGAGAGCCTAAGAAGCTATTGCCTGTCCATAGGAACACCAGATAAATGTAATCAATGTCATGGTTGGATGAGTAGTTCATCAATCAGTCTAATATAAATTTAGACCCAATAATCACAGTATATTATGCATTAAATCATAGTTTATTATGCATTAAAAGAATACTATTCATTAAATGAAGTCCTCACTAAAGACCCAAGAACCTGTATGAACGTAATATATGTCATTTAATACTAGATAGACATCACTGGCACTATCAAAATATCTAAATATATATTTACCTGTATACCACCGTCTCCATAGAAAGGTATTGCTATTTTGGCCAAACATGTGGCTCCATCCCAGGTCCTAGGATCCACTTGGCAGCTGAATGGGCTAGAGGCTGCCATGCTGACACTCACCCATTCATGAGTTGGGCCTTCTAGGCCCTCAGTTCAGGTCCCAGCATTGCCAAAAATTTCATCTTGGAATAAGATTACAAGTGTGACACCTGTTTTCCTTTTCTGTGCAAGTGCTGGGTGTTAGGTATGATATACATGTGTGCAAAGCTACATGTTATGGAATAGATTGGAATAAATGTAATAAATGATATAGGTGCACTCAAGTCCATAAAATAAATGCTAATTCATTCAGTCAATAATAAAATATAATGAATCACTCCAGCAAATACGATATAGACTGAATATATAGATGCAAGTACAAAGCATATATTTAAAATGTCTATAAATGTTACATTTTCCAGGCTAGTGCTTGAATTCTGGTCTAGGGAAGAGTTGAGAAGTTCATGCATGATTCATATAGGAAATGATAGGCAAGAACTTTGGCAAAATGATTATTTTTAATTAAGACTTCACGAAGTGTGACAATAATAATTACCTTCAGGAAATTGAGGCATTGGGAAAGATCCAAGAATTAGTAGGCACATGGTAGATAGGATTCCAACACAACTTGCCACATCTCTATACAAATAGGTATTTATTAGCATACTAGCTTCAGCTTATGAATGGATGAATATGGTGCACAAACCCCAACCCGGGGATCAAGCTCTGGTCCTGGGGATAGCCTAGATCCTTAATAGCTCAAAATCTGGTATGCTCATGTGGACCCATTAGAAAGTTGGGCTTGCTAGGCCCGGAGTTCAACTCCCAGCAATGCCAAAAGGTTCATCCAGCTGTGTGAAGCCAATCTTTACAGCTGTTTTCCTGTCCTGTGAAAGTCCTGGGACTCAGCGAGGATGGAGAATGCTATATAGGCAATTTATAGCCATAGGAATAGGTTGTCATCCATGGCAGCACAGATATACCTGTCATCATACTCAATAAAATACACAATACATCCATGAATAAAACTCAAAATTAAAAAAATAATTACATTGAATGCAAGATGCATACCACACCTGTATGTAAATAGAGATATCATGTTTAAAGGAGGTGGGCTTCTTATTTTGTCCACTGCTAGGTCTTCAAATCTGGCCTTTGACCAGGCTTTACATTCTAGTCTTCAGGGATGATGAGCTTCCCCTTCCCCCACAGTGCAATGGGGTTACCCAGACTTGAGCTCAAATTTCAGCACTGACAAAAGATTCATCCTGATGTCAGAAGCCAGTCGTTGCACCTGTTTTCCTCTCGTGTGGAAGTTCTGGGTCTCAGCTAGGATGGAGAGTGAATGCATAGACAAACTTATAACCATGGGAACAGGTCGTCATCCATGTTAGAACCGTTAACATGTCACCATACTCAGTAAAATACACAATACATTCATGAATTAGACACAAATTAAGGAGATGTGCACCGAATGCAAAATGCTGTCCACACATATTATCAATATATATCCTATGTTTCAAGTATGAATTTATGACTATGCTGGCCCTCCCTGGTGCTCGATGTCAGGTGCTGGGAACAGTCTAGCTCTTCAGTTGCTCACAGGCCAGTGTCCTCACTTTGACCCTTTTGACAATTGGGCCTGCTAGGTCCTGAGTTCAAATCCCAACAGTGCCAAAACATGAATCTTGATGTGAGAAACCCATCGGTCCACTTGTTTTTTTGTCCTGTGAAAGTCCTTGATCTGAGCTAGGATGGAGAAGGCATAGGCAACTCCATGGCCATAGAAATAGGTTGCTATCCATGTCAGCACATTTATATCTGTCATCATACTTAATAAAATACAGAATGCAACCCTGACTAAGACACAAACCAAAAGAATAACTACACTGAAAACATAATGCATTCCACACATGTATGTAAATAGAGATGCTATGTGTAAAATAGGTGGGCATATGATTTTTTTCAGAGCTGGGGCTTCAATTCAGGCCCTGGGACCAGGCCTGATTTGTAGTCTTCAACGATGGTGAGCTTCTCCTTCCCCCACAGTGCAACAGAGTTACCTAGACCTGAGTTCACATTCCAGCTCCAGCAATAAAATGGCGTGAATTCTGAGCTAGGGTGCTTCATTTATAATTTTTCAATTTTTTAATTTTTTTGCCACACCCAGGGTTTGAACTCAAGTTGTGGCAACTCTGCCTCAGGTCCGATCATCCTAGCTGCAGCCTCTGGACCGACAGCCCATCCTTGGATCTTAGGACCCCAGGGCTTGGAGGAAAAAGAAAAGCCGGATGGGGAAAAAAAAAAAGCGGTGGGAAGTTCCAGCTGGCGCTTTTAGGTTATTTTTTTTTTTGAATGTTGACCATGGTAGGACCAAAGCCAGCAGACTGCAGATTGAAGGTGACCGGGTGTGGCTGAAGGCCTGCTGGCTATCAGGGGAGCCACAGGATGACCGGGCAATGGAGGCCCCAAGGTTGAATCCCAGTCAGCCCCCCTACATTGCGGGAATGGCAGGAGATCCTGAGATACTCGATTCCGGACCTAGGAAGAGTCATGAAATGAGATCAATCTCATCCTTGAATGAGTAGTTCCTGAGAATGTGAGTAGGAAATGATAATCAAGATTCATGGGGTATCAATTATTTTTAATAAAGAGTTGATGAAGCCTATCTATAATCATCACAGTCATGAAATGGAGGCATTGGGGAAGGTCCAAGAATTGGTAGTCACAGGGTAGATTGGATTACATCACAGCTCACCATCTCTCCTACTCTATACAGATATGTACTTATTTGCATACTTCCTTCAGCTGATGAATGGATGATTATTGTGCTCCCCCTGCCTTACTCCCGGGGCTAGATCTCAAGTCCTGGGAACGCCCTAGCTCCTTAGTGGCTCAAAGGCTGGTGTGCTTACATGGACCCATTCACCTACTGGGCCTGCTTAGTGGTGAGTTCAGATCCCAGCAGTGCCAAAAGATTCATCCTGTCAGAAGCCAAATGTTGCCCCTGTTTTCCTTACCTATGTGAGTTCTGGGTCCCAGCTATGATGCCATGGCCAGTGGCCATGGCAAAAGGTTTTCATCCATGTCAGCCCAGTTACACCTGTCACATATACTCAAAAACACACAATACATCCATGAATAGCATACAAAAATAAAGAGGATAACTACACTCAATGCACGAGCCAGTCCACACAATGGATTTGAATATACATCCCATGTTTCAATGATGCATTGAGGACTCTTGTGACCACCCTGGTGCTCGATCTAAGTTCCTGGGAATGGCCCAGTTCCTTAGTGGCTCACAGGCTGGTGTGCTCATGAGGACCCATCGGGCAGTTGGGGCTCCTAGGCAGAGTTTGAATCTGAGCACTGCCAAAAATTCACCCTGATGTGAGAAACCATTCATTGCAGCTGTTCTTCTGTGCTGTGCAAGTTCTTGGTCTCAGCTAGGATGGAGAATGATTAGGTAACTCATGGGAATAGGTTGTAATCCAGGTCACCACACTTATATCTGTCATCCTATACTCAAGAAAACACAAAATACATCAATGAATAAGACACCAGATAAAGACAATGACTACACCGAGCACAAGATGCCGCCCACCCATGTATAGAAATAGAGATCCTCTGTTTAAATTCTGAATTTATGACTACGATGGCCTCCACTGGGGCTTGGTCTCAGGTCCTAGGAAAAACCTAGCTGCTTAGTGGCTCAAGGGCTGGTGTGCTCACCATGACCCATCCACCACTTGGGCCTGCTAGGCCTTGAGTTCAAATCCAAGTACTACCAAAAGATTCATCCTGATATTAGAAGTCAATCGTTGCACCTGTTTTCCTATGCTGTGAAAGTCCTGGATCTCAGCTAGGATGGAGTATGCCATATAGGCAACTCTATACTCATGGGAATCGGTTGACATCCTTGTCAGCACAGTTATAGTTGTCATCACACTCAATAAAATACACAATGCATCCATGAATAAGACACAAAATCAAGAGAACCAGTACACAGAACTCAAGATGCTTTCCACCTATGCATGGAAATATAGCTCCTGTGTTTAAATTATGAATTCATGAATATATTGACCACTGCAGGGCACTACCTCAGGCCCTGGGAACGGCCTAGCATCTTAGTGGCTCACAGGCTGGTATGCTCACCTTGACCCATTCACCAATTCTGCCTGCTAGGCTCTCAGTTCAAAAACCAGCACAGCCAAAAGAGCCATCCTGATGTGAGAAACCAATGGATCCACAAGATTTCCTGTCCTGTGAAGGTCCTGAGCCTCAGAGAGGATGGAAAATGCTATATACGCAACTCTATAGTCATGGGAATAGGTTGTCATCCATGGCATCACAGATATATCTGTCACCATACTCAATAAAATACACAATACATCCATGAATAAGACTCAAAATTAGAAAATAACGCATACCACAGCTGTATGTAAATAGATATCCTATGTTTAAAAGAGGGGGACTTCTTATTTTGTTCAGTGCTAGGGCTCCAAATCAGGCCCTGGACCAGGCCTGACATTCTAGTCTTCAAGGATGGAAAGCTTCCCCTTCCCCCCAGGGAAATGGGGTTACCCAGACTTGAGTTCAAATCCCAGAACTGACAAAAGACTCATCCTGATGTCAGAAGCCAATCGTTGCACCTGTTTTCCTCTCGTGTGGAAGTCCTGGGTCTCAGCTAGGATGGAGAATGAATGCATAGGCAAACTTATAACCATGGGAACACGTCATCATCCATGTCAGTACAGTTATACCCGCCACCATACTCAGTAAAATACACAATACCTCCATGAATTAGACACAAATTAAGGAGAATTGCACTGAATGCAAGATGATTCCACACATGTATGTCAATACAGATCCTATGTTTCAAGTATGAATTTATGCCTATCCTGGCCCTCCCTGATGCTCGATGACAGGCTTACCTTCTCAGTTTCTCACAGGCCAGTGTCCTCCCCTTGACCCTTTCGCCAATTGGGCCTGCTAAGCTTTGAGTTCAAATCCCAACTCTGCCAAAACATGAATGCTGGTGTGAGAAGCCCAGAGTTGCACCTGTTTTCCTGTACTCTGAAAGTTCTGGGTCTCAGCTAGGTTGCAGTATGCTATATAGGCAACTCTATACTCATTGGAATCCGTTCCCATCCATGTCATCACAGTTATATCTGTCATCACACGCAATAAAATACAAAATGCATCCCTGATTAAGACACACAATAAAAAGAATAACTACACTGAATACATGATGCATTCCACAGATGTATGTAAATAGAGATCATCTCTATAAATTATGAATTTATATCAATCATGGACCCCACCAGGGTTTGATCACAGGTCCTGGGATGGACCTAACCCCCTATTGGCTCACGGGCTGTTGTGCTCACCATTACCCATTCACCAGTAGGGTTTTCTAAGCCTTGAGTTCAAATCCCAGCATTGTCAAAAGATGAATACTGATGTGAGAAGCCAATTGATCCACCTCTTTTCCTATGCTGTGAATGTACTGCTTCTCAGCTACGAATGGAGCATACTATGTAGGCAATCTATAGCCATAGGAATAGGTTGACATCCAGTTTAGCACAGTGATACCTGTCACCATACACAGTAAAATACACAATAACTCCATGAATTAGACAAAAATTAAGAAGAAGTGCACCGAATGCAAGATGCTGTCCACACATATTTATCAATATATATCCTATGTTTAAATTATGAATTTATTCTTATCCTGGCCCTCCCTGGTGCTCGATGTCAGGTGCTGGGAACAGTCTAGATCCTCAGTTGCTCACAGGCCAGTGTACTCACCTTGACCCTTTCGACAATTGGGCCTGCTAGGTCCTGAGTTCAAATCCCAACAGTGCCAAAACATGAATCCTGATGTGAGAAGCCCATGGGTCCACTTGTTTTTTTGTCTTGTGAAAGTCCTTGATCTGAGCTAGGATGGAGAAGGCATAGGCAACTCCATGGCCATAGAAATAGGTTGCTATCCATGTCAGCACATTTATATCTGTCATCATACTTAATAAAATACAGAATGCAACCCTGACTAAGACACAAACCAAAAGAATAACTACACTGAAAACATGATGCATTCCACACATGTATGTAAATAGAGATGCTATGTGTAAAATAGGTGGGCATATGATTTTTTTCAGAGCTGGGGCTTCAATTCAGGCCCTGGGAGCAGACCTGACCTTGTAGTCTTCAAGGATGGTAAGCTTGTCTTCTCCAACAATGCTATAGTGTTACCTAAACCTGAGTTGGAAGCCCAGCTGTGGCAGAAAAATGGTGTGAATTTTGAACTAGGGTGCTTTATTATTTTTTTAATTTTGTTTTTGCTCACCAAGGTATTTGCACTCAGTTCATGGCAACACTGCCTCAGCTTCGATCACTTTAGGCTGGTGGGCTGCCACAGGCCCATAGTGGATCCTGTGATCCTAGGCCCTGAAGCTTTGCAAGAGTTAAAAAAAACCCACACAGAAAAATAGCCATGGTATGAATATTTAAAATTTTCTTCCTTTGCATGGTGACCAATCTGGGTCCGAATTACACGGCTATAAAGGGTACTTCACTTTGCATTGGCCATGGCTAGCGTGCTATCAGGGAAGCCACAGGCCCATATGTCATTGTAGGCCCTGATTTTTAATCCTGGTGCTGACACCTACCAAAGCAGAGACTTCCCAAGAGACTCGTTCTTATGCATGGGAATAACAATAGACTGTGAGCAAACTCATGATTGAATGAGAAGTTTCTGCGGGCATCGGTCTAGTATAAAATTAGACGCAATGATCCTAGGATGCTGATTGATCTTAATGAATGGTTTATTAAGCATGAAAACAATACTATTCCTTCAATGGCGGCATAATAAATTCCTAAGAGTTGGTAGGAATGTAGTTTATGTCATTAAATCCTAGGTAGATGTCTCTGAAATTCTATACAAATATGTATTTTTTGATATACTACCACCTGCCTATCCATGTATGGCTATTTTGTCCTCCCATGTGGCTCAATCTCAGGGTCTGGGAACTGCCTGGCAGCTTTTTGGCTAGAGGATGCCGTGTTGACACACTCATTCATGAATTGGGTCTGCTAGGCCCTGAGTTCAGATCCCAGCACTGCAAACAATTGGATTGTGGAATAAGAAACCAAGTGTGAAACCTGTTTTCCTTTTCTCTGGGTGTCAGACATTATGGAGAACATGTCTACAAATTTAGATACTATGTGATGGAATGTCATCAATATAATAAATGGAATGTATATCATATGTCATCACAGTCAATAAATGGTAAATAAATGAATAAAACAAAAATACAGTCAATAAACAGGATATAGACTGAACATCTATAGGTAAGTACAAATCCTATCTTTATAATGTATATAAACAGTATGTTTTCCAGGGCTGGGATTGAATTCAGGCCTAAATTGTGTGTGTGTGTGTGTGTGTGTGTGTGTGTGTGTGTGTGTGTTGCAAAGCAAGTTCTTGAACTTAGGTCGTGGCAACTCTGCCTCAGCTTCCATCACCCTAGGCTGGGGTGCAGCCACTGGAGCCACAGCCGATCCTGGGATTCTAGATCTCCAGGCCTTGTGTGGGGAAAAAATGTGCACAGAAAAAAAGTGGTGGGAAGAAAAAAATAGGGCTAGGAAGGTGGCTCAGTGGTAGAGCACTTGCCTTGCATGCTTGAGGCCCTGGGATTGATTCCTCAGCACCACATAAGCAAAAATAAAAAAGCCGGAAGTGGTGTTGTGGCTCAAGTGGTAGAGCGCTAGCCTTGAGCTGAAGAGCTGAGGGACAAGGCCCAGGCCCAGAGTTCAAGCCCACGATTAGTCCCCTCCCCACAAAAAAAGGTGGTAGAGCCATGTGCCGGTGGCTCACACCTGTCATCCTAGCTACTCAGGAGACTGAGATCTGAGTATCTTGGTTCAAAGCTAGCCTGGACAGGAAAGTCAGTGAGACACTTATCTCCAAGAAATCTCTAGAAAAATGGAAGTGGTGATGTGACTCAAGCGGTAGAGTGCTTGCCTTCAGCTGAAGAGCACAAGAACAGCGCCCAGTCCCAGAGTTCAAGCCTTATGACCAACCAAAAAAAAAAAAACGTGACGGGATTGCGTTTTTACATTTTCTTCCTTTGCACCGTGACCATCTGGGTCTGAATGACATGGCTCCAAAGGGTACTTCACCTTGCATTGCTGAAGGATGGCAGGGTATTGGGGAAGCCATAGTCTCGCACGACAACGCAGGCCTAGAGTTTGAATGCCAGTAATGCCACTTCCAGAGGGCGGGAGATCCTAAGAGACTCGTTCCCATCCATAGGAATAATGATGGAATGTTTTCAATGTCACGGTTGAATGAGCTGATCGTGAATGCTACTCATATAAAATTAGACTTCATGATTTCAGTAGACTGATTCCATTCAATGTGAAGCATTAAAAGAATACTATTTCTTACAGATATGCAATAATTCCAGGACACTGATTTACTTAATAGTTTATTAAGGATGAAAACAATAACATTAATTATATGGAGGCGTAATAAATACTCAAGAACTGGTGGGAATGTAGTCTATGTAACTGAATAATGTGTAGACATCTCTGGCACTCTATAAAGATATATATTTATTAGCATACTACAATCTGCGTGTCACTCTGTTCTTATTTTGTCAACACCTGGGGCTCGATCTCAGGTCCTAGGAACTGCCTTTCAGGTCAATTTGCCCCAGGATGGCATGCTGACACTCATCCATTAATGAATTGGGCCTTGTAGGCCATGAGTTCAGTTTCCAGCATTCCCAAAAAATGAATCGTGGAATAAGAAGGTGATGGTGACACAAGTTTTCCTTTTTTGTGAAAGTCCTGGGTGTCAGGTATGAAGTGGAACACATATGCAGACCTATATCTATGGAATCAATGTAATCAATGTTCTGTGTGCCATAATAGTAAATAAAATGAATGGTCAATACATGAATAAAACAAAAAAATAAAATGAATACACTGAATGCTATATGGAGTCAACCTATGTATTTAAATATAAATCATACATTTACAATGTACATGAATAGGATGTTTTCTAGTGCTAGGGATAGATTTTAGGCCTAAGGAATAGACTTGAATTTCACAACTTCAAGGAGGTGAGCCTCCCCTTCTCACATAGTGCAACAGAGTTACCCAGACCATGAGTTCCAATCCCAGTCCTGACAGAAAAAATGGCAGCTCTATACTATGTGATGCCCAATTCTTAGGTATTTCATTCTGCCTCCATTTAATGATGTGATTGTTTAAATGCTTCATAATCTATTAATTAAAATCAATCAGTTTCATAGAATATAATTGTGTACAATTTTATACTAGAATCATTGAAGAACTGCCCATTCAATCATGACATATATCACATGCCATTGGTAATCATATGGATAGGATTGAGTTTCTTAGGATCTCTAGCCATTTTTACATGGCAGGACCAGGATTCCAATTTTGGGTTCCAGCTCCCACCACTTCAACCCGAGGATAGGGAACTCACTGGTCTGTGCCAGAACATCAGCAAGGCCAATGATTAGGTAGGCACCAATGGCTCTCAGCAGTCCTGCTTGACACTTTCAAGGCTGTGATAGGAGGATCAGGGTCAAAGTCACCCTAGGCAGGAAACTCCTTGAGACCCTGTCCAACTTTAGTGCCAACAAAGACAGAAGTATAGCCATGTGGCTTCACTGGTGGAGGCTAGCCTTGAGCAAAAGCAGCTCAAGGACTGTGCCCAGATCCTGAGTTCAAGGTCCAGGACTAGCAACAAACAGACATACACCACAATCTGTGCAGCCATCCAGCTAAAGCAGTTCACCGTCTTGTCCCCAACTGGATTGGACTGAGTTTCCTGGGAAAGGGGCTGCTGTCATCTTGACTGCCCATTCTGCCTGCATCACAGGATTCCTGCCACACCCCCATTCTTTCATGGTTCTTTCTGACCAATGGGAAATAAGAATGGTGCCCATGCCCACATTCCATGCTGCCCGGTAACACCTGGATTCCCTCAGTTGGTTGACACCAATAACAGCAGTTGAGGAAGGTAGAGGTGGCTGAGTGGTGAGCAAGAGACTTGAGGAGACTTTGGACTAAAGTAGGAAATTGACGTCCTAGTCAGTGAGTCGGAGAATAGAGGATTTCCCAGAACCTTGGAATGTGGACAGCCCATCTTTCCCAGTGCTCAGATATCTGAAACAACAAGACTCCATGATAGAGCTTCAGGCAAGAAACTGCCACAAGAACACTGGCAGAAGAATCCTCCAGACAGACATGCAACATTCAAGAAAACAAAGAACACAAAAAAGTGAAGGATCCCCAAGACAAACGCCACTGGGGAGCGTGATTCAAAGCAGAGTCCGGCCAAAGGTGATGCTGACCACGGGCCTCCCCTGACTATGGACACAGTCACAGCCACCAGCGTCCAGAGTGTCAAGGATCCACAGAGGTGTTACTGACATGAGGTTCCTGCTCTGGATCTCAGCAAAAGAAGTAAAGAGGCGCTCTGTGCCAAGATCCAATCACTGAAGCAGGAAAGGCCAGATCTTCAGGATCAATAGGAGAAAGAGAGGGAGAAGATAGCCCAGCTGTACGCAGCAATGGAAACGGAGCTAGAGATCCACAAGGCACCCATACAGAGGTCGGTTTGGCAGAAAGTTATTTACAATATGCACTGTCCCACTTGCAGCACGCGACCAATGACAGAGAAGAGAGCACGAAGTTCTCACCAGCTGCCTGCAGGCTGGTGGAGCTGGAGATGGCAGCGTCTGTGGTCACAGCTCACAGAATGAGACCAAAATGTTCTTCAAACAGCTGAATGATGTGACCCTTTAGCTCGAGGAAAATATTAGAAGCTTCAATGATCTGGAGCAAGTGAACACCGAGTTGCAAGAGAAGCTGGAAGTGCTCTGGACACAGTGGAGCAACATGAAGAAGAGAATCTGCAAGTTCCAACAAGCGCTGGTGGGCCATGAGTTACTAAAGACACTACTGGACAACCTGAACTGGATGGTGAATGCAGCAAATCTAGAGAGAGACACCTTCATGGAAGACCTGAGCATTGAGAAGTCCGTGCAGCAGGAGGAGGCCCGGTGGAAGATCTAGTGGATGAACCAACTGACAAAGGAGAAGGAACGAGGAGCAAGGCAAGTGTTTGACCTAAGGAGGAGCTGCAGGAACTGAGAAGGAAGAAGGCAGAACCACGGCCCCCTGTGGGACCATCTCCAGCCAAGCGGCAGGTGCAGGCCCAGGCTTACTGCACGCAGATGGAGTTGAAAAGCCTGGAGGAACAACTTCACATCCAGGACCAGGAAAACCAGAGGCTCTGTTTCCAGAACGGAGCAGCAGAAGCAACTGTGGAGACCAGAGGAAAAGGCCAAGGATCAGCAAGAGATCCCTGAGACCCCACTATGCACATGTGTGTGCAGTGGACAGATGGAGGAACAGCTGGCCCTGCTGCGGGATGCTCTTCACAGGGTGAGCAGTGAGAAGGAGAAGCTCGCCAGCATCCTGGACTCAGAGCAGCAGGTGAAGAAACACCTGCTGGAACAGCTGGACCACACAGAGGAGAATATATAGGAATGGAAAGAGATGGCTGAGAGAGAGCCAAGCAGCTCAGGAGCGGCACTAGCTGTCCCTGGCCCAGCTGCAGGAGCTCAGAGCCACCTGTGAGCTACACACCACCTCCAATGAGCAGCTGAGCTCTGAGAAGGAGGCACTGCAGCAGCACCTAGAGAGTCAGACCCAGCTGCTGTAGCAGCTGAGGCAAGTGCAGGGCCCCACCAACTGGCAGGACCACATGGTGCCCCCAAAGTGGCAGGACACCCTCAAACGCCTGGAAGTGATCAGACCACAGGAGGAGTGCCTGTAGTCCCAGATGAGCTTCCTGGCTTTCCATGGGGAAGGTGAAGATGAGAGCCCTGGAAAAGCAAAAGATGAGGAAGCAACTCTTCCCAACGTGACCATCGCAGAGGATGGAGACGTCCCCCAAACCTAGGGGGATGTGGATCTGTGAGTGCTCTCGGTGGCTGAAATCCACAGGGGAAAACTCCTGTGCCAAGAGTGGCAGACCTACTGTTGGTGCCCAGCCCATCTGGCAGATCAGTGTCAGAGAAACCTGGAGCCACAAGCTGGCACCACAGCCTGCATGGGGATGGGAAGTGGGACACGTGGTCATCAGAGAAGAAAATCTGCTTCATCCACGACCTGCATGATGAGTTGGACTTCCAGAGTCCAACGGATGAGCTCCACCATCTATGCAGCCAGCTGTTGGCACACATCAGCACCATTGAGGACTCCCTTGTGGCGTTTAAACACCAGATGTTTGTCCTGGATGAGCTGTGTCAGGAGAAACCTGAGTACATGTGTTGGTTGTCCCAGGAGAAGGTGGAGAAGAGGAGAGAGCTGTAGAAGCCGCTGTGGTTCCTCTCGGAGGAAGGCATGGACAGCAGGCACCAGACACCAGCACAGGCTGAGTCCCCCGCCACCATCGCCACTTCAGACGCCTCAGGCTCCAGGGTGGTCAAATGAGTGAGGAACAGAAAGATTGTATGAATTGCCACTTCAACACAGTGTGGAAACTTCCAGAGGAGAGGTCGGGGTTCCCTACCCCGTAGAAGACTCCCCCTTGGAGCACATCCTGCCACAGAAGCACCACATCCAGATCGCCCACAGTTCGAGGGCTCAGGTGAAGAGCACTCCCTCCCTTTCTTCTGTAGACTGATGTGGATGATGACCCTCTATGTGACATACTGACTCTCAAAAGCCTCAGCAGCCACCACAAGTAGGTGGTCAGTTGCCCTTCTCTCAGGCCTCCATCTGACAGGTGATGGGAAGGGTAAACTGCGGGTCGGGTAGGGCAGAGGCTGCCAGGAGGCGGTCCATATTCAAGGGACATCTAATGGACGATTGGTGGCCAGGGAAGAAGCCCATGTTATGCTTATCACAAAGAATGAATTGTTTTCAAAGGGAAAACATGCCTCCAACAAAGATTTGTTCTTCCAGTCCTGGGGCTTGAACTCAGGGCTTGGCCACTGTCCCTGAGTTCTTTTTCTCATGGCTAGCACTCTACCCTTGAACCACAGTGCCACTTCTTGTTTTCTGATGGTTCATCGAGGATAAGAGTCTCACATACTTTCCTGCCTAGAATGGTTTTGAACTGTGATCCTCCAGATTTCAGCTTCCAGGGTAGATAGGATGACATACAAGAACCATCAGTGCCCAGCATGTGATACCTTTTGAAGGCTTCTTGGCAAGTCTGTAAAAAGAGCTCCAAAGGGCCTGGATTGACCTTGACTCAATCAAGGAGCTGGGATGGGGGAAGGCTGATGTTCTAGCCATTCTGTTCCCCCAAATTAAAGATGTCACCTGGTGTTGGATGCATGAAACACCTAGGTCAAACGCCACCAGGCTTAGCGGAGAAAAGGTAGAGAATATCCAAAGATTGCAGTGTAGAAATCTGATTTTGCATGCATGTGGTGTGTGTAGTGTGTGTGTGTCTGTGTGTGTGTGTGTGTGTGTGTGTGTGTGTGTGTGAACTCAGGCTCTATCCTGAGTTTTCTTGCTCAAGACTAGTGCTCTGCCACTTGAGCCACAGCCCCAATTGCTTTTTGATGGTTAATTGTAGGTAAGAATCTCAAGGATTTTCCTGTCCAGGGTGGCTTTGAAGCATAATGGTGGCCTCAGGGAAGCAAGAGTAAACACAACTTGCAGGTATAATCCCTATGGTGGGAGACTCCTGCCCCCTTGTAGCTGGACGTGGGACATGTGGCCTCATGCCATTGTGGGGGCTATTGTCCTGTAGAGTTCAATTGGGGGAAGTGACCAGGGCCACGCTGACTTTTGCCCACCCTGAATGCTGATTCCAGAGCAGATCTGTTCCACCCTAGGCCAAGAGTGCTCTAGGAGGCCCAGCTCCCAGGGGCACAAGGAAGGGAGAGGTCAGCTCCAGGCCCAGCTAAGAGCCTTTGCCCACGAACACCCCAACTTGCCCTTCCTGATCCCCGTAATGCCTGTCAAAGAACAACCTCCCCAAATAATTGGAGCTGTGGCTCAAAGTGGTAGAGCTCTAACAGTGAACCAAAGAGCTCAGAGACAGGGCCCCCAAGCTTTGAGTTCAAGACCCCCAGCTGACCCTCCCCCATAAAACATAGGTTAGCTAAATGTGAGCTAGTAGGATTTGTGAAGTGTTTCTGAAGAACGGTGATCCAGAAGAAAGCACCCTAATTCTAATTACAGCTGAACCTGTGACATACAGCTATGTGCTGAGTCCTTCACAGGGTGCTGTTTTCTGGGTCCTTCCCACATGAGGGTTTTGTGCTGAGTCCTCAAAAAGCATTTTGTGTACTGAGTCATCCCAAAGGGTGCTATTTTCTGAGTCCTTGAGAACAGTGGGCCGTGCTGGGTTTTCCAAAGTGTGCTGTGTGCTGAGTCCATTACACAATGTACTTTATGCTGAGTCCGTCAAAAGGTGCAGTGTGCCAATTCATCCCAAAAGGTGCTATGTGCTGAGCCCTTGAGAAGGGAGGGACAGGTGAATTTTTCAATGGTTTCTGTGGGCTGAGTCCTTTACACAGGGTACTTTTTCTGAGTCCTTCAAAAGAGGCTGTGTGCTGAATCATTCCAATGGTTGCAATGTGCTGTATCCTTGAGAAGAGTGGGACAAGGTGAGTTTTTTGAGTGCTGTATGCCGAGTCTTTTACACAGGTTGCTCTGTACTGTCCTTCAAATGGTGCTGTGTGCTGAGTCCTTTCACAGGGTGGTATGTGTGAGTCCTTCAAAACTGTGTTATGTGCTGAGTTTTTCAAAGGGTGCTGTGCACTGAATGTTTTATACAAGGTGCTACATACTCAGCCCTTCAAAGAGTGGTGTGTGTGTGGAGTCTTCACACAGGGTGCTATGTGCTGAGTTCTGGAAAAGAGTGTTATGTGCTGGGCTTTTCAAAGCCTGCCATGCACTGTGTCCTATACACTGTGTGCTATGGACTTCCTCCTTCAAAGGGAGCTATGTGCTGAGTCATCCCAAAGGTTACTATATGCTAAGTCCTTCAAAGGGTGCACTGTGCTGAGTCCTTTACGCAGGGTGCTATGTGCTGGTTTCTGAAGTGTGCTGTGTGCTGAGTCATCCCAAAGAGTGCTATGTTCTGAGGTAGTTATCCCCAACAATCTCTCTCTCTCTCTCTCTCTCTCTCTCTCTCTCTCTCTCTCTCTCTCTCTCTCTCTCTCTCTCTCTCTTTCTCTCTCTCTCACACACATACAGCGGTCACTGTGCACCTGTTTGATGTGTGGAGTGGAGAAGAATGGAGGAGAGTCTCCTTCAGAGGTGGGGCTGAGGGGAGATTCGATCCCCCGGGCAAGTGCTAGGGTTGGCAGGGAGTGCTGAGTTAAAGTGAGGTTGCAATTCCCATGGCCTGGAAGCCTTAGGGCCCAGTCAGAGCTGCTCTGGTAGTCAAGGGTGGGGGGCTGGGCTGAGGAGAGGAGGGGGTGGGGTCCAGGGGAGGAGGAGGCATGGACCAGGGGGCTCACTGTGGTGGCAGCAGTGGCCAGGGTCTCTCAGTGGTAGGCACGCATGCATGGAGGGGGCTAGGCTGTCCACAAAAGGAGTGGAGGCAGAGACAGAGAGAGAGAGAGAGAGAGACAGAGAGACAGAGAGACAGACAGAGAGAGAGAGAGAGCAGAGAGGAGTGAGCACATGCACAAGAGGAAGCGGCTTCAGTGGCTGTCTGAGGTCTCAATTGAAGTGAAGGTCCTGGCCAGGAGCCCAGAGCATATGGAGCTGGCACAGCAGACACATCACCTCAACTTTGGAATTCTTTAAGTTTGATTGGGACAACTGAAATGCCAGCTTTTCCAGGGTTTTTTCTTTAAGCTGGCAATTACTAGTAATGACTGGGATTATAGGTCAAATTAAATGGAGGATTTCAGCTGCCAAACTATGATGTTCAAAGCAGCACATGCAGAGTTCCCAAGCCAGATCGTCTCTTGTCATGAATATCGTACCATGACTGCCTTCCTCCAGCAGATGCTGATCCTCCTCTGGGTCTCTCTAGTGTGACCACCACAGTGAAGGACAACATGGGAAGCAGAGACGGTGACCTCGCATCCCAAGCCTGCCAGCTGTGAGCAGAGATGATTCCCAGCACCTGCACAGGAATCTGAGAGATCCAGAGACCCCAGATGCCTCAAGGATCCTTTCTCTGCAACATGAAACTTGGGGGCCGTATGTGGTGGACCATCCTGTCTGGCCCCAGGGGGAGAAGAGGAGGCCCCTTCAGCCAGGTGTTCACCTCATGGCAACCTCATTCACACCTGAGGGCGGAACTGAGTGACAAAGTGTGGGTCAGTGCTGGACAAAGATCTTTGAGAAGAGAGGCATCCAAGAGGCCCCAGAATCCAGTGAGTACATCGTGGCTCACATCCTCAGAGCCAAAACAGTTAAGTGCGGTGGCACCAGGAGGGCAGGACGAGGGACGAGGGAGAACTGTGGTAGAACATAGGCTTTGACACCTCTCCCATCAATCCTTCCACCCCCAGGATACTTACCTGAGTTGGATGGGAGTTTTCTATAATATTGTCATAGAGAGATGCTCATTTATTTGCCCAACAAACCATTACAATGTGTGTGCCACGTCCAGGCAATCATAGACGATGAAAGGTTCCAGTGCCAGTTCCACAGCACATGGAGAAATCTTGATTTGAGCTGGATGCCGGTGCTTCACACCTGACATCCTAACTACTTAGGAGGCTGAGATAGGAGGACTGAGGCTTAATTCCCAGGCAGAAAAGCCTGTAAGACTCTTTTTTTTGGGGGGGGGTCTGGTCGTGGGACCTGAACTCTGGGCCTGGGCACTGTCCCTCAGCTTTTCAGCTCAAGGCTAGGGCTCTACCACTTGAGCCACAGCGCCACTTCCGGCTTTTTTGTTTTTTCTTATGTGGTGCTGAGGAATCGAACCCAGAGCCTTGACCATGCAAGGCAAGTGCTCTACCACTGAGCCACCTTCCCAGCCCACCTGTAAGACTCTTATCTCCAACAAACAACCAAAAAGAAAATGCCAGAAATAGATGAGTGGCTCAAACTGTAGACTGTTGGCCTTGAGTAAAAAGGCTCAGAGACAGCACCCAGGATCTGAGTTCAAGGCCCAGAAGTGACACAAAGAAAGGAAAGAGAAAGAGAGGAGGGAAGGATGGAGGGAGAAAAGGAGGAAAGGAAGGAAGAAGGGAGCATGCAAGCCTTGGTTGAAATCCCTGGATCAAGGGAGCCAACCATTCACAATCTCTGTGGGGACAGTTTCAGAGCCTAAAGCCAGTATGTAGGACAAAGCCATTGACCCCTCAGCAACTTCATGACATCCAGGAGCTGTGTGTTCACCGACTGCAGAGAGAAACAGCCTCGGGTAGACCTTAGGGCTCAGGATGCGTCACCAAATTTCAGTCTCCGCAGGCCCTCCGAGTTTATTTTCTGGTCAGATAAGAAGAAAGTGTCCAAGGAATAGGGAGGTATAGGCTGAGGGAGTGTCAAGAGGAGGGGGCAAAGGATAAACAGGAAGATGAAGAGGGAGGACCATCCCAGGTCAGGTGTGTCAGGCCATTGGAGCCATGACCTTACCTGACAACCTAGACCATCAGTGATAGAGCCTTCGACCGAGCCACATGGCTGTTAAAAATCCTGGCACTTTGGTTTCACTATTGACAAGCTGGCTGTCATCCACTGCAGGATGACTGTGTGGTACATCCTTGGGACTGGGATTATTGCTAGCTCTATCTGAAGATGACACCCCGGTGTTCATTCCTTGACCAGAGACAGACGTGAGTGTGCCACTGGCACAGGACAGCCAGAGAATGAGGGCTGGAGTTAGACCCGTGTTGCCCCGAGACTTCCTCTAGGGGACTCTAGGGCCCTGTGACTGCCATTCTCAGAGGCAGAGGTGGGTCACTTTGCTGGCTCAGCCTTTAGTCCAGATGGCAAATCTGGGATTCAGAGAAGGTCGATTGTAAGTGGGGCAGGGATGGGTAGAGGCTGGTGGAAAAAACAGAGGCACTGACTCTGAGCAGGGTTGTTTTATTGAGGATACTCACAACCCAGGAACATTCCTGGGATGGATCGGCCTTTTTCTCCCTCCTTAGAGAGAGGGACCAAGAGCCCTCCAGTCTGCATCCCTTGGCCAAGAAATCCTTTCGTTCCCATATCTTGTGGTTGGATAACTAGACCTCACGTGCCTGCTCAGTGTCGATGCAGGACAGTGAGATCTTGAGTCCTTGATGAGGTCACGGGATCCTCAGTATGAGATTGTACTTGACCATCCTGACTTGGTGCATGGTCAGTCCCATCTAAGACTGCTGTGATCTAGGACATAGAATCCAGACGATCAGAGCAGGATGGGATCTATTCTGTGAGTCTTGAGTATTATTTGTGAGCTTTGAGCTCCTGTGTGCACACCTGCTTCCCTTTCTTGGGTGGGTCTATACTAGAAAAAGCTTAAAACTAAGGCCTGGGTCTCATCTGTTGTTTTATGCTCAAAGCTAGCACTCTGCCATTTGAGCCACAGCTCCACTTGCAAGGTTTTTGGGTATTTAATTGGAGATAAGAGTGCTCATGGACTTTGCTGCCAAGGGTGGCATCCAACTGCAGGCAACAGAATTCAGCCTCCTGAGGGGATAGTATGACAGGAATGGAAAAACATCTTTGGCCGGGTGCCAGTGGCTAATGTCTGTCATCCTAAGGACTCAGGAGCTGAGATCTGAAGATCATGGTTCAAAGCAAGCTTGGGCACGAAAGACCCTCAGACTCTTCTCTCCAACAAAGCACCAGAAAACCAGAAGTGGTGTTGTGGCTCAAGTAGTAGAGTGCTGGCCTTGGGCTGAGGAGCTCCAGAACAGCACCCATGCCCAAAGTTCAAGCGCCACAACCAACAAAAAGAAAGTACAATATCTTTGCCTGCAAAGGACTGTGGAGGTGTGTGTGTGGGGGGGGGGGGTGGTTGGGATGGTAGGCATTAGTGCCATACTCAGTCATTGGTTTAGATGGATTGTCCCAAACTCTTAGTCCACGGCAGCTGATTCTTGAACCCAGGTGAAGCTCTGGGTTGGACGTCAACCATCAGACCTCAGTATCCTCACGGGAGAGTTGTGAGAAAAATAAGTAACTTATACAGAGGGATCTCCTGAGCAGGGCCAGGCACAAATGGCGCGGCTGTCAGATACGCATGTCAGCAATTCTTTGAGCATATGACAGGAAGTTACGTGGAAAGGGCTCAGACAGGGCCTGTTATTAATCGTGCAACACGTGTGGGATTATGAAACAAAACATGGCTGTCTTTCATCATTACTCTATCCCCATGAGGAAGGGGATCCTTCACTGTAATCAGTTGTGCAGCTGGAGAAAACGTGGCATGGAGAAGCTGGGTGAACCACTCATGACCCCCAGCTGACAGGAAGCTCAGCCTGACTTCTCTGCCATGCTCCTTAGGACAGTGGGTGTTATTCAGTCCACTTCTTGTGGTAGGAAGTCCACTTCTTGTCATTCGTGGGGCTTGAATTCTGGGCCTGGATGCTGTCCCCAAGCTCCTCAGGTCAAGGCTAGTGCTCTAGCTCATGAGACACAATGTCTTTTCCATTTTTCTTGTGGTTCTTTGAGGATAAGAGTCTCACAGATGTTTCTGCCCTGGCCACCCATGAACCATGATCTTCACATCTCAGCCTCCTGTGTAGTTAGGATTATAGGCCTGAGTCACCGGCAACTGGCTAAGTGTAATTCTGGCCCTCTCTCCCTCTCCCTCTCCCTCTCTGTCTCTCTCTCTCTCTGTCTCTGTCTGTCTGTCTGTCTGTCTGTCTGTCTGTCTCTCTCTCTCTCTCTCTCTCTCTCTCTCCCTCTCTTTCTCTCTCTCTGGAACTGGAACTGTTGGAATGGGTGCTGGAAGAGGTGGCCCAGCATCCCAATGTGGCTGGAACCCTCTCATTCTGGATGTGGGCTGTGGATCAGGAGCTGTGTCACTGAAGTGTCTTTGGAAAAGGCTAGTCTGAGTTGGCCTTAGGGTGTGTTTGTGTGTGTGTGTGTGTGTGTGTGTGTAAGTGTCGGGGATACCTACCCTCCTCTCTGGGGTGCCTCATCCTCCCAGCAGGAAGTGCATCCAGTATCCTGACCCCAAGGAAGGTGGATGGGGGAGGGTACTTAAGGTCACATCCAGGGGGATGATCCGAATTCTGTCCTACAACCGAAGGCTGGACAGATAAAGGAGAGAAGGAGAGGTTTAGGGGAACATCAAGGGAAGCCCCTTAACTTTGACTAAAAATACCAGCCAGATCAAAGACTGAATTCATCTTTCTTGGTAGTCAGATAAAATGTGTACACTGTTCATTTATTTTATTATGATTATGTGAGTACTAGGGCTTGGATTCAGGGCCTGGGTATTATCCCTGAGCTTCTTTTGTTCAAGGCTGAGGCTCTATGACTTGAGCCACAGCACTACATCTGGCTTTTTTGTGTGTGGGTTGGGGGCGGGACAAGTGGTATATGGGAGATAATAATCTCATGGACTTTCCCGCCTGGGCTGGCTCTGAGTCACGACCATCAGACCTCAGACTCCCGAATAGCCAGGATGATGAGTGGGAGCCAAGAGCTCCTGAACTCCACCATCCATGAGGCCACAGGACCAAGGGAAAGGACACTGTGGATGCAACTTTGTAGTTGGCCCCCATTTGCAGACTGAGCCCTGAGCACTGGTGAGGAAAGCAGGGATCTGAGCCCTGGGACTCCTGGGATAGCGACTGCTATGAGCAGCAGCCAGCTAGCTGGCTGTGGATTTGTGAGCCCACAAGACTTTCATTAGCCCAACTCAACACCCACCGGAGGTGTGCCTGACAGATTCGCACTCTTGTGATACCCGTTTGAGCGGCTGTTACCTGCCATGCCAGTTGCAACTTCTGGCCCTCCTTGCCCCAAACCCATGGTCTGAGAAGTTGATTTACTGCTCAGATCCACACTGCACCCATGACAGATGCCATTCTGATGACCCAGCCGATGACCTCTGTTCCCCAAGGCTGGAAACTTCTCTGATAATGTGGCCTGCTCTGTAGCAAAGTCTTCCAAATGGGCTGCTCTCAAGATTGTAGGACACCTAGACATTGGGAGAAACTCAGGGGCCCACTGGAAAATACTCTGGCTACAGCCAAAGAGTGAGTTCCAAGCAGGCCAGGGGAGTTGGTCATGGGACTGGAACTCTGGACCTGGGTATTGTCCCCTCAGCTCTTCAGCTTATCGCTTGAGCCACAGTGCCTCTTCCAGTTTGCTGGTGCTTCCTTGGAGATCAGAGTCTCACAGACTTTCCTGCCGGGGCTGGCTTTCAACCTAGATCCTCAGATTTCAGCCTCCTGAGGAGCTAGGGGGACAGACGTGAGTCACTGGTGCCCAGATGATTTGGCCATTCACCACAGTGAACTAGGAGCTCCTGACAGCTTTTCTTTTCTTTTCTTTTTTTCTATGTCATTACTGGCCTTGAACTCAGGGTCTGGTTCCAGTCACTTAAGTTTTTCCCTCAAGGTTGGCACTCTACCACTTGAGCAACAGTTCCATTTCTGGCTTTTGGTAGTTCACTGGCAAGAAAAGTCTCACTAACATACCTTTCCTGAGCTGGCTTTGGTCCATGATCTCTGATCCCAGTCTCCTGAGTAGCTAAAGGGAGGGAGCTAATGGTGGTATTGGGGTAGAAACTTTTCTTTTCTTTTTTTTTTTTGGAGTGGGGGCTCTCGTGCTGGGGCCTGAACTCTGGGCCTGGGCACTGTCCCTCAGCTCTTCAGCTCAAGGCTAGCACTCTAACACTTGAGCCACATCGACACTTCTGGCTTTTTTCTTTTTGCTTTTGTGGTGCTGAAGAATCAAACCCAGAGCCTCATGGATGCAAGGCAAGTGCTCTACTACTGAGCCACCTTCCCAGCCCAGAAGCTTTTCTTAAGCAAGGGTTCTTCCCTGCATTTGCCCTGACTCCTCAATGTAAAGGAGGCCCAAGGGTCAGGAGCTGTGAAAAATAGACTTCCAGCCACAGGAAATGGCTGGGGTCCATGGTGAAAAGCCAAGCTAATCTTCCCCCTGGGCCCCATTCTGGGACTCCACCTTCTTCCAAACCTGTGACTCAAGTACAAACCTTGACCCAGCCTTGAATGCCCTGCCAGACTTTTCTGAAGCCACAGAACCTTCATTCCACCCACACCACCTGCTCTATACCACACCTCAGGACTTTTGCCTATTCTGTACCTTCTGCCTGAGGCTCTCTGTCCTGTTCCACACCTTAGAACTCCTGTGGAATTTTGGCACTGATTATATCACCTCCTGGAGCAAGTCTTTCCTTTCTTTCTCTCTCTAGAGGTGGAACTTTTGCAGGCTTACTGGCAAATGCTCTATCTCGGTGTGTGTGTGTGTGTGTGTGTGTGTGTGTATGTGTGTGTGGGGGTTTTCCAGTCCTAGAGTTTGAATTCATGCCGTGGACACTATCCCTGAGCTTTTCTGCTCATGGCTAGCAGTCTACTACATGAAACACAGCTCTACTTCTGGGTGTTTAATTGGAGAAAAGTTTCTCATATAGAATTTCCTACTTGTAATTATGATCCTCAGATCTCAGCCTCCTGAGTAGCTGAGATTACAGGAGTGAGCCACAAGTAGTTGCCCTCTGTCTCTTACCTATAACCTCAGCCCTCTTGAGTCCCAGAAGAATATGTCTCACCAGGCTCAATTTTTTTTTTGCCAGTCTTGGGGCTTGAACTTAGGGTCTGGGCATGTTCCTTAGATTTTTTTTCTGAGGGCTAGCCATGATGCCACTTTTGCCTTTTTCTGTTTCTGTATTGCTGAGGAATCGAACTCAGGGCTTCGTGCATGCTAGCTAAGCACTCTACCACTAAGCCACATTCGCAGGCCAAGGCTGCCTTTTAACAGGAGTTATGAGGGTGAGATTTATTGGTTTATCCCTTCAGGCATAGAAATTGCTGACTATTTCATATCGTTGACGAGATTTGGAACCAGTCTTTGACTCGGCAATGAGGAATGATGAATGAGTGAGAGCCACCAGGCCCTAGAGGTCTAGGGATAGAGAATATGGATCCAGAACCTTCCACCACTCCTACAGCCTAGGAACTCTGAGGGCTTGTCCCAGCTTGCTCAAGTTGGGTGGGCTGAGCATGGGCAACCTGCTGAATGCCCATCATCCATACAACATCCTTTCATACACAGAGACATGAAGTTACTGCTGCCTTTTTTATTTGGGGTGGGGGGGGTGGGGAGGCAAGTCTGGGGTGGAACTGTGAGCCTACGCTCTGTCTCTGAGCTCCTTTTGCTCAAGGGTAACACTCTGCAACTTAAGACACAATCCCAGTCATTTTTTTCCCCTGTGGTCTGTTAGAAATGAGAGTGTCACCGACTTTCCTGCCCTGGCTGAATTCAAATTGGCATTCTCTACATTCTCAGCCTCCTGAGGAGCTAGGATTATAGGCAGGAGCTGCTGACACCTGGCTTTCTTTTCTTCTTGTTTTTATTTTTTTAATAGTAACCATCTAATATATTCATGGTGTCATTCTAATTGTTTGCATTCGAAGTAAGCTACCCAGGCTTGGAGTTCGAATGCTAGGACTGCTACCTAAAAATGGAGGGAGATCCTGACAAACTCATTCCTACTCATGTGAATGCTAATGGAATGCTATAAAATAATAATTAAATTTGCAGTTAATTCATGATTCTATTTTAGAATGCAACACAAATATTATTGGGTTTATATTTTCCATTTTAGCACCATGGTCTGATTCCTCTAATGGAAGGATATTAACTAATTTTTAATTAATGCTTTTATATGTATTCAACCATGATACTTCATTAAATGTTGCCATAATGTAATAACAAATAATTGGTAATAATATACATATATATAAATTAATATCCTCACATTCCTTCTCATATATATATATATGTATATATATATATACTCATATATATATATATATATTCTCATATATATATATATGAGAAGGAATATATATATATGTGTGTGTGTGTGTGCGTATATATATATATATATATATATGTATATACACATACACATATATATATCTATCAATGTATATATTGGTCACTACTGTGGCTTGATCAAAGGTCCTCAGAATTTCCTGGCAGCTCAGTTTGCTGAAGGCTGGTGTGTTAAGACTGTGACCCCATGTATGGATTGGGCATTGCAGGCAGGGACTTGAAATCCCAGCATGGCCAAAAATTTATTCATGGAGTAAGAAGCCAATTTTGACACATTTTTTTTCCTTCTCTGAGAAAGTCCTGAGTCTCAGTATGATGTATAATCCGTATGCAAATATAATCTAGGTGATATGATGTCATAAATGAAGTGTTATATGTGTAATAATACCAAATAAATAAGGGTAATAAAGGTCATATGCAGTAAACCCATGTATATAAATAAATACAATATATGAATATTATTTTTTCCAAGTGCTGGGGCTTGAGTCCATGCCCTGGGAACTGGTCTGAATTTCTTGTCTTCAAGGATGGTGAGCTTCTCTTTCACCCACAATGTCACAGAGTTACCCAGGCCCTGAGTTTAAATCCCAGGCCTGCCAGAAAAATGTTGCATATTCCAAGCCAGGGCCTTATTATTATTATTTAATTCTTTTTTGGCCCAGCACAGGGCTTTAACTTAGGTCTTGGCACCTCTGCCACAACCAACCCAGGGATCCTAGGACCTGAGTTCAAATCTCAGGGATGGCAAAAATAAAAAACAAAAACAAGGACAAGCATAAAACTGAGAAGTTCAAGAAAGGGATTTTACCTTTTTTTTCCTTTGGTATTGTGACCATCCTGGGTCTAAATGACAAGGCCCAGAAAGTGCACATGACCTTGCATTGCTGATGTTTGGCAGGCTATTAGGGAAGCCATAGCCAAAACCAGCAACTTGGGCCTGGAGTTCTCATCCCGGTTCTGTCACTAATGAATGGTGGGAGGTTCTAAGAAATACATTCTGATGAAACATCCATACAAATGGATTGTTATAAAAGTAACAAATTAGTAGTGTATGATATTCATATTATACACAATTATACTACATTGGCTAATTTTCAATTAATACTTTATTATGTATTCAATCATGATACTTAAAAAAGGAAGGAATAATTTAGTTGCCAATAATTATTAGTAATAACATATATGCAATTTCATAATATAGAAATTTCTCTTAGTTTATACATATACGTCTATCTATCTATCTATCTACCAATCTACACATTTATCTGTTTATACACTTGTTACACCTGGGGCTCTGTGGTAGACTGCTCCCCAAGTACGTACAAAGCCCTGGGTTCGATTCCTGGCTACCACATGCACAGAAAAATCCGGAAGTTGTGCTGTTGCTCAAGCAGTTGAGCACTAGCTTTGAGCATAAAAGCTTCAGGACTGTGTCTAGACCCTTACTCAAGACCCAAGACTGGCACCAAAAAAGAAAAAAAGAATGTTCTGACCTCAACAATATAAGGATAGGACTGCAAATATCTCATCACAGAGCAAGCTGGGAGTCTGGTGCTGACAGTTGCCATCTAACCTGATTTAGCCAGAGGTAACTGCTGCAACTCAGCTCCACGGAACCAGATGCTGCTGGCTCACTCACCCTTATCATCCAAGATACTCCGGGGCTGAGATCTAACACTGGTGGTTTTAAAACCCAGCCCTGGCAGGAAGTCTGTGAAACTCTAAGCTGTGGCTCAAAGTGTAAGAGCTCTGGCCTTGAGCTAAAATTTTCGGACAGTAGCCCCAACCTTTGAGTGCAATCTTCGTGGCTAACTTCCCCCTAAAAAATCTCACCCCATTAAACCATTAGATGTGAACTTTGTGCAGTTTGTGATGTGTTTCTGACAAAAAGGTGATACTGATGAAAACACCCTAATTCTAATGACAGTTTGTGGGATAGAGCTATGTGATTAGTCCTTCATGAGGTGTTATGTGCTGAGTCCTTCATGTGGTGCATTCTTTCATCTGGTCCTTGTAAGAGCTCCACATGTAAGATGATTGTGCATATGAGAAAGTTGAGGCTCAAATATGTCCCATGTCAGGGCCAAAATTTTGGATGTTTTGAACTCTAATGAATTGTCTCCTGCAGACAATTGTCTTGGTTTATTTTTTCCGGTAGTAAATGTTGAACTCAGGGCCTAGGCACTGACCCTTCCCTGTTGGTTTCATGGCTAGTGTCTTATCACGTGGAGCCAACGACCCTTGGCATCTGTAGCTGAGGTCTGTCATCTTGCCTACTCAGGAAGCTGAGATCTAACAATCTGGGTTCAACATTATCCCAGACACAAAAGGTCCCATGAGACTATTATCTCCTATTTACCACTTAGAAACTTAAAGTGGAAGCTGGGAACCGGTGACTTGCACCACTTATCCTAGCTACTCAGGAGCCTGAGAGCTGAGGATCAGGGTCCAAAGCCAGCCTGGGCAGGAGATTCCTTGGGACGGTTATCTCCAATGAAACACCAGAAAGCTGAAGGGGCATTGTAGCTCAAGTAGTAGAGTTCTAGATTTGAGCTGAAGAGCTCAGAGACAACACCCAGGCCCAGACTTCAACTCCTTCAACTTACAAGAAAATAAAGCAAGAAACCTGAAGTGGAGTGCTGGGAATGTGTCTTAGGGGTAGAGTGCCTTGCATATATGAAACCCTGGGTTTGAATCCTCAGTACCACATCCCTAGGGGGGAAAAAGCCTGAAGTGGCTCTGTGGCTCAAGTGGTAGAGTGCTATCCTCATACAGGAGAAACTCATGTACAATACTCAAGTCCTGAGTTCAATCTCCAGGACTGATGCACACACACACACACCAACACACACACACACACACACACACACACACACACACACACACACACAACACACACACACACACAACACACATGCACGCACACACACACACACAGATAAGGATACCAGAAATGAAACTGTGACACCAAATGGTAAAGCAAAGAGCTTCTGCTCTGAGCTCATGGTCAGCACCCTGGCCCTGTGCACAACCTCAAAACCTAGCCACCCAGGGCCCAACTAGGAGAGGTCAAAGGTTTCAAAACCTGATGAGCTTCACCAGCTCTAGATGACTGGATGCATTGTGATATTACACATGTACTTAGATTTACCAAGCTTCTGGAAACCAAGTGAGGCACCAATGCCAATGGTGAATCATTTCATTAGGTTCAGTTCCCCAGTTGTCTGCCAGAAGGACTCTTGAATTAATTGTAGCAGTTTGTTTCAACAATGGGACATAGTCTAACAAAGACAGGATAAGTACAAGGAACTTGGCCTGCCATGGAAGGTGACACAAATGAAGGCTTCTTGTCAGAACAGAGCACTGGGGAGAGAAAGAGCTTGGTGTACAAAGAGGCCTTCATCTCCTGGACTTCAGAGCCCACCCACATTCATCCTCACTAATTGTCCCTGGATGAATTGTTTGTTACACACTTGTACAGGAGTGAGGCTTTTTGTCTGCCTGTTCCAACAATGAGGCAGACTTCCTCCAGCAGCCTGAGGTGTGGGGAAATACTCAGGCAACACCGGGAACAGTGAGGGGAGCCCCGAACATGCACTGTCTTGAAAGCACTCTCTGTACTATGAAATCATTCTATTCAAAGCAAATTTCCTAGCTGGGTGGCTTTCTTTAGAGAGACTCTGGATGTTCACCAATAGAAATGCATGTATGCATACATAGACACATGGAGTTACTGGCTCTATTTTTGTGTGGCAGGTCCTGAGGCTTGAACTGTTAGCCTAGACATTTTCTGTGAGCTCTTTTTGCTAAAGGAATCATTTTATTGTGTCTTAAACTATGATTACCCTAGGCTTGGGTGCAGCTTTTACACCCACAGATGATCCGGGGATCTTAGGGTCTGAGTTCCACTCCCAACACTGGAATAAAAACATCAAATCAACACAAATGGAGAAGCAAAAAAAACCAGGAAGTTTTACACAACCGTTTTACCTTTGTTTCCTTTGAACTTGACCATCCTAGGTCTCAATGACTCAGCTTGGAAATTGAATCTGACCTTGCCTGGCTGAATGCTGGTGGGCTGTCAGTGAAGCCCGAGCCCAACTCACAAACCTAGGCCCTGAGTTGGATCCTGGGAATGGCACCTACACACTGCTGAAGATTCTAGAAAACTCATTCCTATGTATCGGAACACTAATAGAATGTTTGAAATGTACTAATTGAATTACTACTTAGCTAGTCATTCTAATATAAGATTGTATGCAATAAATACAGGTCATTGATTAATTTAATAATTTATTAAGTCTTCTACTGTGATTAATTAATGGAGGCATAATTTTAGACCAAATAATTGGTAGTAATAGAATATATGAAAATAAGATATAGACATCACTCTTTATATAGTGTTATACACTAGAATCTACATAAATGTTTATCTGTCTTTGTATACATTTATATATGCATATACACATGTAAATACACACACACTGCAATCTACACATGTATGTGTTTATATATTGGCCACTCTTAGGGCTTGATCTCCAGTCCTCAAATTTGTCGATAACTTCACTTGCATCAGACTGGTGGGATAACATTGACCCATTCATGAATTGGGCCTTCTAGGCCTGGTGTTCAAATGACAGAACTGCCAAAAACTTAATCCTTGTGGAAGAAGCCAACTGTCCTACTTATTTTCCTTATCAGTGAAAGTCCTGGGTCTCAGGAATGATGCATAATGCATACGCAAATCTATTTCCTATGTAATAGGATGTAAAAAATATTATATGTGTAATCATACGCACTAAAATACATAATACATAAATATAACACAAAATAAAATGAATAAATACACTAATTGAAATATGCAGTAAACATGTGTATGTAAACATAAATCATGTATTTAAAATGTATACAAGTGGTAGGACTTGAAGTCAGGCCCTGGGATCAGGCCTGACTTTCTTGTCTTCCAGCACGGTGAGCTTCCCCTTACCCCACTATGCTGCAGATTTACCCAACTCTGGGTTCAAATCCCAGGTCTGGCAGAAAAAAAAATGGCATGAATTCCAAACCAAGGAGCCTCAAAATTTTAAAAATATTTTAAATGTATGTATGTATTTTTGTATGTATTTTTATTTTGTCAAAGACAGGGCTTGAACTCAGGTCGTGTCAAATCTGCCTCAGCTTCGATCACTCTAGGCTAGGGTTGCAGCCATTGGACCCACAGCCGAACCTGGATTCTGGGCCCAAAGGCTGACAGGAAAAAATAAAATAAAACAAAACAGGAAAAAAAAACCCAGCAACTTGCAGATAGCTGCAGGTTTTACATTTGTTTTCTTTGCAAGGTGACCTTCCTGGGTTTGATTGACATGAAAAGTGCTGGTAACCTGGCATTGCTGAAGGCTGGTGGGCTTCCAGGGAAGCCATTGGCCAACAGGACAAAATAGGCCCTGGGTTTGAAGCTCAGTCCTGACCTTTACCAATGGTAGGAGATCCTAAGAGTCTTGTTCCTATTCATAGGAATACCAATGGAAGGTTATGAATGTCAAGGTTGAATTAGTTGTTCCTGAATGATACTATTATAAAATTAGAGTGATTTTAGGAGGCTGATGGATATTACTGAATATTTTTGCACATTAAAAAATACTTTTAATTACATGGACACAATAATTCCAGGACAGTGGTTGATTTAATTAATAATTCATTAAGGATGAAAACAATATTAATTACTTGGAGGCATAATAAATACCCAAGAATTGGTAGGAATGTAGCATATATAACTGAATATTGTATAGACATTTCTGGCATTCTATAAAGATCTATATTTATTTGTGTACTACCATCTGCATGTCAATCTGTTCTCATTTTCTCAACCCCTGGAGCTCGATCTCAGGTGCTGGGAACTACTTGTCAGCTCAATATTCACCAGGCTGGCGTGCTGACGGTCACCCATTCATGCATTGAGCCTTGTAGCCTGTGAGTTCAGATGCCAGCACTCCCAAAAATTGAATCGTGGAGTAAGAAGCCTATGGTGACACATGTTTTCCTTTGCTGTGAATGTCCTGGGTATCAGGTATGAAGTTTCATACATAAGCAAATCTATAACCTCTGTAATAAATGTAATAAATATTCCATGTGTAATAACAGTCAATAAAATAAATGGTAAATAGATGAATAAAACAAAAATAAAATGAATAACTACACTAGGCACAATATGGAGTCAACATATGGGGCTCCATCTCAGGGCCTGGGAACTGCCTAGGAGCTGAATTGGCTAGAGGCTGCTGCGCTGAAAATTACCCATTCATGAACTTCTAAGCCCTGAGTTTAGATCCCAGCACTGCCAAAAATGTATTCTTGGAGTGAGAAGCCGAACATGACACATTTTTTTTTCTTCAAAAGTCCTCGGTATCAGGTAGGATGTATAATTAGGATGCAAATCTCTATGCTATGTAATAGGATGTCATAAATGTAATAAATGTCATAGGTGGAATAATTGTCACTACCATAAATGATGAAGGGTTGAATTAGTGAATCATTCTAGATAAAATGAGACACAATAATTATAGGATGTGTATTAAGTTTTATTAATATTTTATTAAGCACTAACAGAATAAAAATTGCATAGAGTCATAATTAAATACCTAATAATTGGTAGTGACACATAATGTATATTTAATTATATATAGACATCTGTCTTATTCTATAAAGTATGTAAATATATGTATGTATATATGTACATATATGATAAATAATAGCAGGATATTGAGTAATTTTAATTGATGCTTTATTAATTGTTCAACTGGGACACATCATTAAGTGAAGACATAATTTACTATCTAATAATTGGCAGTAATATCTATGTTAATAAT
Source organism: Dipodomys spectabilis (assembly GCF_019054845.1). Classification (NCBI taxonomy): domain Eukaryota; kingdom Metazoa; phylum Chordata; class Mammalia; order Rodentia; family Heteromyidae; genus Dipodomys; species Dipodomys spectabilis. Next base: position 367,150 of record NW_024871351.1, on the reverse strand, counting down.
ATAGGGATGTCTCTTTTGTGTATATAATATTTATATACAGCAATGTCTACCTACTTATACCTCATTCAGTCATGGGGCTCAATGGTTGAGTGCTTCCCTAGTAAGCAGGAAGCCCTGGGTTCAATTCCTCAGTGCCACATAAACAGAAAACCCAGAAGTTCTGCTGTCATTCAATCAATTGAGTGCTAGCCTGGAGCACAAACGTTTAAGGACAGTGTCTAAGCCCTTATACAAAGCCCAGGACTGCTGCCAAAACAAAGGTAGAATGTTCTAACTGCAACTATAAAAGGCCAGGACTTCAAATACCTCATCACAGAGCAAGCTAGGAGTCTGGTGCTGACAGCTGCCACTTAACCTGACAGCCAGATGTAAACTGCTGCAACCCAGCTCCAAGAAACCAGACACTGCTGGTTTACCCCCATCATCCTGGCTGCTTGGGGGCTTTAAAACCCAGCCCTATCAGGAAGTCTGTGAGAATCCTGGAAATGTGGCTCGAAGAGGTAGATTTCTAGCTTTGAGCAAATGTTATTAGGACAGTATCCCTATGCATTGAGTACAACTCCCATGTTTAACCCCCCAAAAAACCACCCCAATAAACCATTAGATGTGAACTTGTGTGGCTTATGAAATGTTCCTCAAAGAATGGTGATACTGATGGAAGCACCCTAATTCTAATGACAGCTTGTGGAATAGAGTTATGTGCTGAGTCCTTCACAGGGTTCAGTATGCTGAGTCTATCACATGATGCTGTGGGCTGAGTCCTTAAAAGAGTGCCATGTGCTGTGTCCTTCATAGGGTGCATTCTTTCATCTGGTCCTTGTAAGAGCTCCACAACTGAGATGATTATGCAGACATGAATATTGAGGCCCAGATATGTCCCTTGGCAGGGACAAAATTATGTATTACTAAAGTGTCGGTGAGTTGTCTCCTGCAGACAATTGTTTTGTTTTTCCTCAGTCATGAATCTTGAACTCAGGGCCGAGGTGCTGACCCTTACCTCTTGTGCTCATGGCCAGCAGTCTACCATGTGGAGCCAAGGACCCCCTTGCAACAGAGTGCCACGACCTAGGGGTCTATAGCTGAGGTCTATCATCCTGCCTTCTCAGGAAGCTGAGATCTGAGGACCTGGGTTCCAAACTTATCTGGACACAAAAGGTCCCATGATACTATTATCTCCAATTCACCACTAAGAAACTTGAAGTGGAAGCTGGGTTCTTGTTGCTCATGCCTGTCATCCTAGCTACTCAGGAGGATGAGAGCTGAAGATCATGGGCAGGAAAGTCCTTGAGACATTTAGCTCCAATGAACCACCAGAAAACCTGAAGTGGCCCTGTACCTCAAGTGGTAGGGCACACAACTTTAGCTGAAGAACCCAGGCCTAGACTTCAACTCCTACAACTGACAAAAACAACAACAAAAAGACATAAACAAACTAACAAACCTTAAGTAGAGGGCTGGAAATGTGCCTTAGGGATAGAGTTCTTTGCATATATGAAACCCTGGTCTTGATTTCTCAGTACCACATTACCAGAAAAAAGCCTGAAGTGCCTCTGTGGCTCAAGTGGAAGAGGGCTATCCTTGTTCAAGAGAAACTAGGTACAGTGCTCAAGTCCTGAGTTCAAGCTCCAGGACTAGTGTATGCATGCACGTGCGCACACACACACACACACACACACACACACACACACACACCACACACACACACACACACACACACACACACAGAAAGGAGAAGTGAAGCTGTGACACAAAATGATAAAGCACTAGTCTTCTGCTCTGATCTCATGGACAGCATCCATGCCCTGTGTTCACAATCAAACCTAGCCACCTAGCCACCTAGGGCCCAACTAGGAGAGGTCAAAGGTTTCAAAACCTCATGAGCTTCACCAGCCCCATATGACAGGAAGTATTGTGATATCTGACATGTGCTTGGATTTCCCAAGCTTCAGGAATCCTAGGAGAAGCATCAAAGGCCCATCCTCATCTGCAATGAAACATTTCATTAGGTTCAGTGCCCTAGTTGAGTTCCTGAGTGATTCCTGAATTACATTTAGCACTGTATATGCACACCAGAACATAGCCTCACAAAGGCAGAATAAGTGCAGGGATCTTGGTCTGCCATGGAAGGTGGCACAAATAAAGGATTCCTGTCAAAACAGAGCACTAGGGAGAGAGAGAGATTGGGGTACAAAGAGGCCTTTTTCTCCTGACCTTCAGAGCTTGCTCAGACTCATGCTCACTAATTGACCCAGATGGAGTTGTTTGTTATATACCTCTACAGGTGTGAGGCCGTTAGTGTGCCTGTTCAGACAATATGAAAGACTTCTTCCAGCAGGCCTGAGGAGCAGAGAAACCCTCAGGCTACACTGGGAACAGTGAGGGGAGCCCCAGAACAAACACTGTCATGAAAGCCATGTCTGTGCTATGAAATCATTGTATTGAGAACAAATTTCCTAGCTTGATGCCATTCATAATAGCTACTCTGGAGATTCACATATAGGAATGCATCCATTCATACACAAAGACATGGAGGTACAGGCTCTTTTGGTGGGAAAGTCTTGAGGTTGAACTATGAGCCTGTGATTACCCTTGAATCACAGTCCCACTTCTGGGTTTTTTTTTTTTGTGATCTCTAAGAAATAAGCATGTTAAGGACTTTCCTACCTGGGCTAGATTCAAACTGAGAATCTCTACATCTCATCCATCTGAGGAGCTGGGATTATAATCAGCAGACACTGGCACCTGCCTTTCTTTTCTTCATTTTTTAATCTGGACAATCTGACTTCTTCACCGGGTCATTCCCATGGTTTGAATTTATAAGCAAACTACCCAATGTTCTTTATAGCTGCTTTCTCTGAGAAGGATTTTCTTTCCTCATCTTCCCCTCTGGTCACAGGTTAGAAGCCAAAAGTGAGAAATGAGTGTCACAGGATTTGGAAGCTAAGGTCCACAGTTCATATCAGCTCTGTCACTTAGCTTTGAGTTGCAGTAAATTTACTGTCTCTGGATGAGAGGACCAAAGGCTGGAGTGATCCACACACTGTCTTCATTGGTCCTTTTGCCTATAAAATGATCTAATAGTTATTAATGTTATGTGTCTCCAAACTTAAGTATCTAGAACACACTAGAAGTATCTTCATGTTTCTGTTTTTTTCTAGTACCCCCGAGATTTAGAATAATATTTTGTGTTGAGCAACTCCTCGATGAATCCCTGAGGAAAGCCGCTTGAAGCCTCCTCAGGAGATCGTCATCAAAAGCCAACCCAAGCAGAAAAGTCTATGAGGCTCTTATCTCAAATACACCACCAGAAAACCTGAAGTGGAGCAGTGGCTCAGAGGGTAGAGCTCCAGTTTCGAGAGATCCCAGCAGGAGATACAGGACAGACCAGGAAAGCCTGGGTGGCCCTTATATCCAATTAATAACCAGATGGCTGGACATGGAGCTGTGGTGGTGGTAGTGGAGCCTCAGCCTTGAGCAAAACATCTGAGGAACACATGGGGCCCTGACTTTAGGCACTGGGATGACCACAAAAATTCAAAAAGTGAAGGCCATGTTATGTATCAGTGCTCTACTAACTTATGTGTGTATATTACCTCCCAGAGTGCAAACAGACCATAAGCAATGCCTCTGCTTTTATTTACTGATTTATTTTTCAGATACGCTTGTTGCACATACCACATAATTCTCTTCATTTCAGGCCCATTGCTTTTCTCTTCTAGGGTTCCAGGTCTGTGTCCTTATATGATGCGTACTTAAACGCTCAGCAGCCTTTATTTATATTTTATTATGAGACCAAGGCCAGTAGAGTCACAAATCAGGTAGGGGAAGAGAAGTTCGGTTTCGTGGAAATAACTAGTATTCAGAAAATTAAACTTGGAAATGTAAGTTGGTAGCATAATTATGTAAAAACTACCACTAAGAAAAAGATCAGGGGGCTGGGAATGTGGATTACTGAGAGAGTGCTTGCCTAGCATGCAAGAAGCCCTTGGTTTGATTCCTCAGTAGCACATACACAGAAAAAGCCAGAATTCACGCTGTGACTCAAGTAGCAGAACAAGTAACCTTGAGTTCAACCCAAGAACTGGCAAAGAGATAGTTAGGTGGGTAGGTATGTAGGTGGATGGGATAGATAGATAGATAGATAGATAGATAGATAGATAGATAGATAGATAGATAGATAGATAGATAGATAGATAGATAGATAGATAGATAGATAGATAGATAGATAGATAGATAGATAGATAGATAGATAGATAGATAGATAGATAGATAGATGACAGATTAATATGGTCTTGGACGTCAGGAGGAAAGAAGGGAACAATTCCCAGTCATGAGGCCTTCTGCAATGTGCCAGGACACCAGCTTCGCCTTCACACAACCACAGAGCAGGAAGACTGTCTCTGTCCCACTTCTCAGGCAGCCGAAGGCACCAAAGCCAAGAAGGCAGAGCCAGCTTCTAACCCAAGTGCTCAGACACAGTAGAGAAAGGACCCTGCATCTCCTTCGTCTGGGGATTTGCATTAATTATGTAGGGAAGGAAGGAAGGAAAATGGACTGGCAGAAGTAGAAGGGCCTTTAAATCTGACAGATGGAGAGTCAAAAACCCACTCCCTAAGATCAGAGAGCAGTGTTTTTCTATACTTTTTTTATTGTGAAAATACTGTACAGAGGGGTTACAATTACATGGGCCAGAAAATGAATATATTTCTTATCAAGGATTGTAGCCTCCTCCTTTCTTTTCCCTTCCCATCCCATCCTCCCCCGCCCCCCCAACCCTCCTCTTGCCCCACTACCTAAGTTGTAAAGTTCATTTTCGACATAACGACTTGTACGTCTCATTGTTGCAATGTATCCACCAGTACTCCTATTTAAACGATTTGTTTTTCCCTTCCCATCCACAAATTATAATAACATCAAATACAGTGAAAGCAGTGGTTATACGGTGGGCAAGGGACATACAAAGCAACAAAGAAATACTCCCCTCTACCCCATTAAACTGGCTCTCTATTTTTTTTTTTATCTTTTTGTATTGTGAGAATATAGTACAGAGGAGTTACAATTACATGGGCAAGATAATGAGTACCTTTCTTATCAAGCATTGTTGCCTCCTCTTTGTTTTCCCTTCCTATCCCTTCCCATACTCCCCCTTACCCCTACCCAATCCTACCCCCACGCCCCACCAAAGATGTAAAATTCATTTTTCGACATAACGACTTGTACATCTCATTATTGGAATGGGTCCACCTGTATCTCTAGTTAAATGATTTGTTTTTGCCCTTCCCCTCCACAAATTATACCTACATCAAATATAGTGAAAGCATGGCTTCTACCGTGGAGGAGGGACATACAAAGCAACATAGAAATCATCTTATAAATATGTTAGAAACAAATGTGTGAAAAGAAAATAAAACAAAAAAAAATTTTGAATACTTATCTTGGGGTTCATTCCCCCAACATCAAATTATCTGACCTTTACTGCTTTACTGGGACATATACTAGTTATTGTAAATAAGGGAAACCATGGAACCTATGTTTCTTTGGGCCTGGCTTACTTCACTTAATATAATTTTTTCCAAGTCTATTGTTAACAAAGATAGCCTGAGGCTCCCTTCACCTGAAGGAGAAAGGTTAATTAGTCATTGTTTAAAGAGGCTGAGAAAAGCCTGACCCTGGTGTAACTCTAACAAATGTTTCAGGTTTCCCCTCATTGCTGGCGTTCCTGGAATGAATGAAGTGGTTTTGTAGTACAATTCCCTGTTAAGTGTGTACATCCTGCCTCCTAATCCTGCAGGCCTGGGTCTCTTCTCCTAGCCTGGATTTTGAAACTGTTTCCTCTCCTTCAAATACAGTGTTACACTGGAGTTCTTCCTGCTAATAGGGCTAGGACTCAGATCCTGAGAACTTCATTTGAACCCAGGATTGGTACATAATGTTTCATTCCTGCTTCTATAGCTTAAGAAGTCTAAGAACATTTAGAGTGCAAATAACATATCACCAAGGGAAACCCAGGAAGCTCTTGAATATCTGACTTTTCAGAAGTGGAAGTCAGAGTCCCATAGACTTTCCGTCCATGGTTGGTTTCACCCTGTGACCCTCAGACCTCAGTCTCCTGAGCTAGGGTGACAGGCATGAGCTACTGGTGCTCTGCTAGGTTCAAAACTGTAATGTCATTGACAATACAAGTGAACTGCTCATCACAATGGGCTTGGGGAGCATATTAACCCTTTCAACATTGGATCTTTCAGAACCCTGTAGGACACAAGGTTATAATGCTAGAGTCTGAGAGGCTGGGCATCTTGATATGCTACACTTGAACCTTGAGCTCTGACTCCAATTCTGGTGTACATCAGCATTCATTTTCCAGAGAATGTTCTCCTATTTAGAAAATAGAAAAAAGTACTTTAACCCTCTTTTTTTTCCAGTTGTGTGTCTTGAACTCAAACCTGGGCACTGTCCCTGAGCCCTTCATCTCAAGGCGAACACTCTACCACTTGAGCCACAACACCACATAGGGTCTTTTGGTGGTTCATTGAAGGTAAGAGTCTAACAGGCTTTCCTTGACTAGGCTGTCTTTGAACTGTGGTCTTCAGATCTCAGCCTCCTGAGAAGCTAGTGTTCCAGTTGTGAACCACTGGCATCTGGCCTATTGTTTTTGACAGTTATGGGGCTTTATCTTAGTGCCTAGGTACTGTATCTAGCTTATCTTTCTCAAGGCTAGCGCTCTACCACTTTAGCCACTCCATAGCTTCTGGCTTTTTCTTTATGTGGCACTGAGGGTTCAACCCTGGCATACATGCATGCTGAGGAAGTTCTCTACCAATAAGCCACATTTCTAGCCCCTCCTTTACAATTTTATCCCTCAGCTTGCCTGTCCTCAAGAAAAGGCTTCTGAGTATAAATCATTTAAAGAAATCCCTATAGGAAGGTGTCCAAAGATACAGAAGACACAGCTTATATTTGGGAGGGACTCTAAACATGTGAAGACTATGGCAAATGCTTCCATTTAATTATGTATCATGTTTCAACACTTAAAAAGTATTAATAAAAATGAGTCAATGTCCTATATTATTGTGTATAATTTTATAATAGATGTGCAACATGCATTAAATATTATGTGTACAATAATACTAAATTGGGGCTGGGAAAGTGGCTCAGTGGTAGAGCACTTGCCTTGAATGCACGAGGTCCTGGGTTCGATTCCTCAGCACCACATAAGCAGAAAAAAAATCCAGAAGTGGTGCTGTGGCTCAAGTGGTAGAGTGCTAGTCTTGAGCTGAAGAGCTGAAGGACAGCGCCCATGTCCAGAGTTCAGGCCCACGACCGGACCCCCCAAAAAAATAATAATTCTAAATACAATAGACAATAAATAAATGAGTCAAGTAAAAACTAAAATAAATGAATCAAGTAAAAACTAAAATAAATACAAATTCAATAATACAAATCATAATATGTTATAAACATACATACGTAAATATATCATATATTACACATATATAGAAATATTTTTCCATTGCAGGGCCTTCATTCAGACCCTGGTAACTCTAATCTGAATTACTTTTCCTCAAGGACAGTGAGTTTGCTTTCCCCCAAGGTGCAAAAATGTTACCTGGATGATGAGATCAAATCCCAGCACTGAAGGGAATTCTGGCCCCATTTCCAAGACAGAGACTTATTTTTTTTTAATGGAAGCAGTTATGTTTATTCAGTTCCATACTGAACATTAAAATAAAAGCAGTGTAGAATTTTGTACATCTATTCAGATGTCTTTCCCTTACCCCCGAACTGCTTCTCTGAGCACTACTTTTTTTCATTTTTTATTGTAAAAATGTTGTATAAAGGGGTTACAGTTAAATGAGGAAGGTAATGAGTATAGTTCCTTTTGAGCATTGTTGTCTCCTTTGTTTTGCACCTACCATCCCTTTCCTCCCATCTCCACATCTATTCCCCCTGCTGAACTCAGTGAGTTAATTTTTTATTGTTGGCTTTACACCGGGTTTGAGCTCAAGAAGTGGCAACTCTGCACTTTCCCACACACTGCTACAGATTTACCAAGACCCTGAATTCAAATCCCAGGTTAGGAAACAAAACTGGCAGAAATTCCTAACCAGGGATTTTTATTTCTTTTTTAATTTAGTTAAATAATGAATTAATTTTTAATTTATTCTTTATTTTGCGAACAAGGGGCTTGAACACAGGTAGTGGCAACTTTGCCTCAGTTTCAATCTCCCTAGGCTGGAGTGCAGCCTCTGGACCCATAGCCAATCCTGGGATCCTAGGCCCACAGGGCTTGCAGGAAGAAAAAAAGTAGTATAGAACAAAACGTGGTGAACTGCAGAAGGCTGGGGGTTTTACGTTTTATTCTTTGCAGTGACCATCCTGGGTCTGGATGACACAGTTACAAAGTGGACCTGACCTACCATTGCTGAAGTTGGAGGGCTATCAGGGAAGCCATAGGCCAACCTGTGAACATAGGCCCTGGGTTTAAATCCTGGTCCTACCAATGTCAGGAGTTAACAAGAGACTCGTTCCTATGCATAGGAATACCAATTGAAAGAGTAGGTCATACTTTGTTATAGTCTAAAATTGGATGCAATAATCCTAGGAAGCTGATTGATCCTAATTAATAGTTTATTAACCATGAAAAGAATAATATTCCTTCAATGGTCGTATAATACATGCCTAATAGTTGGTAGGAATGTAGTAATTGTCATTCAATCATAGATAGACGGTTCTGATGCTCTTTACCCGTATATATTTATTTGTATACCACCCTCTGCATATCCATGTATCGCTGTTTTGGCCAAAGCTGGGGCTGGATGTCAGCACCTGGGAACCACCCGACAGCTTCATTGGCTAGAGGCTGCCATGCTCACACTCATCCATTCATGAATTGGGCCTGCTAGGCACTGAATTCAGATCCCAGCACTCCCAAAAATTTAATCTTGGAATAAGAAGCCGAGTGTGACACATGTTTTCCTTTTCTAGAAGAGTTCTGGGTGTCAGGCATGATGGAGAACATATCTACAAATCTGGATGCTATGTGATAGGATGTAAACAATGTAATAAATGGTAGAAGTGTCATCAGATTCAATAAAATAAATGGTAAATAAATGAATAAAACAAGAAACAAAATGAAAAACCACACCAAACACGATATGGACTGAATATCTGTATGGAAGTATAAATCCTATCTTTAAAATGGATATAAGGAGTATGTTTTCCAGGCTGGAGGCTTGAATTCTGGCCTAGGGAACAGGCCTGAATTTCTTGTCTTCAAGAATGGTCAGATTCCCTTCCCTCACAGTGCTGCATATTTACCCAGACCTTGGTTCAAATCCCAGGCCAGGCAGAAAAAATTGCACGAATTCTGAACCAGGGAGCTAAATATTTTTTTTAATTGTGGCTATTGGGGAAGCCATAGTCCCGCACGGCAACATAGCCCTACAGTTCGAATCCCAGTCATGTCACTTCCGGATGGTGGGGGATCCTAAGAGACTCGATCCCATCCACAGGAATAACTATGGAATGTTATCAATGTCACGGTTGAATAAGTTGCTCATGAATGACACTCATATAAAATTAGACATCATGATATCAGTTGGCTGATTTTATTTAATTATCTTATGAAGTATTAAAAATACTAATTCTCACAGGAATGCAATAATTTCAGGACACTAATTTACTTAATAGTTTATTAAGGATGAAAATAATAACATTAATTACATGGAGGCATAATAAATACCCAAGAATTGGTAGGAATATAGTCTCTATAACTGAATAATGTATAGACATCTCTGGCACTCTGTAAACATATATATTTATTAGTGTACTGCAATCTGAATGTCAATCTGTTCATATTTTGTCAAACCCTGGGGCTCTATTTCAGGTCCTGGGAACTGCCTGTCAGCTCAATTTGTCCCAGGATGGCATGCTGACCCTCACCCATTCATGAATTTAGCCCTATAGGCCATAAGTTCAAACAATGAATTGTGGAGTAAGAAGCTGATGGTGACACATATTGTCCTTTCCTGTGAAAGTCCTTGGTGTCAGGTATAACTGTAATACATATGCAGACCTATATCCTATATAATCAATGTAATCAATGTTCTATGTGCTATAATAATCAATAAAATAGTCACTACATGAATGAAACAAAACATAAAATGAATACACTGAATGCAATATGGAGTCAACATATGTGTGTAAATATATATCATATATTTAAAATGTATATGAATAGGATGTTATCTACTGCTGGGGATCGTTTCAGATCTAAGAAGCACACATGAATTTCTTGACATCAAGGAAGCGAGCTTCCCCTACCCACACAGTGCAACAGAGTTACGCAGACCAAGAGTTCCAATCCCAGTTCTGGCAGAAAAAATTGGCACCTTTTTACTATGTGACGCCCAATTCTTAGGTATTTCATTATGCCTACATCAATGAATGTGATTGTTTAAATGCTTCATAAAGTATTGATTGAAATCAATCAGTATCCTATAATAAAATTGCGTATAATTTTATCCTAGAATCATTCAGGAACTGCCTATTCAGTCATAACATACATCACATTCCACTGGTATTCATATAGATAGAAATGAGATTCTATGGCTCTCCTGCCATTTGGTGGTGGCAGGACCAGGATTCCATCTGTGGGCTCCAGCTCCAACCACTTAAACCTGAGGATATGGTACTCACTGGTATGTCCAAGAACAGCAAGATCAATGATTAGGCAGGCACCAGTGGCTCTCAGCAGTCCTCCTTACTATTTATAAGGCTGTGATAGGAGGATCATGGTATAATTTACCCTAGGCAGGAAAGTCCTAAAGACCCCCATCCAACTTCAGTGCCAACAAAGCCAGAAGTAGAGCTGTGTGGCTCCAGTGGTAGAGGGCTAGCCTTGAGCAAAAGCAGCTCAAGGAATGTGCCCAGATCCTGAGTTCAAGGTCCAGGACTGGAAACAAACAGATATATACAACAATCTGTGCAGCCATCCGTCTAAAGCAGGTCACCCTCTTGTACCCAACTGAATTGGACCGAGTTCCCTGGGAAAGGAACTGGGGAAGGCGCTGTCAGCTTGACTCCGCCCATGCTGCTTGCATCACAGAATTCCGGCCACACCCCCATTCTTTCATGGATCTTTCTGATCAATGCGATACAAGAATCATAGCCATGCCCACATTCCATGCTGCCCACCACCAGGATTCCCTCAGTTGGTTGACACTACCACCAACAGTTGAGGAAGGTAGAGGGGAGCAGAAGACTCGAGGAGACTTTGGATTAGAATAGGAAATTGATGTCCTAGTCAGTGAGTGGGAGAATAGAGGATTTCCCAGAGCCTGGGAATGTGGCCAGCCCATCTTTCCAGTGCTCAGATGTCTGAAACAAGACTCTATGAGAGAGCTCCGGACAAGAAACTACTGCCAGAACACCAGTGGAAGAATCCTCCCATCAGACCTGCAACAATCAAGAAAACAGAGAACACGAAAAAGGGAGGGATCCCCAAGACAAACATCACTGGGGAGCGTGATTCAATGGAGGGTCTGGCCAAAGGTGATCCTGATTGCGGGCCTCCCTTGCCTTTTGACACAGTCACAGCCACCAGGGTCCAGAGTATCAATATTCCCGATACCACCAAGGATCTGCAGAGGTGCTAGCGACACGTGATGACCACCCTGGACTGCAGCAAAAGAAACCAGGCACTCTGTGCCAAGATCCAACCACTGAAGCAGGAAAAGACAAACCTGTGGGATTGACTGGAGAAAGAGAGGGAGAAGATAGCTCAGGTGCACAAAGCACCAAAATCAGAGCTAGAGATCCACAAGCCACCCATATAGAGTTTGGTTTCAGCAGAAAGTGATTTACAATCTGCACCGGCCCAAGTCAAGCATGCTGCCAATTGCAGAGAAATGGAGCGAGAAGCTCTCACCAGCTGCCTGCAGGTCACAAAGTGGCGCATGGCAGAGTTGAAAATGGCGGCTTCTGTGGTCACTACTGCACAGAAGAAGATAGAAATGTTCTTCAAACAGCTGAAAGATGTGACACTTCAGCTCTAGGAAAAGACTAAAAGTTTCGACGACCTGGAGCAAGTGAACACAGAGTTGCAGGAGAAACTGGAAGTGTTCTGGACAGAGAAGAGTAACAGGAAGAACATAATTTGCAAATTCCAACAAGTGCTGGCGAGACATGTGTACTGAAGGGACTATTGGACAACATGAGCTGGATGGTGACCTCCACAAATTTGAAGAGAGACACCATCACGGAGGATCTGAGCATTGAGAGGTCTGCATGGAAGGAAGAGGTTCAGTGGCTCACTGACCAGGTAAACCAACTGACAGAGGAGAAGGAGCGAAGGATGAGGCAGGTGCTGGACATAGAGAATGAGCTGGGGGAACTGAGAAGGAAGCAGCAGAACCATCTCAGGCCTAGCAGCAGTGGCTGGCCCAGGCCTACCACACGCAGGTGGAGTTGAAAAACCTGTAGGAACAACTTCACATCCAGGTCAAGGAAAAACAGAGGCTCTGTCTCCAGAATGCAGAGCAGCAGGAGCAACTACGGAGACTAGAGGAGAAGGTCAAGGATCTGCAGGAGATCCCGGAGATCCCACGATGTGCATGTGTGTGCAACCCATACCAAGCGGAACAGCTGGCTCTTCTGTGGGATGCTCTCCACAGTGTGAACGGTGAGAAGGAGGAGCTAGCTAGCATCCTGGACTCAGATTAGCAGGTGAAGAAACATCTGTTGGAACAGCTAGACTACCCAGAGGAGAAGATAGAGGAATGGAAAGAGGTGGCTGAGAGAGAGAGCCAAGTGGCTTGGGAGCTGCAGGAGCAGCAGGAGCAGTCCCTGGACAACCTACCGGAGCTCAGAGCCACTTGTGAGCAGCACATTGCCTCCAATATGTGGCTGAATTCTGAGAACGAGGCCCTGCAATAGCACCTGCAGAGGCAGACCCATCTGCTTGTGCAGCTGAAGCAAGTGCAGGGCCCAAACAACTGGGGGGACCAGATGGTGCCCTGAAAGTGGCAGGACACTCTCAATGCCTGGAAGTGACCAGACCACAAGAGGAGCACCTGCAGGCCCAACTGAGCTTCCTGGCTTTCCCTGGGGAGGGGAAGGTGTGAGCCCTGGAGAAGCAAAATGTGAGGAGGTGACTCCTCCCAACGTAACCATCGCAGAGTTTGGAGACATGTCCCAGACCTAGAGTGACATGGCTCTGCAAGCACTCTCAAAAGCTGAGATCCACAGGCGGAAACTCCTGATGCAGTAGCAGCGACACTGGTGTAGGTGCCCGGCCCACAAGGCAGCTCAGTGCTAGACAGAGCTGGAGCCACAGGCCACCCACCCCATGAGCTTCCACCACAGCAAGGGTGGGGATAGGATGTGGCACACGTGGGCATCTGAGAAGAAAATCTTCTTCGTTCATAACCTGCATGATGAGGTGGACATCCATAGTCCAGCGGATGAACTCCACCATACATGCAGATAGCTGTTGGCACATATTTGCATCATAGCAGAGTCCATCGTGGTGTGTAAAGAGCAGATGTTTGTCCTGGTTGAGCTGTGTCAGGAGAAAGCTAAGCACGTTTGCCTGCTCTCCTAGGAGAAGATGGAGAAGAGAGAGCTGTGGGAGCTGCTTTTGCTCCTCGCAGGGGAAGGCGTGGACAGCATGCTCCAGATGCCAGCACTGGCTGAGCCCCCCGACACCACCGCCACTTCAGATGTCTCAGGCTCCGCAATGGGCGAAAGGAGGGAGGAGCAGAAAGGTTTTGAAGAATTGCAACTTCAAGACAGCTTGGAAACTGCCAAAGGAGTGGTCAGGGTTTCCTGACCACGTAGAGGACTCCGCCATGGAGCCCCCCCCCCCCCCGTTGCTTTAGGAGCCCTTGTCTTCTTTGCTCAGTCATATTTTCACCTGAGGAGGGTCCCAGAAGAGCCCAGTGGGGAGGTAAAGGCACTGGGGGTTAGATAGGAGGTGAATATTCGAGAGGAACACACCCCCTCCGACGCACATACACCTGTCCTGTCCTCCCCCTACTCCAGCTGTTAACAGTTCTCACAGGGTGATCATATTTCCCAGTTCTGCCAGCTCTGCTAGTCCATCCGGTTTCCTCATTCTCCCCAAGAATCCACAAAGTCACCTAGAAGCACCTAGGATGGAAGTAGGGAGGTCATCCATGTATATAGCATTTAGGACCCTATCAAATTCCCCAACAATGCCCCCAGTCCAGATCAGACACCCCTCTGGAGGCACCATGACCCCTGCTTTGTTTTCTCTCCCAGCTCTGAGGAGCCACCTGTCTCAGGACTCCTTCACCCAGCGTCCTGGCCTAGGGTTTTAGTGAATGGGGAGTCAAAGCTGGTTGCTCCCAAGGGGTAGGGTCTGACCCTGGAGAAAGGGCAAGGCAGTGTGGTTCTGCGTAATTAGAGCAATGTTCCCCTTCAGTTGGAGCTCTGGTTCTGACAAGGGAACCCCCAAGCTCAAGCTTGTACATTTCCCAGATGAGGAACCAACTAACTCGGGAGAGACACTGATCTGAGTCTGTGTGTGTGAGAGAGAGAGACAGAGAGAGAGAGAGAGAGAGAGAGAGAGAGAGAGAGAGATCACAGCCTGACTGTGCTCAGATAAATGATCAGTTGGCAAATGGCAGGTGCTGCATGGATGAGTCTTCTGTCACCGGTTTAGATTTGTGTGTGTGTGTGTGTGTGTGTGTGTGTGTGTGTGTGTGTGTGTGTGTGTTGGGAGAGTAGGGAGATGAGAACAATGAAAATATATTTAAGTCACCATATCTAAAAAGAGCAAAAGCGTTTTATTTGTGTGTATGTGTGTGTTTGTTGTTCTTTTTTATGAATACCCAGTACAAGCCCAGCCACAATCTGTTTTCTCCTTCAAAGTTTCATGGCTCCTTTGGGGAAGTTTTCAGTAGATTTCCTTTCCATTTCTTTCCACCTCCCTCTTCCCCTTTTCCATAGCCCACTGTAGCTGTTGGGCCTGTGTGGTTCTCCCATAGGAGGCCTGTGTGAACCGCAGACCAGAGTGGACACCTGTCCTTCTGTCTTCAGCCAGAAGGCCCATGAGGCGAGTGTGACCACAGCCGCACTCTTCCAGTCAGACACTCTGCTCTCCTGTGTATAGCTGGAACTAATTCAAGGGTTGGGAATGTGTCTGCCAAACATAATTATGGAATGAGATGGAGGGGGTAGGGCAGGGGCTGTTCAGCTAGGAGGGTCTGGGAAGTGGCGAACGGTGTGATATGGCAGATGGTTCACCACGACAGAGGATGAGAGGGGAAACTTACCCAGGGCATTAATGTTGTCCGTGGGCATTTGGGCGGGGGCTCCAGGTCCCCACTGGTGGTGTGGATTCCTTTCTGTGTCAGTGCACTCCTTAGCAGTCCTCCCTGGAGTCCTGTAGACTCAAATCTGTGTTCCGACTAGGCCATTTCCAGCTGGGGAGTGGTAGGCAAGTGCATTCTCCCTGATGGAGCCTACACAGTATGAGGACATGGCAGTTAGCTAGGACTCTCTGAATGCCAGTTTCTGTAGCCTGCTGAAGGGCTGTCTGGAAGGAAAAGGGCCCACTGATATTGGAACCCTTTAAGTTTGATTGGGAAAAGTGAAATGCCACTTTTTCCAGGGTTTTTTTTCTTGAAGTTGTCAATTTCCACTAACACCTGGGATTATGGGTCAAATTAGACCGACCATTTCAGCTGCCAAACAATGATGTTCAAAGCAGCACAGGCAGAGTTTCCAAGCCAGATGCTCTCCTGCTATGAATGTTGTGCCCTGACTGCCTTTCTCCAGCAGCTACTGACTAGCCTCTGGCCCTCTCTAGGGTGACCACCACAGTCAAGGACATCGTGGGAAGCAGAGATTGTGACCTCACCATCCCCAGCCTGCCAGCTCTGAGCAGAGATGATTCCTAGCACCTGTACTGGACTCTGGGAGGTTCAGAGACCCGGGATGCCTCAAGGATCCTTTCTCTGCAACATGAAACTTGGGAGCCGGATATGGTGGACCATCCTGTCTGGCCCCAGCGGCAGAAAGGAGGCCCCTTGAGCCAGGCGTTCAGCTCACGGAAAACTTGTTCACACCTGAGTGGGGAACTGAGTGCCACAAAGCTACTCAGCCGCTGGACAGAGATCTTTCGGAAGACAGGCATCCAAGAGGCCCCAGAATCCAGCGAGTACATCGTGGCTTACGTCCTCGGAGTCAAAAAGTTAAGTGCACTAGCACCAGAAAGGTGGGAAGAGGGAGTAGGGAGAAATGTGGGAGAGCTACATGAGGCTTTGCCCCCAAAGATGCTTGCCAGAATCGGATGGGACTTTTTTGTAGTATTGTCGTAGATAGATGCTCATTTATTTATCCAACAGAGTTACAGTGTGCGCCAGGCTCCGGGGGGTCATAGATGATGAAAATTTCCAGTGCTGGTTCCACAACACATGAAGAAAACTTGGTTTGAGCTGGATGCTGGTGCTTCATGCCTGTCATCCTAGCTACTTAGGAGGCTGACATGGGAGGATTGAGGCTTAAATTCTGGGCAGGAAAGCCTGTCAGACTCTTATCTCCAACTAACTGCCAAAAAGAAAACGCCAGAAGTGGATGTGTGGCTCAATCCGTAGTCTGTTGGCCTTGAGTAAAAAGACTCAGGGGCAGCAAACAGGCTCCGAGTTCAAGGCACAGGAGTCAGAGAAAGAAAGGAAAGAGTGAGAGAGGAGGGAAGGATGGTGGGAGAAAAAGAAGAAAGGAAGGAAGAAAGGAGTATACGAGCCTTGGTTTGGAGTCCTTGTATCAAGGGAGCCAACCATTCACAATCTCCGTGGGGACAGTTTCAGAGCCTAAAGCCAGTTTGTAGGACAAAGCCACTGACCCCTCAGCAACTTCATGATATCCAAGAGCTTTGTGGTCACCGACTGCAGAGGGAAGCAGCCTCAGGTAGACCCTAGGGCTCAGAGTGTGTCACTAGGTTTTGAACATCCCTAGCCCTAACAAGTTTATTTTCTGGTCCAAGAGCTAGGGAGGTTTTGGGGTGAGGGAGTGTTAAGCAGGGGGTGGGGCAAGGTACAAGCAGGAAGATGAAGAGGGAGGACAATCCCAGGTCAGGTGCGTCAGGACATTGGAGCCATGACCTTGCCTGAAACCCAGACCTTCATTGATAGAGCCTTCAACCCAGCCACATGGGTATTAAAAGTCCTGGCACCTTGGGTTCACCATTGACCACCCGGCTGTCATCTGATGCAGGATGCTTGGGGACTGGGACTTTCCCAAGCTCAATTTGAAGATGACCTTGAGAAGCCTGAGGCCTGGGTGACTCCATCTTGAGTTAATGAGCATCTTCTGAGGTATGAGTTATGCAGCTGACCATGAACCCTACCTGGGAATGAACAGAAGAAGCAATTCCCAGGTGACTAGGAACATAAACAATCCTTGGTAAAACCACAGGCAGGCAGGTGCTGGAGGGCTTGGTGAACCAGCAGTCAGGCCACAGGTGGTGTTTGTTTAAGAAAGGAGCTCTGCAGTTTATCATGTATCCTCTTGAGACTCCCCTGTGGTGCAAGCCACAGTTTAAAGAACATCGGGACCCATGACCTAACCAACAACTTGTTTCTGGTCCTTTCCCACTTTGTAGTGCGCCAATCATACTATAGAGTTGTTTTATGATTTTTCCCGTGGTTTATATTGATATGTTACAAGAAATTATGATGTATGCAAAGCCCTGCCATCCCTAAAAAAGTGTATAAAAAGTGTTATAACTGTTGGCTTGGTGACGGTCTCTGGTAAGGATTCCTGAATTAGGCTTCACAACACCACCGGTGTTCATTCCTCCACCAGAGACAGAGGTAACTGTGCCACTGGCACAGGACAGCCAGGGAATGAGGGTAGGAGTCGGGACACGTGTATCCCCGAGACTTTTTCTAGGGGCCACTAGGACCCCTTGACTGCCATTCTCAGAGGCAGAGGTGGGTCTCTTTTCTGGCTCAGCCTTTAGTCTAGATAGCAGATCTGGGATGCAGAGAGGGCCAACTGAAGGTGGGGCAGGGTTGGGTAGAGGCTGGTGGGAAAACAAGAGGCCCTGGGCTCTGATCAGGGTTGTTTCTTTGAGGATACTCACAACCCAGAATCATTGCTGGGATGGATCAGCACTTTTCTCCTTCCTGAGAGAGAGGGACCTAGAGCCCTCCAATCTGCATCCATTGGCTGAGAAATCCTTTCATTCACACATCCTGTGGTTGGATAACTAGACCTCACATCACTGCCCAGTGTCCAAGCAGGACAATGAGAAATCTTGAGTCTTTGATAAGGTCAGGGGATCCTCAGTATGAGATTGTACTTGAACATCCTAACTTGGGCATGGTCAGTCCCATCTAAGACTGCCATGATATAGGACATAGAATATAGAGAATCAGAGCAGGATGGGGTCTGTTCTAGGAGGCTTGAGTATTATGTGTGAGCTTTGAGCTCCCGTGTGCCCATCTGGTTCCTTTTCTTGGGTGTGTGTATGATAGAAAAAGCTTGAAACTAGGGACTGGGTCCTATCCCTTGTCTTTGATGCTCAAAGCTAGCACTCTACCATTTGAGCCACTGCTCCACTTCCAACTTTTTTGGGTGTTTAACTGGAGATAAAGAGTTCTCATGGACTTTGCTGCCAAGGGTGGCATCCAACTGCAGTCCTCAGATCTTAGTCTCCTGAGGAGATAGGATGAAAGCATGGAAAAGTATCTTTGGCTGGTGCCAGTAACTCAAGGCTGTCATACCAGATACTCAGGAACCGTGATCTGAGGATCACAGTTTAAAGCCAGCCTTGGCAGGAAAGACCCTGAGACTCTTATCTCCATCAAACCGCCAGAAAACTGGAAGTGGTGCTGTGGCTTCCAATTTTCAGTGGTAGACTGCTATGCTAACTGTCAGGAGACAGTGGTGATGCTGGAGCCTTGAAAAGTGTCTGTGAAGCAGGATTGAGAGGAGAGCATTTGGTAGTGATATCATTTCCAGGGCTCATGAACTAGAACCCCCAAGCATAAGGAATCAGAGTCACATTTTGTTTGTTCATCCCTATCCTGGAATTTGAACTGAGACCCTGGAACTGTCACTGATTTTTTTTTTTTTTTTTTTTTTTTTTGCTCAAGGCTAGTTCTCTACTACTGGAACTATAACTCCAGTTCAAAATTTTGGTGTTTAATTGAAGATAGATTCTCATTGAATTTCCTATTTGGTCTGGCTTCAACTCTAATCCTCAGGGGGCTGGGAATGTGGCTCAGTGGTAGAGCGATTGCCTTGCATGCATGAGGCTCTGGGTCGATTCCTCAGCACCACATAAGCAAAAAGAAAAAAAGCCGGAAGTGGCGCTGTGGCTCATATGGTAGAATGCTAGCCTTGAGCTGAAGAGCTGAGGGACAGCACCCAGGACCAGAGTTCAGGCCCCACGACCAGACTCCCCCCGCCAAAAAGAAAATCTAATCCTCAGATATCAGCCTCCTGAGTAGGTGGGATTCCAGGTTTGAAGCACGTTAACTTGGCTAGAATCACATTTTAACTGTTCTCTATTCTATTTTTTTAGCTCCCTTACCGAGGATTAGATGGCTATATGTCTTTAGGTTCATTTCTTGGGTTTCAATTCTATTCCATTGGTCCTGAGGTCTGTTCTTGTGCCAGTACGAAGCTGTTTTGATTACTATGGCTTTGTAGTAGAGTTTGAAATTTGGTATTGATATTCCTTCAGCACTGTTCTTTCTGTTGAGGATCGTTTTTGCTATTAGGGGTCTTTTATCGTTCCATATGAATTTTTGGATTGCCTCTTCTATTTCCTTGAAGAATGAGGTTGGGGTATTGATAGGTATTACATTGAATTTGTAGATGGACCCATTGCAGCAATTTGAGGTACAGTCGTTATGTGGAAAAACAAACTTTACAACTTTCTCCAGGGGTCGGCTGGGGGTGTGGGGGGGGTGAGGGTGCTGGATGGGAGATGGGAAGGAATGGGAAAAGGAAACAAAGGAGGAGGCAACAATGCTTGAAAAGAAATGTCCTCATTAAATTGCCCATGTAATTGTAACCCTTCTGTACGCTATTTTCACAATAAATTTTTTAAAAAAGTATTCTCTAGGTTTTTCTGATATGTGTGGCTACCATTTGAACACTTTGGCTGCAGTGGGTAACAAAACAATTAGAACAAAATCAATTGTTTCTCCTTGTAACTTGTAGCATACAATATCTATCTAATTTATTCCTGTCTTCACATCTGTTCTATTTCTTTCTTTTGTACCATTCCTTTCTTGCTTCGTGAGCTTCAGCATGTCAGTGCTGTTTACCTTTTGTGAAGCAAGTCAGGTCCATTCCCCTCATTGGGGTTTTACTTGCTGTTCTCACTGCCTGGAAAACCTGCTCCTGAATAATTGCATGGATGATGGCCTTGCTCTCAGATCAAATGTCTCCTCCTCAGGGATGTCTCCTCTCATCCCTACTGTGAAGTTATTCCCACCACATCACTAACCTCATGCCTCTGATTTACAGAAATTATCATAGTGATTTCTGTTTTTCTTCTCCAGTGTGAAAGCTGCATGGAGGCAGCTGCACTCACTTTTGTCTCTCCAAAGACAGCAGTAGTCACTGGTCTTTTAGATCAAAGGAGAATTTTGTGGAATTGAACCTGATTCAGCTCTGGTAATCTTAGAATCCAGTCAGGACAACTCATCAAGCTGTATTCTGGTAGATAGCTGTCATTTCCTCTCATTATTTTTGCCTCTCTGGGTAGCTGAGTCCACTATAGGACAAGATTATTGCTTGACATCTATTTGTTGCCATGGGAAAGGTGGCTGTGATATCATAGAAGTTAATGGCCTGGGCTGGGAATTTGGCTTAGTGGTAGACTGGTTGCCTACCATGCATAAAACCCTAGGCTCAATGATTAAGCAGCACACAAACAGAAAAAGACAAAAAGGTCACTGTGGTTCAAGTGGTAGAGAGCTAGCCTTGAGCAAAAAAAAGCACAAGGACAGTGCCCACACACTGGGTTCAAGTCGCAAGTCTGGCAAAATAAAAGAAGTAATATATGGCTATTGTTTTTTGAAGCTGTGAGGGGGACCACCACCACCACCACCTACACCCCCACCTGAGGCACACAAGACAGTGGGGTTCCACACTTAGGAATCTTACTTACTCAGGACGCTGAAATCTAACAATCATGTTGAAGCCAGTCCAATAGCTCAGCAACCAAACCATCAAACATTCCCTGATATGATCAGACTCAGTGTAGGTGTTTTCATTCTTTCTCTATATCTTTCCTTCCTTTTTTATTTCTTTCTTTCCTTCCTCCTCCCTCCCTCCTTTCTTTCCTTCTTTCTTTCTTTCCTTCCTTCCTTCCTTCCTTCCTTCCTTCCTTTCTCCTCCCTCCCTCCCTTCCATTTTTCTTTTTTCTTTCTTTCTTTCTTTCTTTCTTTCTTTCTTTCTTTCTTTCTTTCTTTCTTTCTTTCTTTCTTTCTTTCTTTCTTTCTTTCTTTCTTTCTTTCTTTCTTTCTTTCTTTCTTTCTTTCCTTCCTCCTTCCTTCCTTCCTTCCCTCCTTCCTTCCTTCCTTCCTTCCTTCCTTCCTTCCTTCCTTCCTTCCTTCCTTCCTTCCTTCCTTCCTTCCTTCCTTCCTTTCTTTCTTTCATTTTGTTGGTCATGGGGCCTGAATTCTGAACTCTGGGCCTGGGCGCTATCCCTCAGCTCTTCAGCTGAAGGATAGTGCTCTACCATTTGAGCCACAGCACCACTTCTGGCTTTTTCCTGCTTATGTGGTGCTAAGAAATCGAACTCAGCACCTCATGCTTGCAAGACAATCACTCTACTCCTAAGCCACTTTACCAGCCCTCATTTTATTTTAAAAATAAAAAAATTCAAAACATGCTTGCTTTGATTTCTCATTCTATTTATTGAAACATAGTATATGTTACTTAAGCTGTTTTAAAACTGTTTTTCTTGTAAAAATGTACATGAGTAAGATAATGAGTACATTTCCTAATGACATTGTCACCTCCTCCTTTCTTTTTCCCCTACCATTTCTTCCCTCCTCACCTCACCAACTCCTCCCCCACCCCCCCAATGTTGTAAAGTTTGTTTACAAAATACTGTTTTATACATCTCATTGTTACAATGGGTATTATCCTTATTTAAGTATTAAGTTATTTCCTTTCCCTTCCTCAAATAAAAAATATACATACAAGGTGCAGGTCACCAGAAACAAATACAGTGAAAACAGGTGTAATACTGTGTTGGAAGAACATACCAGAGAAATAAAAAAAAATCGCATAGTACATTATAAATACGTTAAAAACAATAGCAAAAAAAAAAAAAAACCTGTTCCTGTCTTGGGATACATTTCGCTTAACATCACCTTATATGGTCAAATATATATAGCTTTTGACCCTTTCTGCATGTCCTAGACATATACTAGCTATTGTAAAAAAAGGGAAACTATAAGGCCTACGTTTTTGGGGGCCTGGCCTATTTCACTTAATATATAATTTTTTCCAAGTCTTTCTATTTCCTAACAAAGTGGGGTGATGTAATTCTTTCTTACGGAGGCATAGAATTACATTGTGTATATTTTCTTGATCCAATCATCTACTGAGGGGCATCTGAGTTTGTTCTATGTCTTAGCTGTGGTAAATAATTCTACAATAAGCATGGTTGTGCTGGTAGCTTTAATATAGCCTTGTTTGTGATCATTTGGGTAAATGCCAAAAAGTGGTATTGCTGGGTCATAGGGAAGCTCTATGGAGTCTTTTAAAGATTACCCATATTGCTTTCCAAAGTGGTTGAACAAGTTTACACTCCCACCAACAATGCAGTAGGGTTCCCTTTTGACCACATCCCCTCCAGCATCTGTTATTATTAGATTTCTTGATTATAGCCATTCGAACTGGGGTGAGGTGGTATCTCAATGTTGTTTTGATTTGCATTTGTTTTACGGCTGGAGAAGTTGAGCATTTCTTCATGTGTCTGTTAGCCATTCATATTGCCTCTTCAGAGAAGTTTCTCTTTAAGTCTTTAGCCCACTTATTTATCTGGCAGCTGTTTCTTTGAGGATTTGTTTTTGGGGCATTCAATTTTTTGAATTCTAAATATATTTTAGATATGAGACCCTTGACCATTTTATTGCTAGTGAAAATCTTCTCCCAGTCTTTTGGCTTTCTATTGATCTTGCTAACTATGTCCTTTGTCATGAAGAAGCTCTGCAGTTTGATGCAATCCCATTTGTCCAAGCTTTGTTTAATTTGATGTGTTTCTGGGTCTTTATTAAGAAACTTTCGGCATGTCCCAAAGAGCCTTAGAGTTTCTCCGCTTCCTTTCTGTAATGTCTTCAGGGTATCTGCTATGACTCCAAGGTCTTTGATCCATTTGGAGTTGATTTGGTTGCAAGGTGTTATATAAGGATCTAGTTTTAGTTTTCTACAGATGTGAAACATAGTATATGTTTTATAAGTCTTTGTCCATCTCTCTAGAACCCTCCACAAGTTTATATGTATTTGTAGTTGGGAAGGAAAATAAGATTTAAATCATGACAGTAGGAAGCTATGGATTTAAGGTTCATTTGAGACCCTTTTGGAAGGAATGTTAACTTTTTCCATCTGATGTCCTACAGATGGAACAGGAATTGAGTAGACTATCATACGAAAGGAGGCTTGTACTGATTTCTTTTGACTTTCCCCTGGGTACAAGGAGGGTGAAGCAGCTATGGGCATGAATCTGTGGAGGGTTTGCAATTAATATCTATTGACTTTGTATTTCTAATTTCTGTTGCCACAGGCCAATGTGTGAAAGGATTTTTCCTTTCCTACTTTAGCTGTAACTAGTTATTTTTCATTTTTTTTAATATTATTTTATTGTAAAGATTCTATAGAAGGGATACAGTTGCATGAATAAGGCAATGAGTACATTTCTAGTCAAGCATTGTTACCACTTGCCTGTTTTTTTTCTGCTATCCCTTACCACCCACTCCTCCCATCCCCTCCCGATGTTGTAAAGTTAATTTCCCACATACTGTCTTATGGGTATCATTGTTGCAACGGGTCGTCCTGTGTCCTTGTTTCAGCATTTTGTTATTTCCCTTCCCCTCCCCAAATTAGAAAAATGTATATAAAAGAGGCAAAGTATCAAAGTCAAGTACAGTGACAAAAGTTGATATATCATAGGGGGAAGAATATATAAAGGAAACCAAAAACTTATATATTTAAAATAACAACAAATTAACCCCAAAATATAGTAACTTGTTTTTATAGAACATTAACCTAAAAGTCCCTAGATATATTAAGTTTGGACTATTTCTTTTTTTTCTGCCACTCCTGTGATTTGAATACTGAAGCCTCATAGCACCACTTTGAGCTTTTTCTGAGTAGTATATTTTATATAGAATGTCATAACTTTCCAGCCTACGCAGGTTTCAAGTAATGATCCTTAGATCTCAGCCTCCTGAGTATCTAGGAGTACAAGCATGAGCCACCACAACCTGGCTTGAATAATCCCATAGTTTTAACTACAGCTGTTTTCATATCCCCTACCAACCATGCTTTCTGATACCCTTTCTGAAGTTATCTCTAAATAGCTTATGAAGGAGTTTGAGCATTGCTTAATCATTTTTTCACTTTCATTAGTATATACTAGTTGTACACAGTGAGAGGTTTGATGGAGTTAATTCCATAAATGCATATGATGTACTTGCTCACATTCACCCTGCCTTGCCAGTGTGAAGCCCCTGAATTCAAGGCCCAGAACCACTGTACACATACAGACATTCACTGACACACACTGACACACACACACACACACACACACACACACACACACACACACACACAAACACACACACATATACACAGCAGAGCAATTAGCAAACGTTATACTGTGGATCAGGAACTGCAAGGAAACATGGGAAAATAGATTGTCTTTTCCCTGTTCCTCTGTCTTCCTCCATTCTCTGCTATTCCTTAGACCAACTCAAGCCCCACAAACCTCACTTCTTTCTACTGTGAACACCCTGTGCCTGGATTCTAGTTTGTCATTCATAGGGAGCTGCCATTGCTTGGATAGCTGGTCCTCAAAGTAAGCAGAGGGTCTCAGGTCATTTTTTATTTTTCCATTTGGAGTGTGAATGCAGGCCCTGAGACCATAAGTAGCATCTTAAAGTGTATGGACAGCTGTGTTGAGCTACAAGACTCACCTCAGAAAAGGAGCAGAGGAAGTGGGATACAATGTACACAACCGGAACCAATGGACCTATAGGTGACTGATTGTCAATTTGCACATTACTGGAAGGCACATCCATTTGAAAAGAAGTCTCCAACAATTTCAGGGACCATATGGACAAGTCTGGCAGGAAGCTACTTATGTGTGTGTGTGTGTGTGTGTGTGTGTGTGTGTGTGTGTGTGTGATTGTGTATGTGTGTGTGTGTGTGTGTGTGTGTGTGTGTGTGTGTGTGTGTGTGCCTGAAGTGTGGTCTGGGGCCCAGGCTCAGGCTGGGTGCTGCCTGACCTTATGCCTTTTTTGCTCCAGGCTAGTGCTGTACCAGCTCAGCCACAGCTCCACTGCTGGCTTTTTTGGTAGTTGATTGGAAATGAGAGTTTGATGGACTTTCATACCCAGGAGGCTTCAACTGTGATTTTCAGATCCTACCCTCCAGAGTAGCTAGTATTAAAGGAGTGAGGCACTGGCACCTGTCAGGAAGCCTCTTAAATAACAGACCAATTCACAGGGAGACAGGAAATGCCTCAGTCCAAGAGATGGTGTTGAGTTTTCATGTTTTAAAAGAAAAATTGCACTCAATAGAAAAGTATGAAGTAATATTGAAGGAAAGAAGACAATAAACTTTCATAAATCTGGGTATGTGAAAGCCCATCTGACATGAGACTTTTATATAAGAATCAGAATAATATCTATGTGGCAACATTGAGACTCACCCATGTGGTCACGTGTACTGGTTGAAGACCTGTACTCAAACTGACATGCCTCCAGAAGTCTGAGATTCTGCTCTGTGGAAGATGGTTCCCAGTCACACTGGTAAGTCTCTTAGTTCTGGTTTTCACACTTCTCATCCTTCATTCTTAGTTTTTTCCAAGTATCTTTTCCAATGCTGCTCCAGAAGATGCTTTCAATGTCACTGTAAGGATTCATCTAATAAGAGAAATATGTTTGAAGAATTTTAATACTTATATTAATAATATCATTACTAATAAAAAGTAATATCCAAGAACAACTTTAAGATCAACAAAACATGATTTGGAGCTGCTATGTGGCTTAGATATTAAAGCTGATAAAAGACACGTATTCCTAGGCCATTATGAATCTGTAGTTATTGCAATCTCACAATAAAATGTTCTTAAGAAAGCAAAAATGTTGATAATATAAGCAACCCAATATTTGTTGAATAAGACAAATACAATGAGGACCTCTTTTGTACTAGTACACACTGATTCTTGCTCTGAAAGAATCACCTATCTGTTCTGAGAGACAGTCAGGGTTAAAAAGGGACACATGCTTCCAGATGAGTGACCTGCCCGGCATTCACTGCCTAAATCCATTCAGGCCAAAAGCCCTATAGCCAATATAGAACAACCTTCAGAACAGTCATCCTGTCTTTCAGGCTCAAGCCTGTAATCCTAGCTCATCAGCAGACTGATGTCTGAAGATTGTGGTTCAAAGTCACCCTGGACAGCAAAGTCTGAGAGACTCTT
Source organism: Dipodomys spectabilis (assembly GCF_019054845.1). NCBI lineage: Eukaryota > Metazoa > Chordata > Mammalia > Rodentia > Heteromyidae > Dipodomys > Dipodomys spectabilis. The sequence goes on along the minus strand of NW_024871351.1, from coordinate 340,443 downwards.
ATCTCCAGTCAACCACAAAAAAAGTGGTTAGTGGGAGAGATAAACTGAGAGCAAGGGAAGGGGTGTAATTGTCCCCCCAAAATATATTCTTTACCTGATGACAGTTTCATTCAACTTACTTAACTGTTAACCCTCTGAACATCATCTTCCTAATAATACTTTTTTAATTAAAGGAAAGATGAGGCTGGGAAGGTGGCTCAGTGGTAGAGTGCTTGCCTTGCATACATGAGGCCCTGGATTCAATTCCTCTGAACCACATAAGCAGAAAGAAACCTGGAAGTCACGCTGTGGCTCAAGTGATAGAGCACTAGCTTTGAGCTGAAGAGATGAGGGACAGTGGCCGAGCCCAGAATTCAGGCCCATAACTGACAAAGAAAATATAGAAAAGAAAATAAAAAAGGAAGAGAGTTGCTGCCAGGCTCATCGGCCACGCCTGAAATCCTAGCTATTCATGAAGCTGAGGATCAGTGATTGAAGCCAACTTGGGCAGGAAAGCCTGTACGACTTTTACCTCCAATTATGTACAAGAAGAGTAAACAAAGCAGGAGGCTGCAATGCTTGATAAGAAATGTACTCATTATCTTGCCCTTGTAATTGTAACCCCTCTGTACAGTATGTGCACAAAAATAAAAATAAAAAAATAAAAATAAATCTAGAAGTAGATTTGTGGCTCCAGTGGTAAAGCAGTAGCCTTAAAGGGAAAAAATAAACTTCAGGGATAGTGTCCATTTCCTGAGTGCAAGACCCAGAATGGCACAGAAGTTAGGATGCCTTTGTTACAGAAGATTATTGACTGAAACTCTGAACAGGGCATACTAGGTCTGGAATTTTTGTGCACAAACTGTGCACAACCATCTTAACTCTTTCACTATTCTATGGTTGCAGGCTGCATTATCTTCTCACCATGGAAGAGGCTCCAGTTTTCACTTTCTCTATGGTACCTGCTTCCTTGTCCTCAGCTCTTTACTCACTGACAGCAGCATTTTACCTGAGAACACAAGGAGGAGAATTGGCAAGACCTTGAAAGAATGGAAGTTGCTAGAAGTGGGTGAGATGCTGGAAATAATGCCCAGGAACAGCTAAGCATTTTGAAGATGACTGGCCATGGTGAACCAGTCTTTATCAATATGCTGAGGGGCCTTGAACAAGAAGATGAGGCCTCAATGCCTACTGGGGTCATTCAGACTACACAGATATAAGCCAGCTAATCATCTTCTCACTTTCCTAGCATGGAGTTATGGGCCCTGCCTGGCAAGGGGACTCATGCCTAAGCATGGACAGCTATCCACACACCATCCAGTTGTGACCTCTACATTTTTAAAGCATTGAGAGCAGTTCAGCACAAATAACATGGAGCATGTCAAAATCATTGAAGGGATGGGAAAGTGGTTCTATGTTGTATGGACCAAGGCAGTCAGAGATCACTATACAAGTTTCCTTTCAGAGACCCCACTTCTTTTCAGTGGCCAAGAGAACACATGTGAAAACTTCCAGGAAGAGGAGGTATGCATACCCCTATATTTCTAAACTGGACCCTTCACTGCATGATTTCCCAAAGCTTATGGACACAATAAAACTAAATCTCTCCAAGATCTGGCACTGAAGTCTCTCAGAGACCATTGCCCACATCTGTGAGGAGAGCATAGGAGGGAAAATGGCCTGTCAGGGAGGGGAATAGCCACAGAGGTTTTCCATGACATCTCTGGCATCCAAGATTCAGATAATTTGGGAAAGTTTATGAAAGCCTCTTTGGCATGGATGGTGAATCATTGAAGCAGGTGGCACAGAATATGGGAAAGCCAGTTGAAGAGTACATGGGTCCCATCAAAGACCCAAGATGTGCAGATCTACCATCAAGAGAGTTGGACATTGTGTTGGATATGTTACATGACAGCCTTTACTAATGGACAGGACTTGGACACATATTATACTACAGTGACTCTGCTGTCTATTACCACAAATGCATGGAAGAGAGATAGAATCTTGATACAGTTGCTGACATCAAAAAGATCATCCTAAGGAAGAATCTGATAGACATTATCATCTGATTGTTTGTGGGGGTGGCGGGTGGGGACGTGTGTATGTGTGGACACTAGGGCTTGAACTTTGGGCCTGGACACTGCCCCTGAGCTTCTTTTGCTCAAGGATTGCACTATAGCTCTTATGTCACAGCACCACTTCCAGCTTTTTTTATTTTTTTTGATCCTCACAAGTATTTACTTACAAGATAAACTTTAATTATGAGGTAATATGCTTTTAAGGATGATATACTATACTACTATGCAAATGCAACAAATAAAAATGGGGAGCAAAAAGACACTCTAAGGACTATCTAGGAGGTTCTTTGAAAGCCTTGAAATTATACCTAAAAAAGTGTTATTAGTGACTTAAACAGCAGTGCCAAATTTCGTGTACTGGATAAAAGAATGCAGTCAGTTATTTCTGTTTAAATGTCTAATGTTATTTTTCTATTTTTACTGTGTTTGTAATCCATGCTATTAATATTAATAGGAGTAGGGGACTCAAGCTGAGATGTTGAACCTGGAAAAGGTTTGAAAAGTAGAAGGCCAACTCAATATTACATAGAAAGCTGAGATCTGTCTGTGGAAAGGTTAAAACACAGCTCTGGAGAGGGTAAATCTATTGCCCACCCCCACACACATGGAGCTTTAAAGTCCTTGAAGCCTGGGAGGTAAAAGAGCTGACAACTTAACCTAGGAGGCTAGATAAAGTAGACCACATGTCTGGACTTTCTCTGGGTTGCAGTCTTCTTTCTCAAAACAACAAGGGAGCCAGTGTTTCTCACTCACCGTGTGGCTCTGATTGTAGTATCGATGCTTCATTTTTTCATGTATCCATAGTAACCTTCCCAGTGTGAATTCAAATAAATATGATTGTTTTTGTGACCTGGGGCCCAGGTGCCAGTGAGCCTTGGGATCCCGTGTCCTCAATGATTTTGTTCTTTTTCTCTACACTTGTCTGTGTATTTTTAAATTTTCTTCCGCTTGGTATCCATTTGCACTGTCTTGGGTTGTGATTAGCAATAAATAAGACCATTCTTGAGTGTAAAACATAAAAGGCTTACAAATTTTCTTATCCCAGATGGCTTCAAACCACAATCCTCAAATCTAAGCCTTCTGAGCAGCTAGGACTACAAGCATGAGCCCCTAGCAACCAGCATGCATCTGAAGACTTGATGTCAGTGAGTTCTTTCTTGGGAATGTCTGCACATCTCAGTCCTCTTCAGCTCTGTTCCTTCCTGTTTCTCAAGCAGAGCCAAACAATTTCACTCCTTTGTGTTCAAAATCCTGGAGGTTAGTGAACTGATTTGCCTGCCATGTACCTCCTTTCCATAAATACATTAGTGGGTTTTTCTCCTTACCATCGATTAATTTTATTAACTAAATTAACTGGGATCCATACAGAGGTGACATGGCCTTTTCTGGATTGCAAACTGTACACCTAGGTTTTACTTTATCTATTAAGTTAACATTACTAATCTTGTTTGAGGTTTCTTAGTTTTCCCATATTTATACCTTCTCATCACTCTTCCCCTTGCACAGAGGGAAGAACCATTTGCAATGTTGAAGAGTAAGTTTTTAGTCACTCTCTGAAAAGCTTAGTAAATTTATCCTGATTTCCAAGTACTGTGTAACTGGCTCTCAAAGTGTGGTCGTTAATCAATCCTCAGCTTACACAAATGGTCATGTATATCTAAAAAAAAGCTATAGGAGATGAGTTAAGAATTAGTTCCTGGTTATCAGTCAGGAAGCCTTATTACCTGGTCACTGTGCATAAGTTTTTTGTTTGTTTGTTTGAATAGATCAAGCAGTGCATACAATTAGTACCAGAATTAGACTTCTACATTTTTTTTTAACTCAAGGCTTGCAGCTCTCTTATTTGAACCACAGATCAACTTCTGCCCCACCCTCTTTTCCTTTGGTGGTAAATAGGACAGAAATGTACCACAGGAACCAAGGACACTACACAGCATCCTCAAATCTGAGGACTGTGGTTCACAGCCAGCCTGGGCAGGAAAATCTATGAGCCTCTTATCTCCAACTAATCAGCAAAAAGGCAGAAGTGGAGCTGTGGCTGAATTCGTACAGCAGCAACCTTGAGCATAAAAAAAGTTAAGAAAAAGCTAAGAAAAAAAGGCTTAAAAAAGCTAAGTGTAAATCAGATTTAGCACTAAGACAACCACAAAATATATTTTTTAAAAAGTGGAAGAGAGCACAGTCTATTAAAAATGATAAAATGACCAAGAAACTGCTGGCTCACACTTGTAATTCTAGGTCATCAAAAAATTGAGGATCACCATTCCAAGCCAGGCTGGACAGGAAAAACCATTGTGTGTGTGTGTGTGTGTGTGTGTGTGTGTGTGTGTGTGTGTGCGCGCGCGCGCCTTTCTGGGATAGGAACTACAAGTTTTTGCTTGATCATTTCTGGTTTTTTGGAGGTTAATATGAGATGAGTCTCATGATCTTGCCCATGTAATTGTAACTCCTCTATATGGTATTTTCATAATAAAAAATATGTGAAAAAAAGAGTCTCATGGACTTTCCTTGCCCCCTGACATTGAATCACAATTAGCACAATTCAGGACGCTGAGGTAGTCTCTATACTTACTTCCTACTAACCACTAAAACCAAAAAGTGAACCAAAGTGAAACTGTGGCTAAAGTTTTAGAGTATGCTATCCTTCAGCAAGATTGGAGAGGCCCTCAAAACAAGCCAGAGAACCAACAAAATAAACAAATAAATATATGTGAAGAAGAAAAGAACCAATTAGTTTTTAAAATATACAGTCATACCTTTAATCCATTCTGAAATCTAAAGATCACAGTTCGAAGACAGCCTTTGCAGGAAAGCCCAACTAAATTCTTTTTGAGTGTGCTAGACATGGGTTTGAGCTTGAGGGTTTTTGCTCAAGTTTAAAACTATTACTTCCTGTCTCATATGGTTAATTGGAGATGAGACTAATGGACTTTCCAGCTCAGGCTGGCTTCAAACTGTCCAGAATCTTCATCATAAAAGGGTGTTGGATCTTCTCAAATGTTTTTCTGCAGCTATTGAGATAACCATGTGACTATTATCCTTGTCCTGTTATGTGATGAATTATATTAATCAATTTGCATATATTGAAGCGGCTTTCCATCCTTGAATTGAATCCTGTTTGATCGTGATGTAAGATTTTTTGGATGAATTTTTGAAGTCGATTGGGCAAAATATCGTTGAGGAGTTCTTCATCAATGTTCATCAAAGAAATGGGTCTATAGTTCTCTTTCTTTGATGAGTCCCTGCCTGGTTTTGGGATGAGGGTTATGATGGCTTCATAGAATGAATTTGGTAGTGAACTTTCAAATTTATTGAAGAGTTGGAGGAGTATTGTTGTGAGCTCTGCTCTGAAGGCCTTGTAGAATTCCACTGTAAATCCATCTGGTCCTGGGCTTTTCTTAGATGGGAGGTCTCTTAGTACTGTTTCTATTTCAATGCTGGATATGGGCCTGTTAAGATGGTTTAACTCATCTTGACTTAGTTTCGGCATGTCAATATTTGCTAGGAAAAGGTCCATTTTTGCCAGGTTCTCAAACTTATTAGCATACAGTTTTGAGAAGTATTCCCTTATAATGTTTTGAATGTTGGTTGCTTCTGTGGTGATGTTTCCATTCTCATCTCTGATTTATTCATTTGGGTGTGTTCTCTTCTTTTTCTGATAAGATTTGCTAATGGTCTCATTATTTTGTTATTTTTTTCAGAGACCCAACTCTTTGTTTTGTGGATTCTTTCTATGGTTTTTTTGGATTCTAATTCATTTAATTCTGCTTTAATTTTAATTATTTCTTTCTGTCAACTGGATTGGGTTTATCTTGCTGATCTTTTTCAAGGAGGTTCAGATGTCACATTAAACAGTTAGTTTCAGATCTCTCCAATTTGTTGATATAGGAACTCAGACTATAAACTTGCCCCTGAGTACTGTCTTTGCTATGTCCCAGCAGAGCTGGTAATTTATGTGTTCATTTTTGTTGAATATCATGAACATTTGAATTTCCTTTCTAATCTCTTCCATGACCCACTGGTGATTCAGCAGTGTGTTGTTCAGCCTACATGTGTTACAGAATTTCCTTTGGTGGTTTTTGGTGTTGAGTTCTAATTTTATTCTCTTGTGGTCAGAGAGAATGCAAGGTATAACTTCAATGTTTCTGAATTTGGACAAGTTTGCTTTGTAACCTAAAATGTGGTCTATTGTGGAAAATGTTCCATGTGCTGCTCAGAAAAACGTGTATTCTGATGGTGTTGGGTGAAATATTCGGTAAATGTCTGTTAAATGTAGTTGATCTCTGCAGTTGTTTAGGTCTGTGATTTCTCTGTTGAGTTTTTGCCGAGTTGATCTAGTGTGGAAAGTGGTGTGTTAAAGGCCTCAACAATTAATGTCTTTGGATCTATGTGAGATTTGAGGGAAAGTAGTGTTTCTTGGATAAATTTGGGTGCTCTTTTGCTTGTTAAATAGATAATTAGAACTGTAATATCCTCCCGAAGGAGAGATTCCTTAATTAGCATGTAGCAACCTTCTTTATCTCTTCTCACTAATTTTAATTTGAAGTCTATTTTATCTGATATTAGGATTGCAACTCCTGCCTCTTCATGAGGGCCCTTTGCTTGGTAGATTGTGTTCCAGCCTTTCATATTGAAAATGTGTTTGTTTTTATGGGCAAGATGTGACTCCTAAAGACAGCAGATAGTAGGATCTTGCTTTTTAATCCAACTAGACAGTCTATGTCACTTAATTGGAGAGTTAAGTCCGTTAAGATTGAGAGATAGTACTGAGAGGTTTTTGGGAGTTCCTGCCATTTTATCTATCTTCTTTGGTGTTACAACAACTGGGTTCTTCCTATGATTCTTAGATTCACAGTTTGGATGCAGTTTCTTGGCCTTTATTGTGGTCTTGTTGGTTTTCTATGTGTAGGACATCTTTTAGAATCTTTTGTATGGCTGGTTTGGTGGAGATATATTGTTTCAATTTTTCTTTGCTATAAAAATCTTTGTTTTTATTGACCAAGGGGCGGATGTGCCATCTTGGCATCTTGAGAGCTCAGCTGTTGTTTCCCACAAACTTGATTTTGCACCACTTCAATTTGATTCTTTGTGTATATGCCTATGTGTGTATGTCTGTGTCTGTGTAAACTTGTTATCTGGCATTGTTATCAGGTTATTTCTTAAATTGTCTGAGATTCCTGAAGTGTGTTTAGTTTGGATTCGTAGTTCAGTGAAAGCCAGTCTACATGCAGTCCAGATCCAGTCCATCTCCTCCAACCTGGAAGACAGGCTTCACTCCTGACTAGACCATCCTGACTACCTCCACCATGGTAAAAGTAGACTGGAGTCTTGTTAGTTTCCATCACATGTAGCTGATTTCCTGGTGAAAAATTGCTTTGGATTTGTAAAAGCTAAGGCTCTTTGTGTAACGTTGATTAAGTTAAGAATTGTTAGGATTATCAGAAAGAAAGCAATACTATATCTGTGCTAAAATTCTCATCACATCCAATGAGGTTTGTCATATCAGAATATGTGTTGGTCAATTATTGATAAGAAACAGGTAAGCTCTACTTATTCTAGTTGATCTCCTTGTTGCTTTAATTTGAAATAATAAAGAGCTTTCATGGCAAAAATTGCAGTTCAAAGCCAGCCCTGGCTGAAAAATCACTAAGACTCTATCTCCCAACTAACCTACATAGATTCAGGCTGGAAGCATGGCTCAAGACTCCCATCTCTAACCAGCAAACACTGCAAATGGTACTGTAACTCAATGTGGTTCAGTGCTGACCTTGAGCAGAAGTGCTCAGGGACAGAGCCCAGGCCTTGAGTTAAAACCTCCTTGAATAAAAACTAGGACAAGCCATCCCAGCAACGAGCATCTAGACTCAGCCAGTCTGGGGAACAAGGGACCATGGAGAGGAGTAAGAGATGATGTCATATCAGCAACTTTGTGCCTGCCCTTTCAAAATTAACCAGAGCTGGGAGGTCAGTAGAAGTAAGAAGCCTGCCCATCCGATGTCTATACCTGCCTACCTATTAACTGAACTGGAATTTATATTCTTGCCTTTGTCACCGGACTTCTCTACCTAGTCGCCAGATGTCAGAAGTAGCTAGGGACATTTCTACCAACATTTTTATCCCCAAGTCCTTCCTCTTGCCATTTATTTGCTCTCTAGTATTTTTTTTCCAGCCCCTCAATGCTCCTGAGACTTTTCCAGACTTCAACTAAGGACTCACGCCAACAACAGACAGCTGCTTCTCACTGCCTTCTCTGGGAGAGTACCAAATTCCAGCCTTTTACCACTATTGTTGACACCCCTTGTCAGCAGGAAGGAGCCAGAGAGAATCCGCACCCTATTTCATGATTATTAAAAGACTGGAATGTAAGGTCTGCTCCTGGATAGCTAGTAGACTCCACCCTCCTCACAGCAAAGTCTCCACCCAGTACCTGCATTACCTAGGCAACTGGGGCACCTGGAAGAGGTCACATCTGCATCCGCTGAGGTCACATCTGAATTTGATGTGGCCACACCTTTCTCTGCCCATACCCTAGATAAGGCCTAGCCCAGGCCCAGAAACCCTCTCTCTGCTCTTTTCTAGCTCTTTTCTAGATCTTTTCTCTCTCTTTCCTAGGTCTCTATCTCTTTCCCAGGACTTTCTGAGCCATGTGAAGTGCCACCCTTGCCTGGTCCCATCAGGTTTACTGAATAAACCTAACCCTTACCTGAAAAAAAAATCCTTCGTTTTTATTTGACCTTTGGTTTTGAAGGAGAGTTGGGTACACTATTCTTGGTTCATAATTGTTTGTCTTTACGGCATGGCATACATCATTCCAGGCTCTTGTTGCTTTGATTGGCTCTGCTGAGAAATCTGAGGTGATTCTATGCGGTTTCCCTTTATAGGTGATTGCTCTTTTCTCCTTGACAGCTTTAGGGATCTTTTCCTTGGTTTGAATTGATCCTGTGTGGATTATAATGTGACGGTGGGATGTCCTATTCTGGTCTGTTCTATTTGGAGTTCTAAAAGCATCTTGTATCTGAATAGGCCTATCTCTTTGCATGTTTGGGAAGTTCTCTGCTAAGATCCTGTTAAACAAATTTCCTAGACCATTAAGTTCTGTCTCTAGATGCTCCTCTATACCCATTATCCTCAGATTAGGCCTGCTGATGGTGTCTTCCAAATTTTGAATACCTCTATCATATTTCTTGGATTTGTGTTGGATGGTTGAATGTTCTTTCTCTGTAATATCTAGGCTGTCTTCAATCCCCGAGATTCGATCTTCTGCATGGCCTAAACTACTATCAAGACTTTCTACTTCTTTTTAAATTTCTTTTCCTTCTAGTTGGTCAGCTTCAATGGCTTCAAATTCTTTTTTGGGGTTTTGTTTTAAATCTTGTATGAACTTCTTTACTTCCTTAATTTGGTTCTTAGTGTTTATTCTCAAAATACTTAATTGATGGGTTGTGGTTTCCTTGGACTCCCATTCCTTCTGTTGGGATCCATTCAGTATTCCCTTTGTGGTCTCCCTAACTTTTTTCAGCTCTCTGTTTATGGCTTCCTTTTTTTTTTTTTTTTTTGCTTTTGAATGATTCAAATTTATTACATACAATATCTGGGAAATTCCAGTAACTTATTTACATGTAGGATTCAATTAAAAGCCAAAAATAATTAGAAAGAAATATTTCAATTCAACTTCTTTTATAAAGCAATAAGATTGTTTTGTTTTTTGGGTCCGGTCGTGGGACCTGAACTCTGGGCCTGGGTGCTGTCCCTCAGCTCTTCAGCTCAAGGCTAGCACTCTACCACTTGAGCCACAGCGTCACTTCTGGCTTTTTTCTTTTTGTTTATGTGGTGCAGAGGAATCGAACCCAGGGCTTCAGGCATGCAAGGCAAGCGCTCTACCACTGAGCCAACTTCCAAGCCCCAGCAATAAGATTTTTTAAAGATGACCAAAGTATATGCACATCATTACTAAAATGGAGGCAATTATACTTAACGTAAAAAAAAAGTTTGGCTGCTTCTTTCTTTTTTTATTATTTATTTATTTATTTATTTTGTGAACACACTGTACAGAGGGGTTACAATTACATGGGCAGGATAATGCATACATTTCTTATCAAGCATTGCAGCCTCCTCCTTTGTTTACCCTTCACATCCCTTCCCAGCCTCCCCTCCCAACCCCCAATCCTCCCCGCCTCCCCCCCCCCCACGCACCAACGTTGTAAAGCTCGTTTTCGACATGACAACTTGTAATTCTCATTGTTGCAACCGGTCCATCTGTATCCTTAAACTACTTGTTTTTCCCCATCTCCTCTACAAGTTACACTGACATCAAATATAGTGAAAGCAGGGGTTATACTGTGGGGGAGGGACATACAAAGCAACAAAGAGATAATCTTATAAATGCGTTAGAAACAAAAGCAGGAAAGAAAAAAACATTAAAATACATATCTAAGGGTTCATTTTCCGAACATCACATTATCTGACCTTTTCCACTTGACTCATATATATACTAGATATTGCAAATAATGGAAACCATGGGACCTATGTTTCTTTGGGCCTGGCTTACTTCACTTAATAAAATTTTTTCCAAATTTTTCCATTTCCTAACAAATGGGGCAATGTCATTCTTTCTGATGGAGGCATAGAATTACATTGTGTATATATACCACATTTTCTTGATCCATTCATCTACTGAGGGGCATCTGGGCTGGTTCCATATCTTAGCTATGGTAAATAATGCTGCAATAAACATAGTGCTGGGAGCTTTAGTGTGGTCTTGTTTGTAAACATTTGGGTAAATGCCCAAAAGTGGGATTGTTGGCTCATAGGGGAGCTCTATGTGAAGTCTTTTGAGGAACCTCCATACTGCTTTCCAAAGTGGTTGAACAAGTTTACATTCCCACCAACAGTGAAGTAAGGTTCCCTTCTGTCCACATCCCCTCCAGCATCTGTTGTTGTTAGAGTTCTTGATTTTTGCCATTCTAACTGGAGTGAGGTGGTATCTCAATGTTGTTTTGATTTGCATTTCTTTTATGGCTAGGGATGTTGAACATTTCTTCATGTGTCTATTGGCCATCCTTCTTTCTTCTTCAGAGAAGTTTCTCTTTAAGTCTTTAGCCCACTTATTTATTGGGCAGTTGTTTCTTTGAGCATTTGTTGTTGGGGGATTTAATTTTTAGAGTTCCACGTATATTTTAGATATGAGACCTTTGTCTGTTGTATGGCTTGTGAAGATCTTCTCTCAATCCGTGGGCTTTCTATTGATCTTGCTAGCTATGTCCTTTGCCATGCAGAAGCTCTGCAACTTCATGCAATCCCATTTGTTCAACCTTTCTTTGATTTGTTGTGTTTCTGGGTCTCTATTAAGAAAATTTTGGCCTGGGCCAAGAAGACCTAGGGTTTCTCCTATTCCATCCTGTAATGTTTTCAGAATGTCTGCTTTGACTCCGAGGTCTTTGATCCATTTGGAGTTGATTCTGGTACAGGGTGATATATAAGGCTCTAGCTTTAGTTATCTACAAGTAGTTAACCAAGTTTCCCAGATTATCATGAGTGGGAGATCAGATACCTGGACTTGCCATTTTTCTTGTATTTTTCCTACTTGCTCTGCCCATGAGGGATGAAAGTAAGACCTGTTTTGTGCTAGAACTCTATCTTAAGGAAAGCATCAACCAAAGTCTATAGTTGCACAGTCAAAATCCGCAGATACAAATTAGTTCAACAGATATACCTATTCAACATCAAAGAACTATGATTAATGGGCTTCGAACTGCAAATAAGAATTTGGCAAACCAGAAATTATTAGGTTTAGGGAGAGATGTTGGTTAAAATAGGAATAGAGGGATGTGGAAAGGCAGAGGGAGAGTTAACTAAGTCCTAAACTCAAAGCGGGAAAGTGGTTGGATAGAATGATAGTAGAGAGAGAGAAAAAAAGAAGAAAGACAAAAAAAAGAGAGACAAGAAAAAATAGAAAAGCAAATATTAAAAAATAAAAAGTGGAACACTTAAATATATGCAAATTTAAAATTGTAATATTCAGAGAAGAACGTGGATAGAATAAGAGAAGGGGAAGTATATAAAGGAGATGTGAAAAACTTAAATATAAAAATGCTTAAAATATTATATAGGAATAAAGAGGTAGTACTGCTATTAAAGAATTAATGTCTAAGGGGTTTTGAGTTGACTAATAAATTTCTGGATTAAGTGTGTACATAATGGGGGATAAGGCTTAGTAATCGACTCCAGGTATATCTGAGGATGAGCAAAACAGCAATTTAGTTATGCAATTTAGTTACAAAAGAGAAGAAAAGGTGAAAAGATTGAGGAGTGAAATAAAAGGATCAAAATGTCAGTAGAGATAAACAAAAAAAATTTAAAAAAGAAAAAAAGCTCACACACATATACTCCTAAAATAAAAATTATAAGAGGAAGATAAAAAAGTTAATAGTAATCAATGTTTTTGAAAAGTTAGAAATTAAATATTAGAAAAAGTTTTAGAAAAAAATTTTTATAAAAGGTACAAAAAAAGATTTCTTTGATTTTTTTGGGGGTATGAGAAGATCTTATATCTCTCTTGTGTCCATAAACCAGTCTCTTGTTGGTCTTTGTGGTGTTTGATTTTTCTGTGCCTTGGTTGGTTTCTTTTTTTTTTTTAATTTAATTTAATTTTTATTTGTGAACATACTGTACAGAGGGGTTACAATTTCATGGGCAGGATAATGCGTACATTTCTTACCAAGCATTGCAGCCTCTTCCTTTGTTTACCCTTCACATCCCTTCCCAGCCTCCCCCCTCCCCCCAATCCCAATCCTTCTCCTTCCTCCCCATTCCCACCCCCTTTCGCCCCCCCTCAGCACCAACATTGTAAAGCTCATTTTGGACATGACAACTTGTACTTCTCATTGTTGCAACAGGTCCACCTGTATCCTTAAACAACTGGTTTATCCCCATCTCCTCCACAAGTTATACTGACATCAAATATAGAGAAAGCAGGGGTTATACTGTGGGGGAGGGACATACAAAGCAACAAAGAGATAATCTTATAAATGCATTAGAAACGCATGCATGAAAGAAAAAAATATTAAAATACATATCTAAGGGTTCATTTGCCTGACATCACATTATCTGACCTTTTCCCCTTGACTCATACATATACTTTGAGCAGGCAGAAAAATGCTCTGCTTTACCCAGGATTTTGTGATTGTCCTCCAAGGCTAGTTCAATGGGAAGGAGATCTGATTTGAGTATCACAAAAGAGGGAGATGGCTGTTTCTTCTAGTTTGGAGATGTTGTGATGAGGCTAGGTTCTGGGTGATTAATAATTTTAATGTTACCATTGTGCATGCAGCCATACCAAAATTTTGAACAAATAAAGAAACAACAACAACAAAACATATCAGGTAGTTTGACTATGTGCTTATAACAAATTATTGAATAGCTTTTTTAAGCATTCCAAATTCCTAAGCATTATGAATTAAGTTACTCTCTCTCCGTAACTACACACAAATATTTAAGAGTTGGAACACAATTTTTTCAAGTAATATACTATAAATGTTACTATAATATCATGTGTATATCTAAAATTCCCTTGAAAATGATAATTATACTTTCTATTGAAATATTATTTATTTTATTCTAGGAAACTAAGAAAAATAGACTGTATCATTCAAATGAAAAAGGTCAAAAATAGAAGCAAAAAATTTTAGAGGAAGTCTGTCTTCAGAAATATATATATATATATATATATATATATATATATATATATATATATACATACATATAATATATGTTACGTGTGGAAAGACATACAATTTTAGAGATTATTTGTCATCGGAAATATGTACATATATCTAAGTTCATGTGTAGAACAATGTACATTATAGTGAAACAAAAATCTTTTTTGTTAATTTTTATTTTTTTATTGTGAAAATACTGTACAAAGGAGTTACAATTACATGGCCAAGATAATGAGTACATTTCTTATCAAGCATTGTAGCCTCCTCCTTTGTTTCCCCTTCCCGTCCCTTCCCATCCACCTCCTGCCCCCCCCACTCAGTCCTCCCCATTACCCCCCCAACCGCACCAAAGTTGTAAAGTTCATTTTTCAACATAAGGATTTGTACATCTCATTGTTGCAATGGGTCCACCTGTATCCCTATTTAAACGATTTGTTTTTCCACTTCCTCTCCACAAATTATACCGACATCAAATACAGTGAAAGCAGGGATTATACTGTGGGGGAGCGACATACAAAGCAACAAAGAAATAATCTTATAAATGTGTTAGAAACAGTCTCATGGATGAAAAAACGTTTGAATACATATCTTAGGGTTCATTAGCATGGGAGGTTTTTCCACTTTATTTACCATAGCTAAGATATGGAAACAACCCAGATTCCCCTCAGTAGATGAATGGATCAAGAAAATGTGGTATATATACACAATGGAATTTTATGCCTCCATCAGAAAGAATGACATTGCCCCATTTCTTAGGAAATGGAAAGACTTGGAAAAAATTATATTAAGTAAAGTAAGCCAGGTCCAAAGAAACATAGGTTCCATGGTTTCCCGTATTTGCAATAATTAGTATACATCTGAGACAAGCAGAAAGGGCCAGATAAGTTGATGTTAGGTGAAATTAACCCCAAGATAAGTATCCAAATGATTTTTTTATTTAATGCGATTGTTTCTAACATATATATCAGATGATTTCTTTGTTACTTTGTATGTCCCTCCCCCAGAGTATAACCCCTGCTTTCACTGTATTTGATGTCAGTATAATTTGTATAGGGGAATGGGAAAAACAAATCGTTTAAATAAGGATACAGGTGGGCCCATTACTACAATGAGATGTACAAGTCATTATGGAGAAATACAAACTTTACAACTTTGGCGGGGCTGGGGGTGCTGAGAGATGGGAAGGGGTGGGAAGGGGAAGCAAAGGAAGAGGCAACAATTCTTGATAAAGAATGTACTCATTATCTTGCCCATTTAATTTTAACCCCTTTATACGGTTTTTTCACAATAAAAGTAAGTAAGTAAGTAAGTAAGTAAATAAATAAATAAATAAATAAATAAAGCAATGCTATAATCTGGATCTTAAGTGTCCACCTAACACCTATGTTTGAAAGATTCAGCCCTTAGCTTCTCAGAGATTGTGCAAATGAGAATGTAAGGCCTAGTGGGAGGTCTTCTGGTTATTTAGGGTGTGTCTTGGAGATCTTCTGATTATCTAGGTGGTATCCTTGAAGTGAGAAATAGGACCCCAGATTTTTCTTGACCATGAATAGTTTTCTTACACCATACACCCATCAAGTCATCCCCAACCTCCACATACAAGGCCTTAACACAATAGGTCTGCCTGATTATGGATTGGTACCTCAAAATTTTTGAGCCAAAATAAGCCTTTCTTTTTCTGGTGTCTATCTCAAATATTTATTATACCATTATACCAACCAATAATTAAGTAACTCAAGCACACTTGTAGAGAAGTCTGCAAAATATTTTCAAAATCTTGTATTCATGACATCTCTACTAAAGACAGATTACTGTCTGGTGTGTATATATTTATAACTTACAAATGCCTCAATGGAGCACCTTGAGCACACACCCACTTTGCAGATTGGTGACTAGCACACTGAGTGAACATGGCATTTGACTACTTTCTCAGCCACTGCTTAGCTATATTCCAGGAAGCTTTGCAGAGTGAAAAGCAGATTGCAGGGGGAGAAGCAGATAAAAAGCTGATAAACAGAACCAAAGCTCCAATAAAATAAAAACTACCACTGGACACTGGTGGCTCAGACCTGTATTCCTAGCTACTCAGGAGTCTGAGATCTTGAGGATCGTGGTTCAAAACCAGCCCAGGCAGGAAACTCTGTGAGACTCTTATCTCCAATAAAAACCACCAGAAAACTGGAAGTGGTGCTGCGGTTCAAGTGGTAGAGTGCTAGCCTTGAGCTGAAGAGCTGAAGGATATCACCCAGGCCCAGAGTTCAAGCCCCAACACCGACCAAAACAAAACGAAACAAAACAAAAAACCCTACATTTGCTCACTACCCAGCGAGCTCACCACAAATGGGTGCCTACATTTTCAGAATAAAAAATGGGAGATGCTTATAATTCAAATGTTAAACAGAAAATAACAAAAAAAAACTTGGGAATTGAAAGCAGGCCCCTCATGGAAAAGAATGAAATAGAAAAGTTAGAATATAGGCACTATCTGAGTTAACATAAAGCTTCTTGCTTTTTAAGACTTTTTAACCTTGTTGACACAATCTATAGTCTATTTTCTGTAAGTAGTTTTGCTTACAATCATTTATGTAAAAGATATGAAAGGTAAACAAGAACACTCTAGGACTTGAGCACGAAGCAGCTAGATGGAGAACAGGAAAGGTGAATGTGATAGAGATGAAGATGATTGAAATGCATTATATAAAGTGTGAGAGTGGCCATAAAAAGAGAAGGGAAGAGTGATCAAATTCTGTTTTTATAATACACTTTGTATGCATGGAAGTATCAGTTAAAATCCCTTTGTATAATTAATGTACAATATTAACTTGTGTTTTTCCAAAGCTATCCCAAATAAGAAGTTAAGTGTATCAGAGCAGTTGTTGGCAATATCTTGGTATTTTCTCCTATATAACACCTCATATCCCAACTCGAAAGGAACCCAGTAAGGCATAATCTACTTCTGTAGAAGAATGTGCTACTGACAGGAAGCCAAACAAGCATGTTGAACAGGCAGTCTACCATTGGCTCTCACTCATCACAATTTCAGGATCATAAACTTTCTTGCTCAGACAAACTTTCAAACTAGACAAAACCAATACATCTGGGCAAAGCTTGTCAGAAAAACAATCTTAATTTTTTGTAAGATAACAGCTATCCTTTTAAAGGCAGTTCATATGTCAAGTACTTTGGCAGAAAAGATTCTAACTCCTACAGTTCTGCCTTCTTTTATCTGTTCTTCAAACAGCTTTAATAGACTTTCGCATTCAGCAGTATACAAAGGGAAAATATTTAAGACATGGGTGTTGTTTGCTGTATGAATGAGGGCAGTTTACAAAACAAACACAGGCATTGCTATGAAAGCTAGTACTAGAGGCAAATATGGATTGCAGCATTCCTTTGTCTTCAAAAGTATTGATAAACAAGCTAGGAAATTGTTTACTTTTTGCCAGCCTTCAATCTTTGTAAGGCCTTTGTGCAGCATTGGTTTCTAATCACCACGGAGACAATTCCCTTTCCAGCTAACATACCTAGAGCTAGCCTTTCCATGACATCCTACTAGTGGCATTCAGTTGTTTTGTTATTGCCTTGATGGTGTATAATTATCAAGGCTCTGCTTATAAATCTAATCTAATCTACATAAGTCTAACCCAATCTACATTTTATAGGTATTACCAGTTTAAAGCTGGAAATAAAATAGCAGGTCTTGGTGAGGAACACTTTGGGAGACTCCAATAACATCTACATAAATATGAGGGTTGGAAGACCTTCTGGGGATGAGATCTTTCTTCTTACGTCGTTAGCATTTTCTCAACCTGACCAGTCCAAACAGCTTGAGCGAAATGGGTGTATGTTGAAACAAAGTGCAGTTTCCAACCCAGTTGGCCAGTAAGTTCTTCAACACTGGTCCTCTGCAATACCAGGCACCTTTCTAGGACTTAAATAATAAAGTTGTTTTTGGATTCTATTTTGTCCTTTGATGATCAAACCTTGCTCATAAAAGTTGGTGGATTTGAGCTGACTGATAAGTATTGGGCCTGTCTCAACTGAAATGTGGTTTCCACCTTTTCAATTACCCTGGAAGATCCAGGGAGTTTATCTTTATTAAAAGAAATGTTCTTACATGTCCAGGATGATCTTTTCTGGCTCTTTAAGTTCTGACAGTCATGCTTGATAAGGTCTGACATCAGCCCTCCCATTAAATATTTTGTTGTTTTTACACAATTGCTTAGATGGTAAATCATCCCCCCCTCCACCCACATTCCTCACCCAAGGCTGTTTGAAACATTTTTTTCAGTAGTGGAGCACTGTCCCTCAGCCCTTCAGCTCAAGATTAGCGCTCTACCACTTGAGGCACTATACCATTTCCGGCTTTTTCTGTTTATGTGGTGCTGAGAAATCGAACCTAGTGCTTCATGCATGCACAGCAAACACTCTACCACTGAGCTACCTTTCCAGCCTTTGAAACAATCTTGACTGGCTTAATATATAACTATTCCAAAAACATGTACTCATCATTCCTATTTCCTCTATTTGCTGGTCTTTAAAACCTTCAAACATAAATAACATACTTTTCAATAAAATATCCAGGAAAATGTAATCCTATATGAAGTTTTTTATACAGTAGTCATAAAAAGAACTTTTTAGACCTATAACATTGTAAATAAGAACTTCAAGAGCCTTTTGCTACTCAGTTAATTAGTGAATGCCTGTAACAGATCCTTCTGAATATATTTACACAGAGACAGGCATCTAGAGGATTTAGTATACCAAATGCACATAAAAATTAGAGCACAAAAATAAAAATCAGGTTTAACAAATATTTTCATATCTTTCCCCACATTCTCCCAAAAAGACAGCAATATTACATATGTCTGATGGAGCCTTCTTAGCTCCAATTTTCTTGGGCTTCCTAGGTTTAGAATTTAGAACTGTGTTTCTTGTTTACTGCTTTTCTCAATTCCCTTATTAGAGATTTTTTCAGAGCTGACTCTGTCTCCCACTTTTCATTCTTCCCAGCTGGACAAATGAAGCTGCACATCAAGACTCTTAGAGGCAAAGAACTGAAGAGTCTGAATCTAAGACTCTTCTCTCATACACAGTCCCTTCAAGCATAACCACCAAAACAGTATTTATAGTTTCATTTTTTTTCTACTAAGGCCAATGCATGAGATTGCTTGCTTCTGAGGGTACCTGTTTGGGCTTCTTCCTGATGTTGTGGATTAACTTTACATCTCAGGTCCATTTTCAGCTACAAAGTATGGCAGGTTTAGCCCATCCTGGAGTTTGGCTCCACAGGGCAGCTGGATGTGTCTCCTCTGGTGGGATTCATAGGGTCCCTCATGAATGGCATGGAAGATCTGTGTTGGAAATATCGAGGGAAATTAAGGTATCCTACTAACACCAATTCAGCCAGGCAACATTTACTCCTGCAGAAGGCATCCTGTCTGTTGCATCTCCAAGTTAAATAAGCACACCACTGCCTCCCACGAATTTGGAATTTGGGATCGTCTTTCATGGTGGCTCAAAATTTTGACCCCATTCACACTAGTCAAAAGCATTAATAATCAACCAAATCAAGAACACCTGGCCATAGTAAAAGAAAAATAACCAACTTTTACCCAGCTGGTGTTCTACCACTAGTGCCATGCCCTCTAGCCTCTAGCACTTCTCCAAAATAGCATTGGTAAAGTTGTCAATACCTTTACAAGGGTAGTGCTCATATCAGTCAACCACTTCATGATTTACCTTCTACAATTCTCCCATGTGATTTTACTTTCTTTTCTTCCAACCTAGTAAGCACTGACTTTCCTATCCAGCAGTATCCAATAGGATATTTTCGTTAAAAAAGTGTTTGGTTAAGTTTTTGAGTCACTGAACAAAACTTATACAAGCGATAATGCACCCATCCACACATTACTCTGAAAACAATTACTAAAGAGGTAAATATTGACATAATGACTCATTTTTAAAATGCTTGTTCCATCATCAGCCTAGCAACGAGATCTGCCATGACACATAGACACAGAACCTTTTTTTTAAGTGACTCTGGGTTGGTCTTGGGTTTGATCTCATGCTCTGGGCATTGTCACAGAGCATTTTTGCTCAAGGCTACCACATTAGCCACAACTCCAGAAGTATCTTTTTGCAGGTTAATTGGAAATAAAAGTCTCATCTTTCCTGCTTGCGTTGCCTTCAAACACAAATCCTCAGAACTCAGCCAACTGAACATCTAGGATTACCTCAACTTCATCTCAGTTTTTAGGTTACTTGTTTGCCAGTATTCAATCCTTGTAAGTCTTTCTGTAGCATTGGCCTCCAATCATGACACAAATTCCCTTTCAATTATATTTACTCTCTTTTGTAATATGTTTATTGTAAAATACTGCAGAGGAGTTAGTGACATGAGCAAGGTAAAGCGTACATTTCCTATCAAGCATTGTTACCTCCTCCTTTGTTTTTCCCCTACCATCCCTAATCTCCCAGCTCCACAACTACACTATACAGACCCCACCACCCCCTCCTAAATTGTAAAGTTTGTTTTTCAACAGTGTCTTGTGCATCTCATTGTTACAATAGGTCAACCCATATTCCTATTTAAGCATTTTGTTTTTCCCCCCTTTTCCTCCCCAAATTAGAGAAGTGTATATACAAGATGCAGGGCACCAACATCAAAGACAATGGAAACAGGGGTTATACCGTGGTGGTGGTGGTGGGGAATACAAAGAAACAAAAATCACAAGGAACATTATAAATATGTTAGAAACAATAGCAAGAATGAAAAAACCACTCGTTTCCATATCTTGGGGTTCATTTCTCATACCATCATCTTATCTGACCTAATTTTTTCTATTCAATCCTCCCAGTGATTCCTAGTTAGTTTTCCATGGTGGCATTTCCAACTAACAAACCCTGATGATAAATAAAAGCACTAATGGGCATAATTCGATTGTGGAAATCATAGATTGTGGAGATCAACAGAATAAAAGTAATTTGAGCTGCTGTTTCTGGTTTCTAGTTTTCAGCTCTTTGGGAAATTTTCAGGGGCCCTCAAATAACACAGTTGTAAATATGAAGTTTGAATGACCACCTAACTCTGAAGTCTCTCCTTACTTAATTTATGTGTTTGAGAATGGTCAGGTGCGGGTTGGCCAATTGACCCAAAGCACAGATTCCATTCCAGTTGGCCAGTAACCTCTCCTCTCCAATAGTGGTCTTCGGAAATACCACCAGACATTTCCCCTGGCTATTGGTACTTATTGCTCATCTCAAAGGGTTGGCCTTCACTACATCCAGGTAAATTTCCCAGAAATGTCAAATTTTCCCCAGGTATAGTTGACCTGGAAAGAATGGAGTTGGTCAGTTTCAGGGTTTTTGTAATAGACTCTTTCTTTTGATAAGAGCAACAGTGTATTCCAAGTTGTCTCATATCATATTTTGCTGACCTATCATGAATTTCATGTCCATCGGTCTGAGCCCCATGACAGCACAATGAGGACCTTTTGTGTGGCCTCCCTACCACACAGTCATAGCAGTACTCAGTATGTGGACAGAATCACCACAATATTTACCTCGCTTATCCAGTAACAATTTCAATCTGGCTAGACTGAAAATTGGAAGTCATACAGAGTGTCTGCTCCATGACTGAATTTGCAATCATATTGTAGCATTAACTAGAGGGTCCATTGAGGCCCTGGAACTAAGCAAGTTCACATTAAGGGCATTAAGACTGTTTGGAGTTCCCTAAGCAGGATGTTATCACAAGTCAATAACTGACAAACATTAGACACTTATCTGGGCATTATGAAACTGAATGATGATTTTGACCAATTTGATCATTAACACCCTCCTTATTAGAAGGCAATCCCTCTCCCACTAGAAGGGGAGCTTGCATTCCTGCTAGATAGAAATCTACCAAACTCCTTCCTTCTTGGTAGGAAACCCTCCGTTTCTCTTGGTAGGAAACTCTTTATGTGTAGCTTGCCTTTTTTTCTTTTTTGGTCAGTCTTGGGACTGAACTCTGGGCCTAGACACTGTTCCTCAGCTCTTCAGCTCAAGGATAGTGCTCTACCACTTGAGCCACAGCACTGCTTCTGGCTTTTTCTGCTTATGTGGTGCTGAGGAATCGAACCCAGAGGCTCAAGCATGCAAGGCAAACACTCTACCACTGAGCCACTTTCTCAGCCCTTTATCTGAGTTTTTAGTTCACTCACTTGCCAATGTGGAATTCTTCTAAGGCCTTTGTGCAGCTTTGCCTCCAATCACCACACAAACTCTACCCTTTACAGATAAGGTTTCTAGAATTAATTTTCCAATGCCATCCGACTAGAGCATTTAATTTATGGGTTTAAAAAATCTTTTAGTATAATTAACAAATCTCTGTTGATCTTGTTCTACTCTACATTTTATTTTGGCCAGTCCTGTTGCTCCCTGAGCTTCTTTTGCTCAAAGCTAGCACTCTACCAGTTGAGACCCAGTGCCACTTCCAGCCTTTTCTGTTTATGTGGTGCTGTGGAATAAAACCCAGGGCTTCATGCATGCTAGGCAAACAATTTAAACTAAGCCATATTCCTAGCCTCCAAACTACATTTTATTTATACTAATTATACTAATTTATTTATACTAATTATACTGATTCATAAGCTGTTATCTGGGGCCTGGCTTGAATTTTTGGAAACTTTTGGGGGAGGATCCTGAATAGTACCTATGTAAATATGAAATACGAATGACCCTCTAGGGAAGGGGTCTCTCCTAACTAGTATAAAATGTTTGAGAATGGACAGGTGGATGAAATGCTAGGATGTAAGTGATGGTAAATTGAACCAAAGCACAGGTTCTACTCTAGTTGGCCAGGAAGGTCTCCAGCACTGGAGCTCCACAATACCATCAGATATTTTCCCTGGGAAGTGGACCACTTGTTTTTCTGGTCTCTGTGCCACACAATCTTAACAGTAATGGTGGGCAGAATATTTAATCCATTTCACACAAGCATTAATTTTTATTAGTCATAGGACTTGAACTCTGGGCCTGGGAGTTGTCCCTGAGCACTTCAGCTCAAAGTGAAACCCCTACTACTTCAGCCACAGCGCCACTTCCAGTTTTCTGGTGGTCAATTGGAGGTAAGAGTCTCAAGGACTATTCTGCCCGGCTGACTTTGAACCCCAATCCTCAGATCCTGAGTAGATAGGAATTCAGGTGCAAGCCACTGGCTCCCGACATTGGACTTGAATTGCAAGTCTACCCAGAGAGTCTGCTTCTGAAACTGAGGTTGCAATGTCATATATCCTTGGATCAGCTAGAGGATCAATCCAGGCTTCAGAGTCAAAGTGGGCAGCTGAAGGAGTTTAGTGAGTAGAACTTTTTTGAGTTCCCCTTTCAGGATATAAGATTTAAAAACACACACATGCAAGCACATGTGCATAACAAGTTTTCGTTTGGACAAGTGCACATTATGGAGCTCAATAATGAAAATCATCCATTAAATAATAAATAGTGTTCTCTTACCTTTTTGACCATTCTCCCAATGAATTAACAGAATCCTGTCCTTAGATCATTTTTCTTGGGTTCTTTTTTTTTTGGTCCGGTCGTGGGGCCTGAACTCTGGGCCTGGGCACTGTCCCTCAGCTCTTCAGCTCAAGGCTAACACTCTACCATGAGCCACAGCGCCACTTCCGGCTTTTTTTTTTTCTTATGTGTTGCTGAGGAATCGAACCCAGCGCCTCGAGCATGCAAGGCAAGTGCTCTACCACTGAGCCACCTTCCCAGCCCTTTTCTTGGGTTCTTTAGGCCTAGACTTATTATCCCCCATTTTAGCAAGTCTCTTGTGATTTTTTGACGCACTTAATCCTCCCTATTGTACATTTCTTGTGCATCCTTCTCATACTCAACTCTCCCCATACTGGAGATTTCTAAAAAATGGCTTCCTCCAGCTCCCAAATTTTTATTCTTGGGTCAGAGAATGAAAACACAAATCAAGACTCATGTTCTATTTGTGCTTAAGACTCACTCAGCCCATGAAAATCCCAAACAACAAGGTAATATGCTCCAGTCCAATTTTTCCTCTCATAGCCAGTGCATGAGGTTGCTTGTTATTTGTGTTCTTCCTTGGGCCCTTGCCTGACATTGCTGATACGCTTTCCATCATTAACCATAATGGATGATGTTTAACCCAACCTTGAGCTACTTCAACAAGGCAAAATGAGTTTCCTCCTGAGGGGCTCCCCGCATTCCCTTTGCATGACAATTCCACAAATTGGTCGACTACTCTCACAGTGTAACCCAATATCCCAAGAAAGATCACCAACTTGAAAGGAACTTAGCACGGCAAAGTTTAGTTTTGTTCAAGGGCTTGTTATTGACAGGAAGCTAATTAATCAACCACTCTTAGTAGTAATTCTGCCCAGGTTTTACCGATATTGAGTTACTAATTCTGGTATTGATCATAAGTTGTGTTCACAAACTTGCTCAATTGTCTCTTTTGTAGTTCAGCTGGCCAGTTTGAAAGGGGTCAACAGTTTCAGAGCACTCCACTAAACCAGGACAACCAGACCAGAAATTGTTAGAAAATTCTTGTTCAGCTTGTGCACTGTGGATTAAACTATGCCTCAAGTCCCTAGAACGATTTTAGTTACAGGATAAACTTTACTTAAAATAGCTTTTTGTAAGATGATGGCTACTCTTAGTTAATGCTTTCCCTCAAGAAATCACATTCAGAGAAAACAGATTCTCCTACACGGTCCATTTTCAGACAGAATTTATTATCAGCAGCTCCCTCTTTGGAATGGAGGTTTACGAGCTTCCAGGTAAAAACAGCTTATTCATATATTGCCTTGGTTCCATTAGGCAAATTCACCTCGCAAGTGGGTATGAAACCAACAGCTATGTGTGGCTGCTTCATCACAAAGAACCGGTCTTGTACCTCTGCTCCTACTGCTAAAAGAGAGAGGAAAGTCTGCTCTCTCTGGAGGCACGCAGCTGGAGGACACATATTGAACCCTGAGCACAGATTGGGCTGCAGCATTTTCAGAGCCATAGATGAATCAGTCAGATCCCAGCTTCTTGGCTGACCACAAGGCACAATTCTGATGCCACATTTTTGAGGCAAAGCAGTTCTAAGCAGCTAAGACACTATGGTAGGAAGAGGCCTGAGGGAGAATTCTTGGTGGGAAGGAGAAGGTGAAAGTTTGGATTTAGATTTTAGAAAATGCAAGCCACTTTCTGAATTCTTGAGGTAGCGAGCAGATCAACATGTTTTCTAGCGCTCTAGTTGCAGAGGATGAGAACACTGCCCACAACTTACACTCAATCCCTCCTGCTTGGCAGTCTTCAATTCGCTCTTACAGGAGTTAAGCAGTTTCTAAGACAGAAAAAGGTCAGCAAACCTGATCTAGCTGGTGAGGAAAGCATATCTTTTGGCCTTAGAATAGATAAAATTCTATGTCAGAACAAGAGGAAGAAAAGAAATCACATTCTACAGAATTTAACTTCTTAAACATACTAGCCTCTGCATTAAGTTTTCATTGTTAGATTCATAGAAGAAAAAAAAGAAATGCTGATAATTTCTGGACCCTTTGCTACCCTAGTACTGGGTTCTTGTTGTTTTCGTTTTTTTTTTTTTCTAATTGTTTTTAATGTTATTTTTTGTGCCTCCTCTTTGTTTCCCCTTCCCATCCCTTCCCATCTGCCTCCATATCCCACCTTCCCTCCTCCCCCCTCCTGCTGTGCCAAAATTGTAAAGTTCTTTTTTCGACATAACATCTTGTACATCTCATTGCTAATTCTTTTAGAGATTCTAGTAAGAAGACTTGAGCCAATGCAGACATTAGCTTGGTTCAAATTAATTTGAAACCACACCATCTAAGTTATCAAATTCTAAATCTAGTCTCAAAGCTGAAGACCAAGGCTTCCCTCCAACCAACATTTTCAGAATAGCAGTATTGTCTATGTCTCGCCTTTGTTTTCTTTAAAGAATTCGAGAGCAGAAAAGTTTTTAAAGCCTGTCTCTTTCAAACAGAAAACAGAGCAGTGAAACAGACTCCTCATCAAAGTGAAAACAGAGCAGTGAAACAGACTCCTCAGGGAAAAGAGGAACAAGAGCTGGTTGGAAGGGGCCCACATCCCTCAGGTACATGTAGAGCCCTTAGTCTCTGCTCCTAAGGGTGTGTTCCTGGATTGACTGGTCAATGCGTGGGCTTGTGCTACATGGCGTCTCATATTTGGTTTCCCAGTCTCAAAGCATAAGGATGGAATTTTCCTTATTCGATGCCCCATCTCAGAGCACAAGTGCAGAAAACACTTTTGATTGGATGGGAAGTAGAGGGACACTCCCCAGACCATAGTCAGAAGCAGTGCATGTGTTAGCTCTTAAAGCTTGATGGGAGCAAGGTGTGTATTTTTTGCTGTGTCATTCAGCCATGCCTGGTTGGAACCTGTTCTAACCATCATCTTTTATCCATAACTACCTAGCTGAAGTGATTTAACTCCCTCTGAGTGGCACATCTCCACTCGTCACTCACAGGGCACTGTACCTTGTGGTGTCCCATGAAACACTATGATGACAAAGAGATTGGCTGTCTACATTGCTGTTTTGAAGCAGCAAAGCCTTCTGACTTAAAATTGCACATTTACCTTGAATGCAATTTGATTTCTATTTGCAGAAGGCAAATTCAGTTCTGGTTTGAGCCAACATAGTAAGATACCTTTAGCAAATCTAGGGCAGAGAAATAAATGGACTGTATTTCTAAAGTCCGTTGAAGTAGGAACCACCATTCCCAGAGTGCATGTATTATCTTCATAGTCCTATATTTTGATGTGGGAAGTAATTTCTCCAGAAGGTACATTCTGAGCTGCATTCAGGCAAAAGATCATATTTGTGCATCTGAAAGCATATACCTAGGAGTCTAAACTGCAGATGAAGCAAGTTCTTAGTAGCAGAACAGTATGTTCAATATATAACTGATAATGACATTTTGATGAACAGATGGAAGAAAAATGATAAAAGGAGTGATATCGATCAAGGTCTTTCCATTGATTCAAAAAGAAGAGTGGATATTATGGTAGGCACCTGAGATGTTTTGCTATGTATATCGAGGGCTCTAGACCTCATATGTAATATTTTACTATTTTTCATAGGGAATAGACGATGCATTTTATTTGCAATTAGAAACTACTTTCAAGTATAAGAAAAAGAGGAAGGTACCTTATATGTTACATATGCTATAATATATTGAAAATGTGTATTATAACATCCAAATTACAGCAAATTTACAATGTGTTTTGACAAAAGGTGTTTTTTTTTTCCTTGAGCCTACTCTCATTGCATTAAAAAACAATCTCACCGCACTTCTATGGAGGGAAGCCAGGAGGAGGGATGAGTGGGAAACAGAACAACATACAACCAAGAGGCCCATCAGCTGCACTGCTCATAGAAGGAAAAGAACTAAGCAATCCAAAAACACTGATAGGAAGGGAGAAATAAGAGTGAAAGAAGGAATAGCCTACATTAAGCATAAGGCAAGAAACGTAAACATAACCTGATGTGGAATAATAATTTGTATTGTCAAAGCTCATAGAATTCACAAACTTTATTGAGCATGAAAATGATAATTTTCCTTGTGTAGTTTAAAACATGTTTATGACTTTAACTAACTATCAGGCTTCCACAATACTGTGAAATATATGAGTAAAATCTAATTACTTATCGCAATTTAAAAAAAAAAAACAGTGGGAGAAAGGTTGGTTTAAGAAGGATGGGTGATAATATTGTCAGCCCCCTTGTATTCATAGGCTGTTTTGTAGAATGGGAACTTGTTTATGCAATGGCTTAAAGATAATAAAAATAAAAACATGTTTAAACAAATGGCCTTACACAGTTAAGTAAGATATAATTTTGAACTCAGGTTTCGTGAATGCTGGCAATTTTAATTGTTTTTCCAGCCTGTGGTTGTTGTTTTTTTTTTTTTTTTCCTTTTTATCCATATTTGTGTTCAAACGCAAACAACTTAGAATTTATTATCTTTTATAAACACTGTATTAGCATTAGCTAGATAAATAAGTGGATTTCATTTTGATATATCCACATAGGCATACAATGTACCTTGATTATACTAACCCCTTCATCATTCTCATTCTCCTCTCCCAGGTTTTATTATCTTAATCATTTTAAGAATACTGCATAGTTGTAGTAAGTACATTTACAATATTGTACAAGTTCAAGGTCCACACTATTTTCACCTTCCACGATGCAAATTCTATATTCATTAAAACAATTTTCCACTCTCCTCTGCTTCAAGATATGCATCAAGTTCAATTTTGTTTCCTGTCTCTATCAATTTTACTGTTAATATTTGATCTTTTTATGACTAGCTTATTTCACTTAGCAGAATGTCCCAAAGATTAATCCATAATGTATCATCTGTCACAACATAAATTCTTTTTGGGACACTGTTGATTAAATCCTTTGGTGCATTCTTATTTGTGTTTCCCTACAATGAATAACCCTTCTCTGATGTCAGTTTCCTGTATGGCTTCTGGTCCTCTAACTATGAACCATCATATTGATTTACACTTCTGCTATTGTAACTGTGAAATAAAGCTACATAATTATGCTCTGGTCGCCAGTCTACTTCCACTTTTGGATCTCTCTCCTTCAGCTTTTAGTAAAGGCCTTGGGAAATATCCACAAATTATTAGGTACTTAAAAACCTGTAGAACGTTACAGCCCTAAAATTTAGTTAGTTCTAATGGGAAATATGTGACTTTCAATTACATTTTTTTCCTTTTTGTAAGTTTTTGATTGTAAGAATACAGAGGAGTTACAGTTACATAAGCAAGGTAATGAGTACTTTTCCTATGGAACATTGTTGCCTCCTCCGGGCAAATAAAATGAAAAGTAAGAGCTTCATAATATAGAATCACACCAAAATTCTAGGTATATATTTTTCTTCATATGAGTATTTAGAATTTTGTGAAGCTAGAGATCTAAGCTACTTGAAATTTAATAATGAACTTGTCACATTTTTAAAGATGCTAGACGATTTTTGATGTGTGTATATTTGTGTCTGTGTGTGTATTTATATATTTGAAGTGAATCTCCCAGCCCTCAGTGCCACTAAGTAAAGATATCCATGTGAAACCTATACAAACAATGGATTGTGACTTTGAGCAACTACGATCTCTATAATGAGCAATAGGCATGCCTGAACTTTACATTGGAGGATGACAATAGCTGAGGAATAGCTTGTAAAAATATTCTTGAAAATGTAATATAGAATATAGAGGAGTTAGTGTTCACGTCTAGATATGCAAGTACTTGAGACTGCCATGGAATTTTTGTTTTTCTTTTGTTTCTTGAAGTTTCCTAGCTACCAAGACCAATACATATTTCTCCTATTAAATACATAGCTCTCTTTAAAAATGAGGCATGACAATTTATTGAGAATACTTATTCTTTTTCTAGTTCTAAGCCTTAAGTTGAAATAGGGACTTCAATCCTATCCAGAGTACAATTCAACAAAAGAAATTGATGGAGTTCAAATTTTACACATCTAGAAACTTTTCTCTTAGACCCATTTCTTAATGCAGGTGTGGAAGAAATTAAGGGAAAAATACATCCACAAATATATTTTAAGAAGATATTCTATGCATTTTAACAGTAATAAAGGATTACATTTCTGTTTTTTAGTGTGTGCATATTTACAGAGTATGTGCAAAGAATCAAAGTTCATTCCAGGCCCTATCATGGAATAGAATGTAGCAAATTTTCTGTATTTATTTGTATATTTATAGAATTCACCTCTCTGACTTCTCTCCATTTTGATAGACTAAGCACCTGTTTGACATGTTGAAATACAAACATTATTTTTCTACCTACAGGATTCTTCACATTTTGCTGTCCACTAAATATACAAAAATTCATGCTCAACCCTCACCTTCAGGGAGCAATTCTCTATCCCAAGCAGCTTGTGTTTATCTCCACCCATTTCGTCCCAGCTGTCAATCTAGGTGAGTGATGAATGAATTCTATAAGACAGAAAAGCTCTAGCCTTGAGCGAGCTGAGGGACAGCCCTCAGGCCCAGAGTTCAAGCCCCACAACCGACAAAAAACAAAAGACAGTGAAGCTCGGTTAGTGATGACTGAATTCTATAAGACACAAAGCTCAGATAATTCACAGGCATGCAATTAGGATCCAATGGAACTTTCTTCACTTTGATTATACTTTATCACCATATTTGTGAGAACTTCTGCTTCCTTATTTGGAAACTGAGCAGACAAGAGTGAGTAGATGAATCTCATTATTTAAAATTCTATTCCTATCTCCTCCAGAGATTTTAGCATGAATGAATGTTGAATTTTATCAAAGGCTTTTTCTGCATCTGTAGAGATAATCATGTTATTCTTGACCTTGGCTCTGTTGATGTGTTGGATTGACTTACGTATGTTAAACCATCCCTGCATCTCTGGGATGAAGCCTACCTGGTCGTAGTGTATGATTTTTTTATATGTTTCTGGCTTCTGTTAGCTAGCATTTTGTTACGGATCTTTGCATTTGTGTTCAAGGAAATTGGCCTGTAGTTCTCTTTTTTCGTTGGGTCTTTGCTTGGTTTGGGGATGAGTGTGATATTGGCATCATAGAATGAGTTTGAGTTAGTTTCCTGCTTCTCTGTTTCTCTGAAGCGCTTAAGGAGTATGGATATTAGTTCTTCTTTCAAGGTCTTATAGAATTCCCTTGTGAATCAATCTGGTCCTGAGCTTTTCTTTGTTAGAAGACTTCTGATTGCTTCCTGTATCTCGTTGTAAGATATTGGCTTATTTAATTGATTTATTTCTTCTTTGCTCAGTTTGGGCAACTTGTATTTCTCTAAAAATGCATCCATTTCTGCCAGGTTTTCTTTCTTTAGAGAGTATAACTTTTGAAAGCAGTCCATTAAAATTGTTTGGATATCTTGGGTACTTGTTGTGATTTTCCCCGTGGCACCCCTTAATATGGGTTTCCTCTCTTCTTTTCTTAATTAATCTTGCCAATGGTCCATCAATTTGATTTATTTTTTCAAAGAACCAGCTTTTTGTTTTGTTTATTTTAGCTATGATTCTCCTACTATTTCATTAGTTTCCACTCTTAATTTGGTTTTCTGGCTCCGTCTAGTAACTTTAGATTCCATTTTTTCATGTTTTTCTAGCTGTTTTAATTGCAGCATGAGATTATATACTTGGTCTGTCTCTATTTTCTTGATGGGGTCACTGAGAGTAATAAATTTGCCCCTCAGGACTGCTTTTGCTGTGTCCCACAAGTTTCTTTGTGATGTGTTTTCATTGTCACTGAGTTGTAGGAATTTTTTAATTATTTCTTTAATCTCTACTGTTACCCAGGTATTACTTAGAAGTGTGCTGTTCAATTCCATGTATTTGAGTAATTTCTGCGGTATGCTTTGTTTTTAGGAACTAGATTGATTCCACTGTGGTCAGATAAGATACAGGGGATTATTTCAATCCCCTTCTATTTGCTTGAGTTCCTTGCATGAATTATGTTATGGTCTATTTTGAATAAAGTTCCTAGAGCTCCTGAGAAGAATGTGTACTGTCTTGTTTTAGGGGAAATACTTGATAGATGTCAGTTCTGCTTGAAGTATATCCTCATTTAATTCAGTAGCTTCTATGCCAATCCTCTGGTTGGTAGACTTGTCCTTTGGTGAGAGTGGGGTGTTAAAGTCTCCTAGTATTATTGTGTTAGGATCTCCTTTATTCTGTAAATTTGAGAGTATTTGCTTAACATATTTGGGTCTGCCAATGTTTGGGGAATATAAGTTAATAATGGTAATATCCTCCTCTTGGATTGTTCCCTGTTTTAATATGTACTGTCCTTCCTTGTCTTTTTCTATTGATTTTAGTGAAAAGTTTATTTTGTCCGATATCAGGATTGCTACACCTGCTTTCTTACTGGGGGCATTTGATTGGTAGATCCTTTTCCAACCCTTCACTCTGAGTTTCTTTGTATGTTTGGCTGAGAATTGGGTCTCCTGAAGGCAATAGGTGGATGGGTCATGTTTTGTTTTGTTTTTTTTTTATCCAATCTGCAGTTCTTTTTCTTTTGATTGGTGAATTTAGACCGTTAATATTAAGAGATAGTATGGAAAGATGCACTGTGGTCCCTGTCATTCCTGTTTTCCTCAGTTTTTCTTCTTACCTTTCCTCCTGTGCTTGCTCAGTTAGACTTCTATTAATGCCTGTCTGGGTGCGGGTCCCTGTTCCTGGTTGCTTTCTTTAGGTTGTGTTTCCCTTCATTAGTATTCTTTGTAATGCTGGCTTAATGTTTATGTATTCATTTAGTTTTACTTTGCTATTAACATTTTTCTGTTCTCCAGCAAATGTGAATGATAGCTTTGCCGGGTGTATCAGCCTGGGTTGGCAGTTATTGCCTTTCAGGGCCCATGGTACTTTCCCAGGCCTTTCTTTCATTCAGTGTCTTTGTGGAGAGATCTACAGTGATTCTAATTTTTTTCCCATTCTAGTATAGCTCCTTCTACATTTTTTCTGCATGCAAAATTGTTTTCTTATTATTCAGATCTATCATTTTTACTATAATATGTCTAGGAGTGTTTCTCCTGGGATCTTGCATCATTGGTGTTCTATATGCTTCTGTTATGTAGGTAAGATATTCTTTTTTGAGATGGTGGAAATTTTCACCGATTATCTTGGTGAATAGTTGTTGCAGTCCCTTGCTTTGATATTCCCCAACTTTGTGAACTCCAATTATACAAAGGTTAAATTTCTTGGCACTATCCACTTGCTCTTGGATTTCCTTTGGCATAATTTAAGTGATTTTTCCATATCTGTCATTTTTTGGTCTAGTTGGTGTATTCTGTCTTTTGGATCTGACACTAAATTCCAATTCGTTCACTCTATTATCTATGGCTTCCATTGTGGTTTGCATGGAGGAAATGGACTCATTTATGCATTCGATGTTTGTTCTCAAACTACTAATCTCCCCTCTTAATGAGGTGTGTACTGCCTCTATTTTTACACTAATCTCACCTCTTAGTGAAGTGTGTGCTGCCTCTATTTTCGCATGCATCTCCTGTTTGATATCCTGCATCTCTTTTGATATTTTGACCCAGTGTTCTTTACATTTCTGGTCTATTTCTAGCTTTAAGTCTTGAGTCATTGCCTCCAGCATCTCTTGAATGTAGCTTTGTCTTCCATTCCTGCTTTGCTCCCACTGGGGCTTTACCCTGAAGTCCTGGGTTTGATTCCTCAGTAACACATAAACTAAAAAAGCTGTTAACCAAGCTGGGGCTCAAGTCTTAGAGTGGTAGCCTTCAGTGAAAGAAGCTCAGGGACAGTGTGCAGAACTTAAGTTCAAGCCCCTACACTGGCAAAAAAGAAAATCAGAATGAAATGTGTAAAAATATTTTATCACTACATTTCTTTTTTTATGAGAACATGAAAAAAGAAACAATTAAAGTTTATATATCCAAGTGATTTGGAGCATCCATACCCAATAATGGTGTGTGAACCTATACAATGTTATCACCATATTGAAAAATTGATTGATATCTCCTTGTAGATGAATAAAAGTCCTCTGCATCCATATTGAATAGCCATAAATTACAACGTTTATCCTCTTAGCTTTAGCAGTTATCAGATTTTTATTGAAATACCAGCTCTGGCATCCTTTTTAATTTCTTTTTATTTTTAAGATGATTTACAGGGATGCTATAGTTATCACAACTTTTCTTTTTTTCTAAGCATAAAATCCAGACTTACCTTAAGGGTTTGGAAGAAGCAAAATGGCTTCTAGAGCACAGAGCTGATGACATGAAGGGAGGGAGAACATGTCCATAACTGGCCAAAGGGAGACAGAATTTGATGTTTCCTTAGTTTTTAGGTTTGAATGTATAGGAAAGAACCCTCAGGGTAAAGGACAGGTTAAGGACAAAACAATTCCTTGACTTCTACATCAAATGAAGCAGAATGTTCTCTTACATTAGTACACAGAAATGTAAAACCACATATTATCATATGTATATATTTAGGTTAATATCTGAAAAAGTTGCAGAAAATTGGTGTTGTTTATACCATTGATTACTACTAAAGGATGAGATTATAAGAGAAATGTGTTTTGTGTGTGTGTGTATGTGTGTGTGTGTGTGCGTGTGTGTGTGTGTGTGTGTGTGTGTGTGTGTGTGTGTGTGCATGCATGCACTTTGCCATAAGTGAGAATTGGAGTTTGAACTAGTCTTCTCAGTAATTTTAGTGTTTTTGTTCAAGGTTATTACTCTACCCCTTGAGTCACATCTCTATTTTTGGATTTTGGTTGGTTAATCAGATATAATTGTGTCTCAGATTTTTTGACCAGCAAGCTTTAAATGAGAACCTACAAATTTCAGACTCCCTTGCAACTAGGATTAAAAACATGAGCCACTGGGGACTAGCAACTTTCTACATTAACCATTTTGGCATGCGTGAATTTTAAAGTAAAACAAATGTAATTTTTGAAATAATAATGCCTAAAAGAACTAAAAACCAAATCTCAGAATGGGAAGTTACTGAATCCAGGATAAAATAAAGTTTTTAGATTGGGCACAGAAACAACTGCATTTTTGGAACAAGAGACCATCCATCAGGCTCCACAACAAGCATTATACATAGCAATTTCCACATTATGATAAAAGAAAGTTTAATTAGGGTTTAAAAATAATTTTAGCTTGGCACTGGTAGCTCATGGCTGTAATCTAAGCTACTAAGAAGGCTAAGATCTAAAGATCATAGTTCAAAGCCAACACTGGCAAGAAAGTCCATGAAACTATTTTTTGCCAGACCCGGGCTTGAATTCCGGGCCTGGGCTCTGTCCCTCAGCTCCTCAACTCAAGGCTAGAGACCTACCACTTGAGCCATAGTGCCACTTCCGGCTTTTTCTGCTTATGTGGTGCTGAGAAATCGAACCCAGGGCCTCATGCATGCCAGGCAAACACTACCACTGTGCCAACTTCCCATAACTACATGAGATCCTTATCTCCAATTAACCATTGGAAAACCAGAAGTGACGCTGTGGCTCAAATGGAAGAGCACTTGCCTTGAGTGCAGGGAAAATGTCCAGGCCCAGAGTTCAAGCCCCATACAAACTACTACTACTTCTCCTCCTAATAATAATAATAATTTTATGATATTGTTAATGTGTTGTATAGAATGGCTACCATTTCACAACAGTAATTTTCATTTTACAACAAATCATCAAAGAAACAACTGCCCAATAAATTAGTGGGCTAAAGACATAAAGAGAAACTTCTCTGAAGAGGAAATACAAATGGCCAATAGACTCATGAAGATATGCTCAACCTCTCTAGGCATAAAAAGAAATGCAAATCAAAATAACATTTAGATACCACATCACCTAAGTTAGAATGGCTATAATCAAGAACTCTAATAGCAGCAAATGCTGGAGGGGATGTGACCAGGAGGGAACCCTACTGCATTGTTGGTGGGAGTGTAAACTTGTTCAATCACTTTGGAAAGTAGTATGGAAGTTCTTCAAGAGACTCCACATAGAGCTCCTCTATGACCCAGCAATCCCACTTTTGGGCATTTAACCAAATTAAAACAAACAAGACCATACTAAAGCTACCAGCACAACTGTGTTTATTGCAGCATTATTTACAATAGCTAAGACATATGGAACCAACCCAGATGCCCCTCAGTAGATGAACGGATGACGAAAATGTATATATCCACAATGGAATTCTATACCTCCACTAGAAAAAAATGACATTTGAAAGTAGATCTATGGCAAGTGGTAGAGCACTAGCCTAAAGTAAAACCAAAACAAAACCAACAAAAAGAAGACTAGCACACATAAAAAAATCTAAGTGACATAAATTCAGTTCTGAGTGTTTCTGGTCCTCATCTCAACTTCCTAATGGGATGCAAATATGGGAATTTAAATTATTTTTTATTTTTAAAAATAGATTAAAATTTTAATCATAATGAAGAATTTTCATATGGTCAAACAATTATTAAATCTGGAAATGAGGCTAGCTCACTGTATGTTGTCATGTGCAGAAACTTACTGGTTGGATTTAAAAACCCTGTGATAGTTTCTACTTGCCATGACATAATTTTGGTTCAAGTTAAAGTACTTGGCATAAAAGAAACCTTTATTTTTAAGATATGAAATCTCTTCATAAATCACTGCAGTTGAGGACTGATTTCTATTGTGTTTAATTTGTTCATGTCACTCAATGATAAAGTACCATAAGATAACACATTCCTTCACTCATAGCCTTTCAACAAAACTTAAGTAGTCTGGCTAGCATGGAGGGCATCACATGGGAAATGTAGCTTGCAAAATGGCAACAGAGGAAGGGGAGGGGAGAATTCAGATCACAGCAACTCACTTTGGTTGAATTGGTGTCCCTGATGTGAATGTTAATGTCAAAGACCTCACCACTAAGCGTTCAAAAGTTATGATGTAGGACAATCCCTTCCCCTCCACAGCTGTATAAAGTGAAGCAAACTCTGTGTCCTACTCCTGTAGCACAAAAAATGCTTATAACATCATAAGGATTTGATTTTAGAGTATGACTATAACACTAGGAAAATAAAGAAATAAAAATCTGAAGTAATCTAATACACTGGAATAAACTATCCTTATGATGCTCTGCGCAGTTGGAGAGAGATTAAAAGAGATATTCTTAATTCTGTGATAATTTCTATGACAGAAAATGATTACTTTAAACATTTTTTCTGGGACATCAAAGCTGGAATCTGAAAAGACATTGTTCCTAAAGCAAAAATTGAGAATTGTAACCCATAATCCACATCCCCTGAAATTAATTATTTTGGTCATGCAGGTTTATCAGCCAATATATAAAGACTCATACTTTTAAAATCATATCATATTTGATATCAAAGCCTTTTTTATTTCAATTTTGTTTGTTATTTTGGGAAAAGAGTCTAAGATTTTAGACAGCTTCAGTATTAAGTCAGATAATTCCTATCTAATATATTAGATCATAGCCTAATCATCACTGCTTTTTGAAAGCCTTGCTTTATTTCTAGACATTCCTATATTTTCCTTCAAGGTATCTGTCTAGCATTCTCTTCTTTTTTTCTGGTCCTGGGTTTTGAGCTGCTTTTATTCAAAGTTTGTGCTCCACCACTTGAATCACAGTGCCACTTCCAGATTTTTCTGTGATTAATTGGAGATAAGAGTCTCTTGGATTATAGGTGTGAGACATCAGTGCCCAGGCATTCTCAGAAGTGGACTGTGGCTCTAAGTTGTAGAGTACTAGCTTTGATCAAAAGAGCTCAGGGACAACATCCAGGCCCTGAATTCTCACCCTATATCCAGAAAAAAGAAAAGAACAGAAAAAAAGGGGTAGAATCTTTAAGAGATGATCATGGAGGAGAATGCTGCCCTCATAGACAGATGACTTCATTATGAAAATGATCCTATTGCAAAATCAGTTCCATCTTATCCTCTCAGTCTCTCATTTATGCTCTTTTTCCTTTCTGCCTTCCTTCATGGGGAGAGACAGAAAAAATACCTCAGTCACATATGTGAACACAATGCTCTTGAAATTTCTAATACCGTAAGCCAAATAAAATTTCATTGCTCATAAATTAACCAGTCTTTGAGCATTCCCTTTATTTAAAAGTATGTTTTAAAACTTTTAAGACTTTCTGAAATAGTTATTTCAATTTTCATAAAAAATCTAAAATTTTAGCAAACCAAGCTTTAATTTTCTCATTTACAAGAAAACCAATCAGCATTCTAAGCTGGGAACCAGAAATCCATGCCTGTGATCCTTACTACTCAGAAGGCTGACATCTGAGGATAGAAATTTAAAGCTAGCATGGGCAGGAAACTCAGTCCTGAGACCCATCTCCAATTAAGCAGCAAAAACACCAGAAGTGGAAGTGTAGCTCAAGGGGTAGAGTACCAGGCTTGGTTGGAAAAAAATTAGGGAGCCCACTGAGGTTAAGTTCCACTAAGGCCACACACACACACACACACACACACACACACACACACACACACACACACACACACAAATATATATTCTACCGTTTGGGTATTTTAATATACAGAACTGCAAAAATTGCTATGACTAAACAATAAGATTTTTTTTTGTTGGTTATAGGACTTTACCTCTGTGCCTAGGCGTTGTCCCTCAGCTCTTCAGCCCAAGACTAGTGCTCTACTATGTAAGCCACAATACCACTTCCAGGTATCTTGTGGTAAACTAGAGATAAAAGTCTCATGGACTTTACTGCCCAAGCTAGCTTTGAAGCATGATCCTCAGATTTCACCCTTCTGAGTGGCTAGCTTTAGAGGCATGAGGCACCAGTGCCTAGCAACTATAACATTTCTAAAGCATGTATTTCCCTCATATATACAGCAATTCTTATATTGCTGGAAAAAACTAACTGATTAAGTTTTGATGACTTAATAATCTAGCTCCTCTAGCTAAGAAAAGAACTATAGATGTTTAAGATGTTTCATTGTAATAAAGAAATACCATAATTTTACTGGAAATAAGAAGCACATAGACTTTCTTACCTAAGCTGGTTTTAAACCATGATCCATGATGCTCAGATCTTAGCTTCCTGAGTTGCTAGGATTATAGGCATGAGCTACTGATACTCTGTTTGACTTATTTCTTTGATATGTACAAGACGTTATGTAAAAAACCGAACTTTACAACTTTGGCGGGGGAAGGGGTGGATGCGGGAGTGTAGGGCAGAATGGGGAGATGGGAAGGGATGGGAAGTGGAAAACAAAAGAAGAGGTAACAATGCTTGATATGTACTCATTACCTTGCCTATGCAATTGTAAACCCTCTGTACAGTATTTTCACAATAAAAAAATAACAAAGACAATGTTTACACTGGCTAGAAGAGAAAAAGCGACCAAATGTATTAATCAAAGGTCAGGACACTAAAAAGAAACATGTGTAAAATGAAAAATATCTGCCCTATCAGTGCTTTAGAGGTTAGCGGAGCTTACTTACAGGTAAATAGTAACTCCTAGATGCTCCATTAACACATGCTACTACTTCTTCCATCGATCTCTGGGTACACAGCAAAACACAAGTGCAGTCACTGAATTAGAACTTTTTTAACTTCTTCTAATTTAAATGCATTCGGATTAAAGGGAAAGAAACACCCTACATATTTGTTAAAGAATGTTGCATAGCCTTACCAAATGAAATGGGAGGCACTGGTGAACCCCAGGCTAAAGTGTACACAGACTTCTTATGGTACACCCTGGAAATCTGTGGACGTCTTTGGAGTGGAAGGTGGTGCAGAACAGAGGAAGATTTAAAAGTTAAAAAGCAATAGTGAAAATAAACAATGTTTTACGAAAATGATTTTACTACAAACTCATTTATTCTTTTTTTTTTTTTAATTTTATTTTATTTTATTTGAGAACATACTGTACAGAGGGGTTACAATTACATTGGCAGGATAATGCATACATTTCGTACCAAGCATTGCAGCCTCCTCCTTTGTTTACCCTTCACCTCCCTTCCCAGCCTCCCCCCTCCCCCCCACCCAATCATACCCCCCCTCTCCCCCGCTCCGACATTGTAAAGCTGGTTTTGACATGACATTTTGTACTTCTCATTGTTGCAACAGGCACCTGAATCCTTAAACGACTTGTTTGTCCCCATCTCCTCCACATGTTATACTGACATCAAATATAGTGAAAGCAGGGGTTACACTGTGGGGGAGGGACATACAAAACAACCAAGAAATAATCTTATAAATGCGTTAGAAACACATGCATGAAAGAAACAAAAACATTAAAATACATATTTGAGGGTTCGTTTTCCTAACATCACATTCTCTGATTTTTTCCGCTTGACTCATACCTATATTAGATATTGCAAATAAGGGAAACCATGGGACCTATGTTTCTTTGGGCCTGGCTTACTTCACTTAATATAATTTTTTCCAAGCCTTTCCATTTCCTAACAAATGGGGCAATGTCATTCTTTCTGATGGAGGCATAGAATTCCATTGTGTATATATACCACATTTTCTTGATCCATTCATCTATTGAGGGGCATCTGGGTTGGTTCCATATCTTAGCTATGGTAAATAATGCTGCAATAAACATAGTTGTGCTGGTAGCTTTAGTGTGGTCTTTTTTGTAAACATTAGGGTAAATGCCCAAAAGTGGGATTGCTGGGTCATAGGGGAGTTCTATGTGAAGTCTTTTGAGGAACCTCCATACTACTTTCCAAAGTGGTTGAACAAGTTTACATTCCCACCAACAATGAAGTAAGGTTCCTTTCTGTCCACATCCCCTCCAGCATTTGTTGTTGTTAGAGTTCTTGATTTTTGCTGTTCTAACTGGAGTGAGGTGATATCTCAATGTTGTTTTGATTTGCATTTCTTTTATGGCTAGGGATGTTGAACATTTCTTCATGTGTCTATTGGCCATCCTTCTTTCTTCTTCAGAGAAGCTTCTCTTTAAGTCTTTCGCCCACTTACTTATTGGGCAGTTGTTTCTTTGAGGATTTGTTGTTGGGTGGTTTAATTTTTTGAGTTCCAAGTATATTTTAGATATGAGACCCTTGTCCGTTGTATGGCTAGTAAAGATCTTCTCCCAGTCCGTGGGCTTTCTATTGATCTTGCTAGCTATGTCATTTGCCCTGCAGAAGCTCTGCAACCTTATACAATCCCATTTGTCCAACCTTTCTTTGATTTGTTGTGTTTCCGGGTCTCTATTCAGAAAATTTCGGCCTGAGCCAAGGAGACCTAGGGTTTCTCCTATTCCATCCTGTAATGTTTTCAGAGTGCCTGCTTTGAGTTCAAGGTCTTTGATCCATTTGGAGTTGATTCTGGTGCAGGGTGATATATAAGGATCTAGCTTTAGTTTTCTACATGTAGTTAACCAGTTTTGCCAGCACCATTTACTGAAGAGGCTGTCTGTCTTCCATTCTATTGTTTTAGCTCCCTTATCGAAGATTAGATGGCTATAGGTCTGTAGGTTCATTTCTGGGTTTTCAATTCTATTCCATTGGTCCTGAGGTCTGTTCTTATGCCAATACCAAGCTGTTTTGATTACTATGGCTTTATAGTAGAGTTTGAAATTTGGTATTGATATTCCTCCAGCCATGTTCTTTCCGTTGAGGAGCGTTTTTGCTATTCGGGGTCTTTTATTGTTCCATATGAATTTTTGGATTGCCTCTTCTATTTCCTTGAAGAATGAGGGTGGAATTTTGATAGGTATTGCGTTGAATTTGTAGATAGCCTTGGGAAGTATTGCCATTTTCACGATGTTAATCTTTCCAATCCAGGAGCATGGGAGGTTTTGCCATTTTTTAAGTTCTGTGTTGATTTCCTTTTTCAAGATTTTAAAGTTTTCATCATAGAGGTCCTTCACTTCTTTAGTTAAGTTAATTCCTAGGTATTTTATTTTTTGTGGGGCTATTACAAGTGGAGTTGCTTTCCTAATTTCAGCCACACTTTTCTCATTGTTGGCATACAGAAAAGCCATTGATTTTTGGGGGTTAATTTTATAACCTGCTACTTTGCCAAAGTTTTGAATCAGCTTGAGTAATTTGGGAGTGGAGTCTATGGAATTCTTTAAATACAAGATCTCATTTATTCTTTTAAAAATCATTTCAGAACCTTCTTCAGTTGATTGGAAAAAAATATTTAATATGTGAAGTAAGCCAAAATATAGAAAAACTAGCCCTAAATATACCTTATCTAGAAAACATAGTTCTCAACCAGTGTGGGATTGTTTTGTTTTGTATTGTTTTGGTTTGTTTTATCGGTCATGGGACTTGGACTCTAGGCCTGGGTGCTGTCCCTCAGCTCTTCAGCTTAAGGCTAGTGCTCTACCACTTGAACCACAACACCACTTCTGGTTTACTTCTTGTTTTCTTAGAGGTCTGTTGGAGATAATAGTCTCACAAACTTCCCTGCCTGGGCTGGATTTGAATGGCGATCCTCAGATCTCAGCCTCCTGAGTAGCTAGGATTATAGGTGTGAGCCACTGGTGTCTTGCTTATCTGTCCCTGGAGGCAGCCTATTTCAAATTTACCAAGTATTCTAATACAGCTGTAGCATTACTGAAGCATAAATACTATGACAACTAGAAATTTAAGAAGCTACTAATCCTACCTGTCAGGACAGTGATAATTATTTTAAGTTATTGCTTAGCCATATATCATCACTATTCAAATATATTCTTAATTTGACAAGATTTGAGTATAGACTGATTTTCCAAATTGACTATCTTTTTAAGGAAATTTTTTCTAGTGATGTGTGTCAGTAAAGCATGCTTTAGACAAAATCGCTATACTATATGACTTAAAATACAGAGTATCTTGTAGGTATCGTTTTAGAACTCTAAAATCAATGACTAAAACAGCTCTGTCATTATTTTTATGTACCTCACAAATTGATAAGAATCATTGTATACAATGACCCAGATTTTCTTCAGCTAAGACATAGAATAAAGTATCTGGATTGGATGCCTAAAAATAAAGCAATATCATTTCCCCATTTACATTATTAGTGTTAGTCCTGAAAATTCACCGTATAATATTTTAGTAATAAAATTATTTAGCAATTTTGTGATGATACAGAATTATTTGATGAATGGATCAAGAAAATGTGGTATATATACACAATGGAGTTCTATGCCTCCATCAGAAAGAATGACATTGCCCCTTTGTTTGGAAATGGAAAGACTTTGAAAAAATTATATTAAGTGAAGTAGTCCAGGTGCAAAGAAACATAGGTCCCATGGTTTCCCTTATTTGCCATAACTAAGATGTGTCTGAGACATATGCAGAAAAGGTCAGATAAGTTGATGTTAGGTGAAATGAACCCCAAGATAAGTATTCAAATTTTTTTTCTTTCTTGCCATTGTTTCTAACATATTTACAGAATTATTTAAATTTACACTGTTTTAACTTGTTTACTTTTCTGGAATGGTTCCCATACTTGTCCTTTTTTAAATTAAAAAAAGGTATAGAATTCGTTTGGATATAGTTTCTACTTGAAAACTTAAAAAAATGTAAGGTGGATGCCAATTCTCATTCCTGTAATCACAAGCTTATAATATCGTGGTTCCAACGCAGCCCAAGAAGGAAAACTAGTGAGACTCTTATCTCCAATTAACCATCAAAAACACAAAAGTGAAGCTATGGTTGAAGTGGCAGAGCACTAACCTTGAGGATAATAGGTCAGAGAAAGTGTCCTGGATCAAAGTTTAAGCCCCTGGAAAGCTATACCCTCACCAAAAAACAAAATCATACACAGGACTGGGATTCAGCTTAGCAGCTTAACATGCATGAGTTTTATCCCTAAAACAAGGAAAGGGAGGGATTGTGGAAGCGATTGGGGGAGGGAAGAGAGAAGGAAGGAGGAAAGGAGAGAGATAACTGCATATAGAAAAGAGGGTAGCTCTGCATAATAAATGATGTTCACTAGGGAAAATGGTCAGGCAAATATTTTCTGTAAAGATCAGAGTAAGTATGTCCAGACATTGGGAGCCACATGGTAAGCTGTCAGTATTCCATTCTGCTGTAGCAGTATGACAGAGGACACAGATAGAATGAGTGCATTAAAACTTTACTAACATTCCCTGAAACTTGAATTCTATTTTTATTTGAAATATGGCTATTGAAACTGAGTGAATGTTTGGTTTTATGTAATTTTGCTTACTTTAAGTATTGTCACTTACAGCTTTGTGGCTGGCTACTCAATTGATTATAACATGTCTGGCTTCTGATGAAGTCTCTAAAGCACCTCAAAAGTCAGCCATCAATAGAAGCCATTGAAGTCACTGAGCTTTTTGGTAGTCACAATAAGAAAAACTAGAATAATAAATAAATAAAAGCCTACATTTAAAAACACCAAGGGAGCTTTTATTGAAATTTAGCATAAATTATCTTGTATTTAAACCATAATCCTCAGATCAGCATTCTGAGTAGCTAGGATTACAGATGTGAACCACTAGCATGTGATTGTTAGTTTTCTTAAATACCAACACAGCATTGTATTTTATATTGGACTCATCTCCATTCCTGCACTCAGCCATCACTTGGACCTAAGAACTACTGTAATGGATGAGGAACTCTAGGCCTACTTTGTAGTTGGTAGGAAATACAAGAAGTAGAGAAATCAGATAGAACTCACCATAAGAAAATAAAT
The DNA here is from genome assembly GCF_019054845.1 of Dipodomys spectabilis. NCBI lineage: Eukaryota > Metazoa > Chordata > Mammalia > Rodentia > Heteromyidae > Dipodomys > Dipodomys spectabilis. The sequence continues at coordinate 296,497 of NW_024871351.1, read as the reverse complement.
GGGGAAGCTGGGTGCAGGTGGCTCACACATGTAATCCTAGCTACTAGTGAGGCTGAGATCTGAGGATTGCAGTTCAGAGCTAGCACAGGTAGGAAAGCTAATGAGATTCTTATCTCCAATTAACCACCAGAAAACCAAAAGTGGGCATTGGTTCAAATGATAGAGCACTTGACATGAGCTGAGGAGCTCAGGGACAGCACTAAGACTGACAAAAAATTAAATAAAAGAAAAACAAATCGGCGTCTATAGCCAATGGCTCACATCTGTATTTCTAGCTTGTCAGAAATCTGAGATCTGAGGATCAAGGTTCAATACGAGACTGGGAAGAAAATCTATGAGATTCTTATTTCCAATTAAGCACTGAAAACCATAAGTGGCAATGTAACTCAAAGTGGTAGAGCACTAGCCTTGAGCACAAAAGCTCAGGACAGGATCCAGGACCTGAGTACAAACCCCACAACCAACAAAAAAGGAAAACGAATGAGAATCCACCTTAACGAAATAGCTAGGCGAGTAAAATATAAAGAATATCTTATTTAAAAACTAATTTAGAATAGTTGACTTAAAGGGCAGTATCATGAAAAGGAAAGACTGGGGTGACATGTTATTTTATTTTATTTTATTTTAATTTACTTATTTATTTTGGGAGTGGAATAGGGCTTGAAATCGGGGCTGGGCACTGTGCCTAAGCTATTATGCTCAAGTCTAGTGCTCTACCACTTGACCCAAACCACCACTTCTGCTTTTCTGGTGGTTTATTGGAGAAAAAAGTCTTACGAACTTTCCTGCCTGGGCTGGCTTTGAATCACGATCCTCAAATCTAAGCTCCTGAGTAGCTAGGATTATAGGCATGAGCCACCAATGCCTGGCTGGGATGATATTTTAGAGTACTAAAAACAAAAGAGACATAACAACATGAAATGAACCCTAATGAAAAATTAATTTGAAAATTTAATTTGAAAAATAGCAAGAATAATATCTGTCTCAAACAAAGAGATGTGTATCTGTATTTGATATAATAACAGTATTATGAAAATATCATTAATTTTCTTAAGTATAATGAAGGTATAATGGTCGATAATGGAAGAATATTCTTAAAATTTAACTTTGTTCCATAAACTTCTGTGTGTTTATATAGGAACATACAGATAAAAAAGTAAGGAAAAAATGTCAAAAATTTTAAAAAGAACAAAGGCACTTTTTTGGTGGTTTTACTTTATTTTATTATTATATTATTATATATTATATTATATTATAAGACCAGTACTGGGTCTTGAATTCAGGTCTGCTTGCTCCTGCTTGGTTTTGTCACTCAAGGATAGCACTCTATTATCTGAAACACAACTCTGTTTCAAACTTTTTATGCTTAGCTCAATATAAGACTCTAACCCTTGCAGGGTCTGGTTTGAACCTTTATCTTCAGATCTCAGTATCCTGGCCAGTGACAATTACAAGCATGAGTGACCAAATGCCTGGCCTAAGTATGATTTTTAAGAACCAAGTACGTGAAGGACTGTGCTCACTGTGATCAGAAAGGAGGAAGACCTAGCCCCTGCCTACAAATTCACAGAATTTCTTGTTTGGCCTAGCTTTGAACATAGCCTCCTGAGTAGCTAGGATAAGATTTGAGCCACCATAACCTAACTTAATATGTGACTTTCAACTTCATAAACGTATGATAGTTTTTGAAAGAGAATAAGTTCATTTTGGTGGTTTGCAAATGCCAAATTACTACAAAATGAAAAAAAAACATAATTTATTGTTATTATTAAGGTATTGTAAGGTGTTCACAATTCAGGAAATGTGTGCATTTCTCTGTTTCCCCCTAAAACCCAATGAAAAGATATTTTAAAAATAAATTTCTGAGCAAGGCAGCAGTGGCTAAGGCCTGTGATACTAACTAGCAAGAAGGCTGAGATCAGATAATCTAGGTTTAAAGCCAGACCCAGAAGAAAACTCAGGGAGACAATTATATCCAATTAATTATTTTAAAAAAACAGGAATTGTAGCTCTGTCTCAAGTATTAGAACACAAAATTCCAGGTAATGACCCAGAACATGAGTTCAAGTCTCAAGTCTAGTTGTATAAATAAATAAATAAATATCTCAGGCCAATTACCTATAACCCTAGCTACTTAGGAGGCTAAGACCTGGGCGTAGATTTTCAAAACCATCCTGGGCCAGAACATTTGTTAATAATCTTTATTTCCAATTATCCATGAAAACCTGGAATGGAAGTGGTTGATCAAGTAGTAAGTGCTTACCATCGTACCCTCAGTTCCAGTTGTAGGATTGGCACCAAAATAAATAAGTAAATTTATTTATTTTTGAGTTTTGAATCTTAGTCAGCATGGTAGATTTTTTGAAAGTCTTTCAGATAATAATGATGTGCATATATGTTTATTAACTCAAAATTGAATTCATGCTGATATTTTCCTCAGTCATTTGAGTAATAAATAAGCATTATCAAGTTCTTACTTGTTGAAATAGTTGTCATACAATCCCACTTTTCCATCATCAGTTCAAAAAGCCCAACAAACCTCTTTGTCTGGGTGCCAGCACCTAGAATGGAGTTTCTGGGCTGGGAAGGTGGCTCAGTGGAAGCGTGTTTGCCTTGCATGCATGAGCCCCTGGGTTCGATTCCTCAGCACCACATAAGCAGAGAAAGCTGGAAGTGGCACTATGGCTCAAGTGGTAGAGCACTAGCCTTGAGCTGAAGAGCTGAGGCACAGCGACCCATGACCATAAATAGAGTTTCCCATACAAACTTCCTATACTGAACCAAGAAAATACCAACAAACTAAACAAAGGAATAACATAAAAGTAATCAGAAGTCTTCCAACAAGAAAGAGTCCAAGACCAGATGGATTCATTACTCAATTCTATAAGACATTTTATTTTGTCCAGCCTTAGGGCTTGAACTCAGGGTCTGAACCTGTCTCAAAGCTGTTTTTGCTCGAGGCTAGTTTTAGTACTAGTGCTATATCACTTGAGCAACCATGCCATTTCTGGCTTTTCTGTGTATGTGGCATTGAGGAATGGAACACACGGCTTCATGTGTACTAGGCAAGCATTCTACCACTAACCTATCTTCCAAGCCCACTATAAGGCTTTTAAAGATGAAGTAATACTAATCCTCCTCAAGCTTTTCTGTGAAATAGACTCAATAGGGAGCAAACCCAAACTCATTCTATGAATCCAATATTACACTCATCCCAAAACTAGGTAAGGATCCAACAAAACAAGCGAATGAATGATCAATTTCTCTGATGAACATAGATGCAAAACTCCTCAATAAAATATTAGCCAACAGAACCCAGAAACAAATACAAGTCATAAAAATATGATCAAGTAGGCTTCATCCCACAGATGCAAGGTTGATTTAATATATACAAATCAATAATTCACATCAGTAGAGCCAATATCAAGAACCACATACTAATCTCAGTCGATGCAGAACAAACCTTTGACAAAAGACCAAGCATTGACATTAAAAGCTCTGAAGAAACAAGGAATAGAAGGAATATTCCTTAAAACATTAAGAGCCATAGACAACAGGCCATACTAAATGGGGAAAACTAAAACTATTTTTCTTAAAATCAGGAACAAGGCAAAGCTGCCCCTTCACTCCCCTCCTCTTCAATCTATACTGGAATTCTTAGCCAGACCAATAAGGAAAGAAAAGGACATTAAAGGAGCCACACAGAGTACGCAAAATTTAAACTAACGGTATTTGCTGATGACCATTTCTTATACTTGAGGACCCAAAAGCTCAACTCCCAAACTCCTACAGCTAATTAATACATTTGGCAAAGTATCAGAATGCAAAATCAATCCATAAAATTCAGTAGCCTTGGCCAGGCACCAGTGGCTCATGCCTGTAATTCTAGCTACTCAGGAGGCTGAGATCTGAGGATCGTTGTTCAAAGCCAATCCAGGCAGGGAAGTCCATGAGTCTCCAATTAACCACCAGAAAACTAAAAGTGGCGCTTTTGCTCGCCTTGAGGTGAAGAGATGAGGGACAGTGCCCAGCTCAAAGTTCAAGCACCACGACCCAAAACAACAACAAATCGTTACTGAACCATTCCTTGGGCAAAGAATATACAAGCAGAAAGGGAAATAATGAAAATGACACCATTTGCAAAAGCTTCAAAAAATAGTAATTAACATAACCAAAGATGTAAAGATTGCAAAAATCTAAAGAAAGAAATCAAAGAGTATATCAGAATATGCAAAGACCTTCCATGTTCATGGATAGGTAGAATATTGTGAAAATGTCCATAATGCAAAAAAATGACATAAAATTCAAAGCAATCCCCATCAAAATCCCAATGATGTACTTTACTCAGATAAATGAAAGAATCCAAAAGTTCATATGGAAAAAAAAAAAAAAAAACAGACCAAGAACAGACAAAGCAATTCTTGGCAAAATAAGCCATTCAGGCAGTACCATTATACGAGACTTCAAGTTCTACTAAAGAGCCACAATAACAAAAACAGCTTGTTATCGGTATAAAAATTGTTTCTAACATATTTATAAGATGATTTCTATGTTGCTTTGTATGTCCTTCCCCAATGATATAACTCATGCTTTCACTGTATTTGATGGTGGTATAATTTGTGGAGGGGGAGGGCAAAAACAAATCATTTAACTAGAGATACAGGCATAACCATTGCAACAATGAGATGTACAAGTAGTTATGTCGAAAAACAAACATTACAACTTTGGTGGGGGGGGGTAGTAGTGGGTGGGGGGGAGAATGGGAAGGAATGGGAAAGGGGATACAAAGAACAGGCAACAATGCTTGTTAATAAATGTATTCATTATCTTGTCCATGTAATTGTAACTCCTCTTTACGGTATTTTCACAATAAAAAAAGAAAAATACAAAAAAATAAAAAAGATCCGAAGACCAATGGAAAAGATTATATTAAGTGAAGTAAGTCAGGCCTAAATAAACATAGGTCTCATGGTTTCCCTCATTTCTAATAACTAGTATACATCAAGCAGAGATCTGAGGGACAAGCAGAAAAGTTCAAAAGCTATGTACATATGACCCAATAAGATGATGTTAAGAGAAATGAACCTCAAGATAGGGACCAAAGTGTTTTTTTTTTCTTTCTATTGTTTCTAACGTATTCACAATATACCATGTGATTTTTTTTTTGTTTCTTTGTATGTTCCTCCCCCATCGTAAAACCCCTGTTTTCACTCTATTTGATGTTGGTGCCTTGCAACTTTTATATACACTTTTCTATTTTGGGGAGGGGAAGGGAAAAACAAAATGCTTAAATAAAGATATAGGTTGACCCACTGTAATAATGAGATGCACAATACACTATGTGGAAAAATGACCTTTACAATTTAGGCCGGGGGTGGGTGAGAGTGTAGTTTTGGTGATGGGAGGAAAGGGATGGTAGGGAAAAACAAAGGAGGAAGTAACAATGATGATAAGAAATATACTCATTACCTAGCTTATGTAACTGCTGTGATCTGAGGATAATTGTTCAAAGCCAGCAGGGACAGGGAAGTCCATGAGACTCTTATCTCTAATAAACCACAAGAAAATGGAAACCGGAACTGTGGCTCAAGCACTAGCCTTCAGCTGATAGCTGAGGGACAGCGCCGAGACCCAGAGTTCAAGCCTCACGACCGACCACATACACACACACACACACACACACACACACACACACACACGCACGCACACACACACACACATACACAAATCACAGCTTCTTCAAATATTCCTGTTGGGGCAACTTGGCAGCCATATGCAGAAAACTAGAAGTGGATCTGTGCTTTCACTAGCATCAACTAAAAATGGATTAACTACCTTAAAATCAGCCAAACTACTGTAAGACATAATAGTGATGATATTAGAACTTATATGTACAGGCAGGAACTTCCTGAATGGAGTTCCTGGGGCAGAACAGATAGGAGATAGATCCAACAAATGGGACTACATTAAAGGAAAAAAAAATTCTGCACAGGCTAGGACATAGCCACTAAACTAAAAAGACAGCCACGGAATTGGCAAAAGATATTTACCTGCAACACATCAGACATAGGGCTCATATTCAATGTATAAATGGATCTCTGGAAAGTACCCCTCCAAAACCTCATAAACCAATTACTAAATGGGCAGGGGAGCCAAGAAGAGACTTCTCAGAAGAAAAAGTAAAGAATGGGAAAGAAACATATTAGGAAAGGTTCCTCATCCCTCGCCATAAAGAAAATGTAAATCAGAGCAATCCTGAGATACAATCTTACCCAAATATTCTGAATTCTGACAACAAATGCTGATGGGGAAGTGGAGAAAAGAGGAATCCTACTGCACAGCTGGTGGGAATGTATACTAATACAGCAACTCTGGAAAGCAGTCTGAAAGTTGCTCAAAAATCACAACACAGACCTTCCCTAATACCCTCCCTACAGCCATACCACTTGTAGGCATCTACCCCGAGCATCATGAACCAGAATATGGCAAGGACACTTGCACAACCATGTTCCTTGCTGCTCAATTCACAGTGACAAGATATGTACACACCCAGATGCCCCACAATAAATGAATGTATCCAATAATTATGCTATCTATAAACAATGAATTTTTACAGACAGAGACATTAGAAAGAATAAAATAATGTCATTTGCAGGGAAATGGAAGGAACTAGAATAAATCATGTTAATAAAGTTAAGCCAAGATCAAAGAGACAAATGGCACATTTTCTTCCTGATTATGTAGAAGTTAGATTTAAAACACAATGGGATATGAAAACTGTACAGGATTCTAGGCATCATGTACAGTGAGTACAGTAGGGGAAAGCCTTTGTAGAAAATCACCAAGTTATAATACACAAGCACCTCTTCTTATGTATATAAAACAATATATATATATATATATATGCATATGCATATATATATATATATACTAAATTGAATTGTAAAGATAAAGAAACAAGGAACTTTTCTTAATTTCTCTTTTCATTTTCTGATGACTCTGTATTCTTTACCCAATATACACTATATATGCATGCATATCTGATGGAAGATGGGAGAAGGGCACAGAATCAGTGGAAAGTGGATGAAAAATTGCAGCCGCGGAGCCCACTGGCTCTACTGGACATTGATGAAAGTGAACCATGCAACTTGCGGATCGACATGGGAGGGAGGGAATGGAACAGAATGGGGGAACAGATTAGACTATGTAAAAGGAAGGAAATATACTAGCTACCTGACATGCAGAAAGATAACCTTGCTGTATATCACCGCTAAAACAACAATATTTTTTCAAAAAGAAGAGAGCTCCCAAATGAGAACATACGAGAAAAGGGAAATAAAGAGCAGATAATCATGTTTTTGTAAGTCCTTGGTACCTGATAGTTTCAATCATTAGCTTTTTTCCTACCAACTGAGTCATACCTCTAAACCCAAATGTCCTTACAATATTCAATTTTTTCCCTTGATTTCTTCACATTTTCTATTTACTTTTTGTTTTGTGTGTGTGTGTGTGTGTGTGTGTGTGTGTGTGTGCCAGAAATGGAGCTTGAACTCGGGATCTAAGTGCTGTTCCTGAGCTTTATTTTTGCTCAAGTGCACTCTACCACTTGAGCCAAATCTTCACTTCTGGATTTTCTTGTGCAGTTTATTGGAGATAAAAGAATCACAGAGACGTTTTACCATCATTAGATTCAAATCATTATCTTCAGATCTCATCCTCTGGGTTACAGCCATGAGCCAAGGTACCTGGCTTATGAATTGTCGTTCTTTTTTTAACAAGCTGGTGCCAGTGGCTCATGCCTGTAATCTTAGCAACTCAGGTGGCTGAGATCTGATAATCGAGGTTTAAAGACAACCTGTGTAAGATAGTCTGTGAGACTATGATCTCATTAACTGGTTACCAAGAAACCAGAAGGAGCACTGAGATTCAAACTGGTACAGTGATAGCCTTGAGCACAAAAGAGCAGGGACTTCAACCAGGCCCTGAGTTCAAGCACCACATAAAAAAATAAGTAAAAACGAATTTGCAATCACTTGTGATCTCAACATCCTCAATTCGTGGTTTATTTAAAGCCAATTTGCATCTCAGTTTGCACTTATTCGGAGTGTAACTAAACTTGTATAACTGTTAAAAGAAAAAAATGAGCAGCTGTGTGCAGGTGGCTCACGCCTGTAATCCTACCTTCTCAGGAGGCTGAGAAATGAGGATGGTGGTTCAAAGCCAGCCTGGGCAGAAAAGTTCCCATGAGACTCCTATTACCAATTAATCCCTAAAAAACAAGAAATGGCACAGTGTTTTAAACTGGTATGCTATACTCCTAACCTTGAGCAAAGGAGCTCTGGGACAGCACCCATGCCCTGTATTCAAGCCCCATATCTGAAGGAAAAAAAAAGGAGTTCAGTGCTGGGAAGGTGGCTCAGTGGTAGAGTTCTTGACTTGCATGTACGAGCCTCTGGGTTTAATTCCTCAGTACCACATGAGCAGAAAAAGCCAGAAGTGGCACTGTGGCTCAAGTGGTAGAGTGCTAGCCTTGAGCTGAAGAGCTGAGGGATAGTGCCCAGGCCAAGAGTTTAGGAACCATGACCCACAAAAGACAAACAAACAACAAAAAGAGTTCAAACATTTAAATGATGTGTGCAATAGACTACACACTAAAGATGAAAGATTATACGAATGAATTAATAATTAAAATGATCAACATTGTTTTGATTTTATAAGTAGTGGATGTAGCAGAGAAAGTGATAAGAAATAATTATTCATTCTAACCACTCTTGTATTGTTTTAAACTCATTTACTACTTTTAAACTAAAGGAGCACATAAGTATCGTTTTACAGAAAAACAAAAGTTGTACATGTATTTTAACCTGAATTCCACATTTTAAAATTTGCCTTTTAGTAAACAATCAGTATATTTTTATATAAACTACTTGTAATCCCTTTAATACTTCAGGTCAGTCTAGTATTTGATTATATCATAACTCCTCCCTTCTTTCTTTTCTTCATTCCATTCCTTCACATCCTTTCCTCCTTTCTATCCTAGCAATTAAACTCAGGGCTTCATGCATTTTAGGTAGGTGCTCTACAAGGTGAACCATACACCTGCACTTTTTGCTTTGGTTACTTCTGTTTTGTTAGTCATGTGGCTTGAACTCTGGGCCAGGACACTGTACCTTCACTCTTCAGCTAAAGGCGAGTGCACTACTGTTTGAGCCACAATTCCACTTCTGGTTTTCTATTGGTATATTGGAGGCAGGAGTCTCACAAACTTTCCTGCCTAGACTGGCTTTGAGCTGTGATCTTCAGACCTCAGCCTCCTGAGTAAATAAAAGTGCAGGCATGAACCACCTGTGGCCAGCTCTGCTTTAGCCATTTTTATGGCAGGGTTTTCTGTTTATGAGCAGGCCAGAATGGATCACAATCCTTCTCTTTACCCTTTCTGAGTAGATGAAATTAAAAGCACAATGATTTTGGTTCAGATATTGATTGAGATCCAATAAAGTGAATGTTTGCCTAGGCTAGCCTCAAATTCTAATAATCCTCTCTGCAGCTAGCAATTCAAGTGTGAGCTACTATGCCTGTCCCAAATTTCTGGTGACTAAAACATATGAACAATGTTTTAATATTTTTAAATGTTGAATTTGGGGACAATGAGTACTTTTACTTGCCTAGTTTCAAATTTCACCAAAAAACCCAAATATTAACTTTTGGTTTCCTACATAGCATTAAATAAGCAGATAAACTTTAAAAAGTAATTAACTATTTAATGAAAAAAAGCTAAACAATAATCATCCTTACCACTGTAACTTTGGACTTAACAACTTGTCAAACATTGTTTATATCATAGTTGTTTTTTCTGGGCAATATTTTCAATAAACGGATCATTCCACCCCCAAGGTGGATGGCCAAACAGCCTATATCCACAGGAGTGAAAGCCAAGCCATAGTCCAACACACTAAAGGAAGACATGGTCCGGAAGTATTGTAGGTGGCAATGTCCCAACATAAGGGACAGCTTAAATAGAGCTTTTTCTTAGGAAAGATACTCTATTAACCCATACCTCTTCTTCTGGGTTTATCACTGCTTAATTGGAGACAAGTCTCATGGACTTTGTTGCGTGGGCTGGTCTGAAATCATGATCCTCAGATCTCAGGTTCCTAAGCAGAGAGGATAATAGGCATGAGCCACCAATATCTAGATTAATTATTCCTTTAATAAAAATAAAATGGCTACAGCATGGTTTAACAGAGAGCTTGAATCCTTTCCTGAGTCTTAGAGATCTTCTGACTAGAAGCAGAACAGCAAACTGACATGTGGGAAACTGTGTCTACCATATGAAACCATTTTCCAAAAAAGTATCTGGCTCATCAGTTTGGCTTCTGGACTCACAAAATTAACATTCAATTCTCCACTGAAGTAGAGGGTATCCATTGCATGCTCTGCAGCATCATAAATCACTTGCTGGTCATTAAAAACCCCTCTTTTCAAAAGGAAATGCTCAAAAAATTCTGTTCATTGAATAATCATGACAACCTTAGGAGATGGGAAATACCAGTATCCAATTGTATATTGTGGTGCTTGAACTCAGGTCCTGTTCCTGATTCACTTTCTAGAACTCTACTTCTTGAACCACAGCTCCATTTCTGTTTTTGTTTTTGTTTAGTTGGTCATGGAGCTTGAACTCAGGGCCTGGGGGCTCTCCCTGATCCACTTTCTAGCACTCCACCACTTGAGCCACAGCTCCATTTCTGTTTTATTTTGTTGTTGTTGTTATTCTTGCTAGTCATGGGGCCTGAACTCTGGGACTGGGTGCTGTGTCTCATCTCTTCAGGTTAAGGCTAGCATTCTACCATTTGAGCCATAGTGTACTTCAGGCTTTTTCTTCTTATGTGATTCTGAGGATTCCAACCGAGGGCCTCATGCATGCAAGGAAAGCACACTTCTACTGAGCCACCTTCTCAGCCCACTTATGGTTTTTGAGGGATTAATTGGAACTAAGACTCTCATATGACCTTTTCTGCCTGGGCTGGCTTTGAAACACAATCCTTCCATCTCAGCCTCCTGAGTAAGAGTGTAGGCATAAGCCACCTGTTCTTGGCTCCATTCACATTTGTATACAAGTGAATAAAGCTCAGTGATATAGTGTCTTCCTCTTTAACCAAAAGCAGGTAAGAAACCATAATTTTATTTGAAATTCAGTTGAATCTGAGTCTATATTCTTAACAACCAAGTTGTAAGTTATTTGATCTTTGCACGAGAGTGTTAGTAGATATAGAACACATGTCATGATTTTTCTATTTCAAATGGCCCGTGACAGATAGTTGCTCATGGTGGTGTAAGCCTGTAATTCCATCACTTGGGAGGCTGAGGCAGAAACACATTAAGTTCAAGGCTGTCTTGGCTATGTAGTGAGATGCCATCTCCGAAGGGCAGAAAGGAAATGGCTCCTGACTATATAAGCCTTAGCAATTACTTTCCCATCTTCTGTGTCAACAAAGAAAAGCCTAAGACTCTCCAAGGCCAAACAGAAAGCATGGCCAAAAAGAATTTCCCAAAATACCTGGATACCAGCTGTGTCGACTCACTCTTGGGCCAATACAGTGTCATCCAAAGGCATTTTTGAACAGTTGGATATATGACCCCTTCTCCCTCTCTTCAGAAAGCACTTAAGACATTGGCAACTGTAATATTAAGTGACTAGCAAGTGTCACATGGTACCTGAAGACACTAATGGTTCATGGTATACATTCTGTGAATTAGAACTTATTAAGTTTGCTGCCAAAGCTGCAGCAGGTGCAGTACCAGTTGGGAGAGGACAGCAGGCTCCATAGCTTGAGCCCTATGACCTACTGAGTGCACCATTGAACCCAGCAGCCCTTCACAAAAGGCCAGGAGAGAAGGCTGGATTGACCTAGAACCATACCTTCCTTCTCAGGGGGCCACCATGGTTCGTGAGGCTCCTTTGGTGTGGCATGCTACCGTCACCTCACTTCTGCTTCCTGGAAGGATAAGTCTGACCACATGCCTGTGTCACTTCACTCCCACTTCCGGTCTGGGTGGGTAAGGCCATTTGACTGCACCACCTCACTCCTGCTTCTGGTCTTGGTGAGTGTGGGCTGTGGGCTTTCACCACAACACTCCTGCTTCTGGTCTGGCTGGGTAGTTGCCATTGTCTGTGTCACCTTACTCCTATGTTCCCTCTGGATGAGTGGGGGCCGCATGCCTGTGTCACCTCACTCCTCCTTCCAGTGTGAGTGAGTTGGGGCCTCATGCTTGTGTTACTTCACTCCTGCTTCTGGTCTGGGTGGGTCCAGATTGGCTCTGAGCTTCTTAATCCCTGTAGATGCTGTTTACCCGCATGGATTGCAGCCCAGGCAAAGCATGACATCAAGGGATTAGAATGGCACCTTGTTAGGTTTGAGAACTCTGTTATAAAATTGTGTGTGTGTGTGTGTGTGTGTGTGTGTGTGTGTGTGTGTATGCACATCATGTGTGTACCCGTGTTCACTGATCTTGGGGTTTGAACACAGTGACTGAGGTCTATCCCTGAGGTATTTGATCAACATAGAGCTCTACTGATTGAGGCACAGCTCAGCATACAGCTTTTTTGTGGTTAATTGGGATGAAAAGTCTACCAGATTTTGCTGTCTGGGCTGGCTTTGAACGACTATCCTCAGATATCAGACTTTTCTGTAGGTATTATGTATAGGTGTGAGCTACTGGAACCTCTCTCTTTGCTCAATTGCTATCCAGAGAGAAATGTGCATGGCAAGCATTCCGGAGGAAAAAGAATTGAATTCTTCCAATGAGCAATGGTGAAAATACTCAGGTTCTAGCCCAGTGTTGGTGGATCAAGCCTGTAATTCTATCAATTCAGGAAGCTGAAATCTGAGAATTGCCGTTAGAAAGTGTGTGGAGGACTGAGTCCTTAAGACTCTTTATCTACAATGAACCATCACAAAACCGGAAGTTGGACTGTAGCTCCAAGTTGTAGAGAGCCAACTTGAAAAAGCTCAAGGAAAGCACTCAGGTTGTGAGATCAAGCCCAGTGACTACAAAAAAAATGAGAAATATACCTGGGTATTCGGTATAAGTTTACCATTTTAAATATCACTTTCCCATTATATTTAGCTCTGTCATAGGTGCATGAATCAAAGGGGAATAAGAAGCTTGGCTAAAAAATATAGGCAGCATTGTGCGGGGGTGGGGGGCAATGCGTGCGTACATGCACATTTGGCAGTCCTAAGGCTTGACCCTAGGGTTTTCATCTCTTGCTTGGCTTTTTATCCATCAAGGCTGGTATTCTGCCACTTGATCTAAAGCTCTATTCCCAGATTTGTTTTTATTGTTAATTGGAGATAACAGTTGTACATACTTTCCTGCCTGTGGTGGCTTATTCTAAAACATGACTATTTTGAATCCTGCTGTAAAAAATGTGTGTGCACACAGCTCTACTATAACGCTGACTTAAATTTCTTCAGGTGTATATGTAGGATTTCCTGGGTGGAATTTCCACACTGATTTCTGTTGTGGTTACATTGATTCACTTAATTGCCAACACTGTGTAGAGTGTCTTTCCCCACCTCTTTGCCAGTATTTGTGTTTTCTTTGATAATAGGCATTCTCATTATGCAGAGATGGAACTTCAACATATATTTGATTTGCATTTCCTTGATTGCTAAAGACATTGAATATTTTTCGTGTATTCTGTAGACATCTATATTTAATTTGGGACCTATCTAGTCAATTCACTTACCTATTTATTGATAAGATTATTTGTTCTTTTCCCTTAATGTTCTTTGTGTGTTTCATATTTTGAGTCTATACATTCTAGACGTTAGGATTTCTTCTGTTACTCGAAAGGCAGGAGTTTAGGCTTATTTCACTTATTCTTACCAAAAGACACCTTCTAAGCTTCAAGTTATTTAATCTATGATTGATTTAAAAATGAGCTAACAGAATTAACTCTCAGAGTGACTGCCAACAAGTACAAGTTTTGAATTCAGAATTCAGTGTCTACAAAGAGAGATATATTTTAGTATTTTAAATAAAAAAGAGATGTATATTAGTATTTTAAATCAATAAAAGCTAATCAGCTACATTTTCTCAAAATATGTAATTCTAAATATTTCACTACTCTTCAAGGTAAAACTATTGCAAATTTTAGCACAAATTAACAATTTTACGTTCTATTTATTTCCTTGGCAATCATTCAAGCTAGCCAAATTAAAAAAATACTATTTTGACCAGTTGCTGGTGGCTAACATCTGCAATCCTACTACTGAGGAAGCTGAGATCTGAGGATTTCAGTTCAAAGCCAGTCTTCAAGAAACTCTGTGAGACCTACTTCCAAAAAACCACCAGAAAACCAGAAGTGGTGCTGTGGTTCAAGTGGTAGAGCGCTCTCCTTGAGCTGAATAACTGAGGGACTGCCCCCAGACCAAAAGGTCAAGGCCAACAACCAACCAAAACAAACAAAACAAGAAGAAAAAAAGAAAAAAACCAACTGTATGAAGAGGAATAATCTCCAAGTTTTTATTCAAATTTTTAATGCTTGTGGCAACTGTTTTCATTTGGTAAAAAGTGGACAGCTTATATATGTCATTGTGATAAATTTGCTACTATGTGGTTGCTTTTCTCCTATTTATAGTTTTATTCATCTAACATTATTGAAGATGAAAAATCCATGAAGGGCAAGACATATTATTTGGCAAAACTGGTCAGTTAAAATGACTAGTACATTCTAGTACTTTGGCAAAGAAGCTGTCATTTTTATTCCCTCCCCAGGATTTGAACAATGAAAAAAAATGTCTTGACTTTTCCAAAAAGTGAGTAAGACGGCTCATATTGAAATAATTAGAAGATAGTGAAAAGAAAGTTTAGGGTGCATAATATGTTTAATTTTTAACCTTTCTCACAAAAAACTTCCAAGAAACTTAACACACATTTGTTATAGATATTTATATCAAAGGGCCCACTGCAGGTGCCTGACACCTATAGTGTGCAACTCAGGAGGATGCGATCTGTGATTGAGATTGGAGCCAGCCTGGAAAAGAAATAATTGCATGGATGATGCCTCCTACTATTATATCATGTCTTTTCCTCCAATCCTCAAAGTGAAGCTGTCTCCCCACATGACCATCCTTCTGATTTATTGACATTAACTTTTTGATTTATGGTTTTCTCCAACAGCATGACATGTGCATGGAGGCAGGCCATTCACATCTGTATTCACATCTTTCTCTCTAGTTGCCTACAATAGTGCCTGGTCCTCAGTGCTTAGTAGTCTTGTGTGGAGATGAGCCTGTTCTGCTCATGAAATCTCAAAGTTCAACCAGGAAAGCTCATCAAGCTGTGGTCTTATGGTAAATCATCATTTCTTCTAAATATTATGTTTTTCTCCTTGTGTATCTAAGTCCACCTAAGGGTGAGATCAGTGCCTGACACCTATCGGTTGTGATAGCAAAGGTAGCTATGACATCATAGAAATTTATTGTGAAGCTTCAGGAAGACCTGATAACTGAAGCACCCAAATTGGTAGGTTCCCACATCCTGGACTACATTCCACATATCTGCAATCAAACCATCATTCATTCTTTGCTGGGCTCAGACTCATCATATGTTTCCCTTCTCTATTTAAACTAACGAAAAATGTGTTTTTGATATGTTATTGAATTATTGAAATGTGCCTCCAACCAAAAAAATAATTCCATTAGTGGAATGTAAATATAAGGCATGGATAAAAACAATCATAAAAACTCCTAGGGAAAAGATCAAAAGTGGCAGCTACTACAAAAGTTGTTTCTTAATCTCAGTACTGGTGTCTCACACCATAATCCTAGTATAATGTAAACTAATGAAACTTTTCTTTTTGTACCAGTCCAGGGGCTTGAACTCGTGGCCTGGGCTCTGAGATCATTTGATGAAGCCTAGCACTTTACTACTTGAGTCATAGCCACACTTCTAGTATATTTGGTAGTGTAGTGGAGATAAGAATTTCACCCACTTTTCTACCTATGTTGGCTTCAAACTGTGATCCTCGATGTCAGCCTCTTGAGTAGGATTACAGGCATGAGCCACCAGTCCCCAGCTAAAAGTTATTTTTGTAAGATATAAAAGTTTACTTATACAGGGGAAGAAAGGGGGAGGGCGACAGCGGTAGGGGAGGGCGAGGGCGAGGGCAGAGCCTGAGTGTTCCACACATCCCGCACCAGCGCCTCGTGGCACGCCCCACTCTCCTCCCATGGCTGGGACAGCTGCAGTCCTCTTGGTCCTCGCGGTCCCCAGGGGCCTGTGCAGGAGCAGCGGCAGCAGCAGGCAGCCAAAGCGGCCCACCTACCCTGCAACCCAGGCCTGGCCGGCGCGACAGCAGGTGATGGAGTAGCTGGCCGCCAGTGTAGCAGAGAAGCACTGAATGAGCCAACCCTGCCTTCCCAGAGGAGCGCACTCCAGTGCCGCATCCATCAGGCCCGCCGGCTCAATGAGTGAACAGAGTATCTGTCAGGGAAGAGCTACTGCATTGGTTTGTGATGATGCCAATAAAAGTGGGTGCCAGCTGTGGTTCAACTGGGTTCAGCAGAGTTCATATCTATCACCATACAGGCAACAACACATTCAGAGTGCTGGGCAGGAAGATCCAGGATCATCAGTTGGTGATCAGCTGTGCCATCCCCAAAGGATTAAAGTATAATCAAGCAACACAGACCTTCCACCAGTGGCGAGATGCCAGGCAGGTGTACAGTCTTAACTATGGCAGCAAAGAGGATGCTAATGTCTTCGCAAGTGCAATGATGCATGCCTTAGAAGTGCTGAATTCACAGGAGGCAGGACCAAAATTGCCTAGATAAAATTCACAACTGCCTGATCAAGTTCAAAATGGCCCATCCCAAGAAGAGTTGGACATCCAAAGAAGACAACTGCAAGAACAGAAACGTCAGAAGGAGCTGGAGAGGGACAGGCTGGAGAGAGAAAGAATGGAGAGGGAAAGACCAGAGAGAGAAAGTTAGAGAGAGAGAGGCTGGAGAGAGGTTAGAAAGAGAGAGGTGGAGCAGCTGGAGCGGGAGCAGATGGAGCAGCTGGAGCAAGTGGAATGGGATCAAGAGAGCAGAGTGCCGAGTAATGCCACCTCTGCCTTTGTGGAGACCCCTGTAAACTCTGAGCTGGGAGACCCCTCTGCTTCTGAGCCAGGCTTTCAGGAAGCCTCTCAGCTGTCGGAGGCTCCAGCCCCGCAGGGTGTTATGTTGGGACCACCTGCACCTCCATCTCCTCCAACAATCCCACCAGGTCCAGCCCAGGCCTCTGTATTCTCTCCTCCCCCAGAACCTCCTCCTTCAGCCCCACTGCTATCCTCTGGCCCTCCTCCCCCACGCCCTCTTCCTAATCAAGCCCCTCTCCTGTACCACCTCCTGCCCCTCCCTTCCTGCATCCGGATTTTTTTTAAGGATCCTTTTCAGAAGACAATCGTCCTTTAACTGGACTTGCAGCTGTGATTGCTGGAGCCAAGCTTAGGAAATTGTCACGGGTGGAAGATGCCTCTTTGCACGGTGTTCACAGATGTGAACTCCGTGTCAGCTAAAACAGACATGGGTGGTGGGAATGGACCCGTTCCCTTGGCAGGTAGCAGCTTAATGGAGGAAATGAGTCTCCTGATGGCCAGAAGGAGGAGAATGGCCGAAAAGGGATCAACAATAGAAGCAAAAAATGAAGAATCAGAACCTGTAACTTCTAAGGTCTCATCAACAAGTACACCTGAACCAACCAGGAAACCTTGGGAAAGAACACATACAATGAATGGCAGCAAGTCACCCGTCATCTCCAGATGAGATTCTCCAAGGAAAAATCAGATTGTTTTTGACAACAGGTCCTATGAGCCATTATAAGTCCACACCCTTGTCCCAGCCCAGTGCTGACCGGGTCCAGACAGAAAGCCTTGACTGTGACACACTGAAACAGGATATTTTAGATGAGATGAGAAAAGAACTAACCAAGCTGAAAGAGGAGTTCGTTGATGCAATCAGGCAGGAGCTGAGCAAGTCAAATACTGCATAGAGAAGCAAACTAAGCAGAGATAAGACTTGAATCTGGAGAAAAACAAAAATTCCTACGAACAACTGTCAACATCACCCCTACAGTTACGAGCTATCAGAAGAAAGTGGAAAAGGAGTCAAGGGAAAATCCCCATCCTCTGAAATCTTCTTAAGTTGTGACTCTGGCAATCATCTGTTTTCATCTCCGTTTGCTGCTGCTTTGACCTTTACTGCAGGATGAAAAGAGAGTTATGTATGAGTTTCCATAACATTTATGCAGAAAATATAAACCCATCAGGCAAGATCGCCATGCATTGAGATATTTTCATGTTGAAATAAAACCACACATTTCCCACAAACCCACTGCTAAAATAAAGAGTAGAAAGGCTCATGAAGTTCTCCCCCCCTTCCACATCCTCCCCTCTTTGAGTGCTGAGGAACTGAGCAAGCTCTGCTTTTGTATTGCATGTCTCTCTCTCAGGTTTGTCTTCCTATCGTATTTGGTATTCCATGACTAGTTGAGATCAGCGCTATGTAGGTTTAGATCTTAAGATGAGGAACAAATAGAATTGTACATGTTTTCAAAGGATGACATTTACAAGAAAGTGTCTGTAGATGACCAGGTCAGTCGTGAGTGATTGTACAGTGATAGGAAGTCCAAGTTAGCCTTTAGTGGTTAAATAGAGAAGAGAGCATTAAGGACTTTCTTCAATTTTCAGCCTCCTGAATCTGGCATAGCTCTTCTCTCCAATTAAGTTTCCCACAAAAGCCAAACGTTATGGTTAGTCCCATGTATGCACTGAGAGAGCATCTGAAATTCAATTTCTACTCCCAGGCCAAGCAAAAATGAAAAAAAATAATAAAAATAAAAGGAGGTGGAAGCAAGCACATATTAAAGTTTTAAAATGACCCAAATGTTGCTGGTCATGTGTGTAATCCTTACTACACAAGAGGCTGACATCTGAGGATTGCAGTGTCAAGTCAGCCAGGGGAGGAACCTGCTTGAGACTCTTATCTCCAGTTACACAGCACAAAACCTTGAGCTGTGGCAGAGGTGTTAAAAACACCAGCATTGATTGTGAAAGCTAAGATATAGGTCCCAGAGTCAGAGGTGAAGCCGCAGGATCAATAAAATTTTAAATGGAGAGAGGATGAATAGAGGATGAGATCTGAGGAGCATGCGTCAAAGTTAGCCCATACAAGAAAGTCCATAAGGCTTTCTCTCTGTGTGCATCTGTGTGCTATCCTATGGCTTGAGAATGTTTTGTTCAAAGATAGAGCTCCACCACTCCCAACTTTTCATTGATTAATTGGAGCTAAAAGTCTCATGGACTTTTCTGCCCTGGGTGGCTTTGAACCATGATCCTCAGATTTCAGGCAACTGATTCATTCGGGGCTTCGCATAAGGCTCATCTCCTATTAACTACCAAGAATTAAAAAAAAATGGAGTTGAGCTGTGACTTAAATGGCAAACTGGGTAATCACTTTTTAGGACAGCACCTAAGGCCTTAGTTCAAGCACCAAGACAAAACAAGTATATCTACAAGCTTTCCTTTGGCTCATTTGGTAAGCCACTAGTCTTGAAGGTAAAGCTCTGGCATTGTATCCAATCTCTGATTTGTAGCCCCATGACTAGCACATATACAATAAAAATTTTTAAAAAATGCAAAAAAAATTTTAAGTGGAAAAAAGAACATATTAACATTTTAAAATGAGCAATGGTTTTATGGTTCATGTGTATAATTGGAGTACCTCAGGAATCTGAAATCTGAGGATCAGTTTGTAGCCAGACTACACAGAAAAGTACATTAGAATCTTATGTCCATAAGCCAGAAAAAAAGCTAAAAGCTGAGCTGTGGAAGTTGTAAAATATCATCCTTGAGCCAAAAAGCTAAGAAACACAAGGACACTTGTGGTTCTGTCTTGTAATCCTAGCTACTCAGGAGGCTGAGGTATGAAGATCACGGTTCAAAGCCTTCCTGGGAAGGAAAGTTCATGAGACTCTTATGTCCAATTAACCACCAGAAAACCTTAAGTGACACTGTGGGTGAAGAACTTGAGCATTCACCTTAAGCTGAAGAGCTCAAAGACAGCACTCAGGCCAAGAGTTCAAACCCTACCCTCCATAAAAATAGGTAAGAAACAGCAATGAGGCCCAAAGATTAGGTCTACTGACCGCAATAAAAAAGCATTGAGGTTGAAAGGAAGAGCTGGTTAAAAATATTAAAATAAGACAGAGGCTGGTTGCTTATGCCTGTAAATCCTAGCTACCCAGGAGGCTGAAATCTAAGGGCTGCAGTTCAAAGCTAGACCTACCAAATGTCCATGAGACTTGTGCATGTAATTACCAGTACGAGGAATTGAACTTGCCCTGTTTTACTCAAGGCTAGAGTCCTACCACTCCAGCATTTTGGTGATTAATTGGAGATAAGAATCTCAGACTCCGGCTGGGAAGTTGGCTCAGTGGTTGAGTGCTTGCCTTGCATGCATGAGATGTGGATTTGTTTCCTCAGAACCACATATACAAAAAAAGCCGGAAATGGTGTTGCAGCTCAATTGATAGAGCGCTAACCTTAAGCTGGAATGCTGAGGGACAACGCCTAGGCCTAGAGTTCAGGCCCCACAACCAATGGAAAATAAAAGAACCTCAGACTTTGCTGCTCAGACTGGCTTCAAACCAAGAGCATCAGATTTCAACTTCCTTAGTTGTGCTGGGCTTTGCCTGAGACTTTTCAAAAAGAAAGAAGCTGGAAGTTGCGCTGTGACTCAGTTGGCAGAACTGAGCAAAATCTCTGAGGCAGTGGCCAGTCTCTAGATTGAGAAAAAAAAAACCATAAAAACTTTCAAAAATAAATAACACAATGTAATACAAAAAATGTTAATATGATGCAAAGGAAAACTATGTTTCTTTTAAATGCAGCAAACAAGAACACACTACAAAATTTCAAAATAATATACTGAAAGTAAGGGGAAAGGAAAAATTTTTAAAATTCATGCAAATATTAAATCTAAACTGACATGACCAAAATCTAATGTTATCAGAAACTTATCTCTTACTTTTCTCTCACTTGTAAATGCTTACAAGCAATTGTCCCTCCAGTTTCAGCACTAGTATGGTGATTTGGAAATGACCTTTCTATGCAGCCTTGTCTGAATAGGGATCTTCCTTCTTTAGCCTCGAGTTAAACTACAGCCACTGCCCTCATTTTAATTCACAAATCCTTTAAAACTCAACCTCAATATTCAAATGATGGGTCATATGTAAAAGAATGAATAAACATCAGAGATCCACCAGAGATCCTCTGAGGAATACAATCATAACAGTAGAAGAGCACCGACCACTCAAGGCAGGTAACAGAAGGAAGATTTAGCATTTCTTTTTTTGGATGTGCAGGGGGTTGAAAACAGGGCCTTATGATTGCTAGGAAGGAATACAATTCAGTGATATTAATTATATCCACACTACTTTGTAACCATTACTTCTGTTCGTGAATTTTCTTTTCAATAATGATGGAATCCACACAATCATTGAGTATTAATCACCCCCAATGACCTGCCCCAGAAACTTTTAATCTTCCATTTTTCTCTTATGAAATGGTTTAGTCAATATATTTCACATAATAGATTATTTTTGTGTCCATCGATGACAGATATATATTAATTGCAGCCTTTTGTGGATGAGTCATCATTTATGCATACCTCATGTTTTATAAACCTATTCATCTGATAGACACTCCAGGTGTTTACAACTCCTGACTATTGTAAACATTGCTGATGTTATCGTTGGCATGTGAGCTATTGGTTTTTGTTTGCAGTTCTTTTGGGTATACAATGAGCAACGGAATTGCTGGGTCATGTGGTAATGCTATGCTATGTTAGAAGAATGTGTCAAATTCTAACATAATTGCTATATCACTTTCATCACCACAGAAATGTACAAATGGTCAGTAAAATGTACAAAAGTATTTCAAATCTTCCACAGCTGTGCCCTAAAGGATCATTTTTTTTTTTTACTTTTTACTTGGTTTTATTTAGGCCATGCAGGTCTTGAACTATGTAGCATTGTCTAGAGCTGAAGTGAGAACAATACCAAATGCCACTGACCCAGCCTCCAAAAACATTTATTCTGGTAGTAATTTTTTCTAGAGATAAATTTTAGTGATTATATGCATGTTAACTCTTTTAAAATAAGGTTTTGAATTTTAAAATGACATATAATTGTAATGACTCTGTGTACCATCTTTATTATGAAAAAAATATATTTACTAAAACTATAAAAAGACAAAAAGGGTTTGAACTATCTGAGTTAGATGTCAGCTTCCCAGCAGAAAAATACATTACAATCACAGTCTGATAAAGACCCAAGCGAAATAACACAATAAGAGCTCATCTAAAGTAAAATGAAGAGCAAGGACTGGGGCAGGAGTAGAGTACTTGCTTACCAAGCAGCCTCTGAATCAAAACCCCAGTACTGCCAAGGGATAAATAAAATATTAACACTTAAGAAAAGGTGCATATTATAGTATGATGGATGACATGGAGGTACACATCTGTACCTAGGCAGTAGAATTATGAAGTTAAGAACAGTCTTGGCTACATAATGAGACTCATCTTGAATAACATAGAATAAAATAATCAAACTACATTTTTAAAGACTAAGGTGTAGTTTAAATATAATTCAAATCGTTTTGCATGTGCAAGGAACTGATATAATGCACAAAAATTATATGCTTTAATAACTACAATGTCAGTTTATCAGTGCAGTACAAGGTGCCCCTTGTCTGGAATCCATCCTAAGACAGTTGGTCCACCTGTCTTCTGGGATAGACTGAGGGCGTTGCTGGGCAAACTATATTTTGATCTCCATTCTTGGGTCCCACTTACAAATCTTTTTTTAGTAGGCACCCTAAAAATCTCTCCCATCCCAATCACAGCCTCCTGGCTTTCAAGTGAGGTTATCTTTGATATCTCTTAGGGCTCTCCACTCTTGGCTGGAACTGCTCTGTTCCTAGGCCCAAATTCAGCAGCTTGTTCTGAGAAGAGTGGTAGCTATTTTGCTAGCCAACTCTGTCCTCTGCCATCTCCTCCTCAAATTAGTCTTTGGTATCAGTATGAATCTGCTCAGATGGTAGAGCCAACCTGGGCTGGCTTTGAACCCTGATCCTCAGATCTCAGTCTCCCTTGCACCTGGCATCATTTCTTCCTTCGAGGAATATTTCAGGGGGATAGAATAGCACAGCACCACATACATTTGTTAGGAATTGCCCCGGGGTGAGCCAGATGCTCAGACTCAAACCACTGACCTTGATATTGCCTTTGGTGTCCAATAGGATGTTGTTGGACTTAAGGTCGTGTGTGATTCTGTTTTGGTATAGGTGGTGAACAACACTTACAATTTGTATGATGAGCCTCCTGGTTTAATCCTCATATCGATGGCAGGATTTTCAGATCCACCCCAAGAGGTATCCCCTAATGGCCAGTTCCATGATGAGACATACATACTCTTCCTTTTCCATCACTTAGTACAACCTAATGATGTGTTTGTGCCGTACCGTCTTAAAAATGTTCACTTCATTCTTTATCCAATGATGAGGACTCTCACTTCTAGAGTATTTTAAATGCCACATCCTTGTCTGTGAGTTGGGGTTGTGCCAGCTTCACTTGTCCATAGGTACCTTTGTGGATGAGCTCTTTCATCTAGTATTGTTCGGTGATCTCTTCCTTCAAGGAGCTTGAGCTTGATTCTTTGTGTTCTTCCATCCTTCTGCTATTATGGCAGGTAGCAACCCTACCTAAAATAAACTAAATAAAATATTGGAAAACCCAGAAACAGTAAAAAGAAATACCAAAATCCAAACAACAACCAGTCCCCACAAGCAAAACAATCAGCTTTGAGTCAGTCCAGCGGGTCCTCAAGCAAGATCTCCCAGATCTGTTAACTGACATAGGTTGGAACATGGTGGCTTCCTATATATCCTGCATGGCCTCACACCTTGGAGCAATCACAACCAGGCATAGTGATATCATGGAGGAAATGGACCAATCAGAGTCTGGGCCAGTGAGGTCCAAGAAATAGTGGACCAATCACAGCCTGCCAAAATTGACACTCTACCTCTTAGGCCTCAAAGACTGTTACTAAGGAATCCAGGTGGGTTTGAAGTTGCTCTGATCTTTATCATGGCATTTCTGAAACCACTAGGACAGTGGTCAAAATCCTCTGATTTTCTAGAGGACTACTGGATATTATAAATTGCTTCAGTGGTGACACTAGCTAATAGCCTCCATTCTTGATGGCCACCTTATCCTATGTCTTGTTCCAGCAATGGCCCTGCACAAGGCCTCCCTCCTTCTCAAGGACACCTGTGTCCTACAACTTCCTCCTGAGAGACAAGTTCCAGGCTGGATTTGAGCCACAATCCTCACAATTCACCTTCCTGAGTAGTTAGGATTATAGGCCTTAACCATCGGTAGGTACTTAGCTCATCTCTTACATTTGGAAGAAGTATATTTGTTAGAAAGGTGGGTTTTCGATATGTCCTTTTAGCACTTTAAATTTGTTGCCCTTGCTATCCAATAGTTAACCTATTTTCTCATGAGAAATTTTTCATAATATCATTGAAGGTTACTTGGGTGTGATGAGTTGTCTCTGTGCTTTGGGAAGTTTTCTGTCTTTATTTAATTAAAATGTGTCTTAGTGTGGACCTGGGTAATTATGTTAATTGACTTTTTGAGCTGCTAGATTCCTGCATAGAAGGGTTCATGCATTCAATCAAAATTGGGAAGGTATTGGTTATTATTCCTTCAAATACTATGTATTACTTTTTTCCCTCTGTACTTTAAACATATATACATTATACATATATATTCAAATTGTATATTTTAATATACATATACATACCTACATATTTATATTACATATACATTTATATACATACATTTATTATCACACAGTTTCCACTTTTGTGATTGTTTATGGTAGGAAGTTTAATTGATCTATATTAGAGTTCAAAGTTTTCCTCTTTATTTCTACATAAAAGTATGCTTTTCTTGGCAAGGATATTGAAACAGCATCAAAGCACAGCTAGACTCTCTCTTTCTCTCTCTCTCTCTCTCTTTCTCTCTCTGATTTCCCACCTCTGTCAGGTTTTTGAGCACAGGGTCATTGCTTATTGGGTTCTTCTAGTGTGTGTGCTGTGATCTTTTGCAATGTCATGATCTGATTCAAAGGCCACGAGGTCTGTACCTGGAAGTGGAGCTGCTCCAAAGTCAACCTGCATGGATGTTGCCTGCCCCCGTCTTGATGTCAGAGCCCCTGTATCCACTTGGGAGGCCTTAGCAGATGCCCCTTTGACAGGACTGTTGGCTAGTGACTGTGGACAGCACAAGGACAGCCTCTTGTTTTACCTATCAGAAGTCTGCAGTGGAACCTGGGGGTGTTCTTCTGTTGGAGGATATGCTTGGAGCAAGGCAGGGGTTGAATAAGCCTCACTGTGGCCTGACTTCTGGGGCACAAAAAAGGTCAAGTATTTCTCTGGGCTCTTTTCAGAATATATAGGCAGGTTCGGGAGCAGAACCTGAGCTCAGGGGGCCCCTAAACACAGGATGGGCAATGAAGCTGGGAGGGGCAGGGCTGTCCAGGTTGGCACGGGCAGATGATGAGACTGTATTAGTAGTCTGCTGGCTTACAAATGAAAAGTGATGCGTGCTTGCTACCCAGACATATCCCACTAAGACTGGTTGCACCAGAGAGTCCCATGCTAGTGGGGGAAACTGCTAAAGACAGCAGTAGATGGACCAGGAGCAGTTGGCGCTCTTTGTGGGCAATTCAACACTGGCTCTGGCAGGGGGAATCTGAAGGTTCCCTAACTCTGCAGATCTAGGGATACATGAACCCAAGCAGACACCAATCTTGGCCAGCTGCACACTGGGCAGGCTGGTAGGTGAAACCTTGCTGGTTGGCTTTGCAGAGTCCTCAACCTGGCACACCTGGCAGCACAAAAAACTGCCTAGCATCTCCTGAATCATAGAACTTGGAGACAGCACCTCTCCTAACTTGGACATGCAGTGTCCAGCTGTCTAGAAGCTGCTGTGGTCAGTGCAGGTCTGGGAGGAATGGCAGGTCTGCTGCTGGAGGGAGCAGATGCCCCTTCCAAGGCATCTAGGGGGAAGGGGAGCCCCTGGAAATAGGCTGGTCTGTCCTGCCCAAAGAGAACACCTCCAGTTTGTTTGACTGTTTGGTTGGATGGAGGGTCTCCCCTTGGGGACAGTGGTATTAGGAGACTGTGTTGTTGAGATTATCCCAAAATTAAACCAGTCGCTGAGGGAGCAAAAGAGTAAAGCTTGCTGAACTGCCCATGGCAGGTGGAGTTAAGGTCATGACAGCTTCTCTCTTGAAAGATCCCGAGGCTTTGTCACCAGAAGACAAGTAACATCATGCTAGCATGGAGTCTAATGGTTTTAGGAAATTTATCAGAGAGTTTTACTTGGCTTGTATGTCACTCAATTGGGCTCACACTGGGTGGGAAGTTTGGGCTTTAGAGCTGGGCATGACAGCTTGATCTTTTTGATCCAACACCTTCTGGAAGGTGTTGGAATTTTAGGAGGTCTGAGTACATTATGAGATTATGTGTGTTCCTCTGAGCTTCATCCTTGGTTTGTGACAGGGATGAGCCCTCCCTTCCTGCTGTCATGGTGCCCTCAGGGTGTGGGTTGGTTTCTGGAAGGTAGAAAAGATTAATGTGCCTTCTAATCCCTGAGGCTCACTAGGAAGGGCTGTTGTTTGCAGGGAGGATTGTGTCATTGGGAGGTCTTTATGTTCTTTGAGTAAGGGAGTCTACATACTTCAGAGCACATCTTGGCTTTCTCTCTAAATGTTTAATTTCTGTGGAAGACTGGTATCTAAAGGCCTAAAAGTTTAAGGCTACAGAGGCTTTCTAGGTTTCCAGACATATCCAGGGATCCAGGGCTTGTTCTTTTTCATCTTACAAAGACAGCTCTAACATCCTCCCTTAGTCATGGTATACTGAGCCCTTTGGCTCTGGCATAAATGAGGAAAGACAGGCAGGGCTGTTGCTAAGGAAAGCAGACAGGGCTGCATTGTTGCTGAGAAAAGGCAGGCAGGCCCTCTCTTGTTACATAGTTTCATTTTATTTCCCATTGTTGGTAAATAAAGCCTCCTGATTGGACTTCAGGAACTGTCCACAATCATTTCTCCATTACTTTTCCCTGCTCTTACCATACTGCCTTTCCATTTAAATTCATTTTTACTTTTAATTTTTGTCAGAAGCAAAGAGGCAATTAAAAAATCTATATGTAATGTTAATTTTTATTCTTTTTTTGGAGGGGGAAATCGTGGGCTTGAACTCCGGGCCTGGACGATGTCCCTCAGCTCTTCACCTCAAAGCTAGAGCTCTACCACTTGAGCCACAGAGCCACTTTCGGGCACTTTTCTGCTTATATGGTGCTGAGGAATGGAACCCAGGGCCTCATGCATGCAAGGCAGGCACTCTACCACTGAGCCACCTTCCCAACCCATAGTTTTTATTCTTGAATTACTAAAATTCATGCAGAACATGTCAATTCAAGCAGCATAAAATGGCAGACGGCATGAGTTTGATCTCTGTCCCTCTCCTGTGGCTCTCTTGCTCTACCCTAGGTTGACCACTCCTACTAGTTAGTTATGTATCTCTGCATTTAAACCAAATGTGCACAAAGGAGAAGCTATTAAAAATAGACTAGCCCACAGTTACCCAAGGTCCTCCAAACCTATCTTACTAAGAGGCCAAATTTCCAATTCACACTATGGAGAGTCAAACTTCTACACTCAGGTTCAAAGACCTGAACCAAGTCTGTGCTGGAACCACATTACTGAAGTTGGTAGCTCATTGTTCACTATGGAAGAAGTCTGCAATAGCTGGAAATCTGCTCTCTGCCTTTCCCACTAAGTCACAGTGTCAGGTATGAGAACTAAGGAGTTACACAGGCCATTTAGAGGTTACTAGACTTTGGGTTTTAAGTTTTGTAATTCCAAGTTTCACTTCAGATCAAATATTGGGCCTGCACAGCAGCAGCCCAAGAGAAAATGATGTCCAGAACTTTTGTAAGTGTCTCAGAATATTTGAATTTGCTTTTATTGATTTATCTTTTTTCCTACAATGCACACCTGTGGTCAAACGCGGGCTTTCTTACGGCTTAAGGAATTTTTTATAACATCACAATGAAATTGAAATACACAGCTATAACTCTTTCTCTAAAGGAATACTGATGGATTTGGCCGTAGGAGAGTTCAAGCTGATGACCTCCAATATTCTAGGCAGGGGTTCTATTACATAAGTTCCCTACTCCAACCTTTGTTCTTCACTTTGAGCATATCAGCACACTGCCTTATGGATTTCAAGAATGCAGATGTAAACTCTCTGTTAAGAAACTGTCTTTGGAAAGGATGATGCTCTCTTTTCTCTCACTCTTATAGATGTTAATAACCCGTTTCATGGAGCTGTATGGCATAAGGCATTTTGCTACAGTATCAGATGATTCTGAAGTGATATCACTATTCTTTTAACATCAATCATTCTAGATTTAAAGAAAAAGACCTTGAATATCGAGTAAATTGATGAAGTCTTTAAAATCCAAAAGTTAGAGCAGCTGTTCAGATTTTGGATTCCATGAAGTATCCTACTGGATTTAATTTTTAAGTGAGAAAACAGCTGCTTTCATGACCCACCTAACTATAAAACTTTCTTGGTCTTAGTTACATTGCATTTTAAGGTAAATGACAAAAGTGCCAACTTATTGACTTTATAAGGGACTCAGGATTACATAATTAAATAGTTGTCAAAATTTACTGAGTTGAATAGAGAACGCGCTTAATTTATATTAAAGTAGTAATGTATTGCCATTAATACAAGGATGGATTTTATTAGTAAATATTGAAAAGGAAAAAAAGTATTTCTATAGGGGATTCATTCTGGCAATAGTCACTTTGCAGTAGGCTGATCCTTCCTGCCTTCTTTCAAATGCATGTTATTGTTATATGTTATTATTCAAACGTGTGTTATTGTTTTAGTTCCTCTCAAGAGCTATAGGGCTAATCTTGGATTCCATTAAGAAAACACCAAAGTGCATACTGATATTATAACTTTTTATTTATTTTTTTGTTGGTCATGGGGCTTGAACTCTGGGCTTAGGAGCTATCCTTCAGCTCTTCAGCTCAAGGCAAACACTCTACCACTTGATCCACAGTGCCACTTCCGGTTTTTTGGTGGGTTATTGGAGAAAAGAGTCTCACGGACTTTCCTGCATATTCTGGCTTTGAACCGTGATCTTCAGGTATCAGCCTCCTGAGTAGCTAGGATTGCAGACGTGAGCCACCAGTGGCCGGCTCTGATATTACGATTTTTAAAGACCAAAAATGATCTATTGTATGTTTCCAACAATACATAAAGTCCATAACAAATAAAGACTTTAATGTTATTTTAAGCAGCTGTGTAAGGGGGTTATAATTCAACAAATACGGACACCTCATATGCCTTAACTAATTCTTTGAATTTTCTCTTTATTGTCAAGTTAAAAAAAAAATCTGGATCCACTTTAGTGAAAATTTCCAATTGGACCCTTTGTCATGTACCCTCTGCACCTAAAAATACATAAGAATTCACTTTGTTTTTAAATTGTTGGAGCAAGTTCCAAGACCTGCACATATGTTGAATGGAAGCCACTGCTGTATGTTTGGCTCCTGCACATGGCCAGCGTTCTAACAGGATCACACATGAGGACATGGATAGTACTGAAGGACAAAATTTTGGGATCAAACACTAGGACCTGGCAGCCACTAAGGACAGAAGTCATTGGCTGATGCCCTTGTATTTCCTGCAACACTGCCATGGCTGTAGCAATGGCATCATTCTGTGCGCCTCGCATACCTGTAGAAACCTTGGCAACAGTCCTACAGGCTCAAGACTAAAAGAGCCAGTGGGTTCATGCCAACCTGTGATTGGTCCATTGCAGCCATTGTAGGTGGTCTCTGCAGTCCATTAAAGTGCTGAGATTTCCTGGTGACCTGCTGGACTCAGTTCTACATTGAGTGTGTGGTATTTTTTTTTATTTGGAGGGGGGCTATGTTTTGTTTGGGTTTGAGTATTTCCTTTTGGTTATTGCTCTGGGGTTGTTATTTGCTTAGCTAAATTTAGGTAGATTTACTTCTTGCCATCCTAGCAAAAGATGGGGGAACACAGTGAATTATCCTCAAGCTCTTAGGAAAAGGAGATTTTCACTGAACAAGACAGTATGAAGGAGATTATTGGCTACAACAGGAGATTTTCCCTGAACAATACAGTGTGAAGGAGGAGATCATTGACTATGGTAGCTATGGGTATGTAAAGTTGGCCTAGCACCACCTCATAGACACTAAGGTGGTAATGAAAATAATCCTAAAAGGAGAGTTCAACAATTGTCAGATCAAATATGAGATGGACAGGCCAGGATTGTGGATCAGTGGTAGATGTTTGCCTCGCATCCACAAGAACAGAAAAAGCTGGAAGTGGTGCTGTTGCTCAAGTGGTAGAGCACTAGACTTAAGCTGAGGAGATCAGCCACAGTGCCTAGGCCCAGACTTCAAGCCCTAAGACCCACAAAAAAATAAAAAAATTAGATGGATATTATTACGTTTTTCCATCACTCACACATGATTAGGTCATACCAGGTGAGGGAAAAGGATGAGCATCAATACCTGGCAGTGGAACTGACCATCTAGAGACCTCCTGACATATATGTGAAAATCATAACACCTATTCAAGAATGAAGTCACGAGATTGTTCAGAATGTGAGTACTGTGCATTACTTTAATGAATATATAAATGAACACTGAGACATTAAACCCAATAACATCGTTTTGGATGACAAAGGCAATGTGAAGGTCAATGACTTTAGCATGAGCATGAGGATTTCCCAAGGGTAGTTGCTGAAGGACATATTTGGTACCTTAATTTTGTCCCTATAAAATATTCCTGCATGGAAATTACAATGGTTGCAATGTAGACATCTGGTGTTTGGCAGTCCTCATTTGTATTCTATGGGGATGGCACATTTCCCATTTGAATATATGAATTTTAGCCAGATAGAGGTAATTGTCTTGGAGGTCACATACATTTCTCCATTCACTTGTCTCCAAAAGAACAAAATATTATCTTGAAACTGAAAACTGCAGACCCAAAGGAGAGGCACAGTATGGAACAAACAATAAAGATTGGCTCAACCAAGTTGAGGAATATTTCCTCTGTCCTGATGAGCTACTATGTAATAAGCTAAACCCTATTATTCTTGCACTCATATGTGATGGGGTACAGCCTGCCTGATATGTACAAATCTATATTGGACAAGACATTCAAGGAAATCATTAAAGTAGAATGACAGCAGTGAAATTAAATCAGTGCCTTCAATTGTTTCAGTGTGCCCATCTTCTGTAGATATATAGTATGTACATATGTATATATTTCACAAATATATTACATATTAAATATGTTATATGTAATTATATATGCGTAAATATACATAATTTTGGAGATGGAGTTTCATGGAATTCTCTGCTTTTGCTTCAAGCCAACATTCTCCTCATCTGAGCCTCCTTAGGTGCTAGGATTATAGACTGGGGCCAGGCAAAACATTTCCTAACAAATGCAACAGAGATCCTGTCTTTAACTTCCAAGGAACATTAGAAAGTGAAAGATAGTAGAATGATGAATGTAACATAAAAGACTTAAGTCCTTGCAAAATTTCCAAAACTTATTTCATACAAACATTAGGGGACAGTGTTACTAGATTTATCGTTTACAAAAAGATTAATAAAAACTTAAACACAGATACAGATCCCAGGTGGAAGTGTGAAAGTAAGTGGAAGGCCCATAAATTCAAGTCCTAGTACTGACCCATTACCATATATAAAATTAATTTTCAATGTGTTTTATTATAAAAATACTGTACAGAGGTATTTCAGTTACATGAGCAAGGTAATGAGTACATTTCCTATCAAGCATTGTTGCCTCCTCCTTTTTTTTCCCCCTACCATCCCTTCCCTCCCACCTAAACAACTACCACTCCCAAAGTTGTAAAGGTCATTTTCAAGGTAGTGCCTTGTACATCAAATTTTTACAATGGGTCAACCTGTATCTTTAATTAACTATTTTGTGTTTTCCCTTACCGTCCCCGAATTAGAGAAGTATATGTACAAGATGCAGGTTACCAGAATCAAATATAGTGAAAACAGGGTTTATACCATAGGGGAGGAATATACAAAGCAACCAAAAATCACATGATACCTTATAAATAGGTTAGAAACAATATCAAGAAAGGAAAAACTCCTTGCTTCCCTATCTTGAGGTTTATTTCACTTAACTTCATCTTATCTAGTCATATGTACATAGATTTTGACCTTTTCTGCTTGTCCTAGACATGTACTAGTTATTTCAAATAAGGGAAACCATGGGACCTATGTTTCATTGGACATGCCTTACTTCACTTAATATATTTTTATCTCAAGACTTTCCATTTCCTAACAAATTGGGCGATGTCATTTTTTCTGATGGAGGCATAGAATTTTTATATATATATATATATATATATATATATATATATATATATATATATATATATATATATGACATTTTCTTGATCCATTCCTCTACTGAAAGGCATCTGGGTTGGTTCCATATCTTAGCTATGATAAATAATGTTGCAATAAACATAGCTGTGCTGGTAGCTTTAGTATGGCCTTATTTGTGATCAGTTGGGTAAATGACCGAAAGTGGGATGGCTGGGTCATAGGGGAGCTCTATGTGGAATCTTTTGAGGAAACTCCATACTGTTTTCGAAAGTGGTTGAACAAATTTATACTCCCACCAACAATGCAGTAGAGTTCCCTTTTGGCCACATCCCTTCCAGCATCTATTATTATATTTCTTATTTATAGCTATTCTAACAGGGGAAAGGTGGAATCTCAATGTTGTTTTGATTTGCATTTCTTTTATGGCTAGAGAAGTTGAACATTTCTTCATGTGGCTATTGGCCACTGTTATTTCCTCTTCAGAGAATTTTCTCTTTAAGTCTTTAGCCCACTTATTTATCAGGCAGTTGTTTATTTGAGGATTTGTTGTAGGGGTATTTAATTTTGAGTTCCAAGCATGTTTTAGATATGGGACCCTTGTTTGTTGTATGGCTAGTGAAGATTTTCTCCTAATCCACGAGATTTCTATTGATTTTGCCAGCTATGTCCTATGCCATGCACAAGCTCTGCACTTTCATGCAATCCCCATTTGTGCAACCTTTCTTTGATTTGTTCTGTTTCTGGGTCTCTATTAAGAAAATTTCAGCCTGTGCCAAGGAGAACTAGGGTTTCTCCTATTCCTTCCAGTAATGTTTTCAGGGTGTGTGCTTTGACTCTGAGGTTGACAATTAATTTTGTAGGCCAGAACTTATTTTTTCCCCATCCTTTGTGTTCATAGGATTGTCTGTATTATGTGTAAACAGGCTGCTCTGCAAGGTATCTTTCCATGTCATACAGTAGGTATTACATGGCTCTATGTAAGTATTGTATAATGACATACAGCTTTCTAATGACTTACCTATAAAATCTATTAATGTTAATTAAGTGTCATGAAGAATGCCAAACCTCCATTTTTGTGTCCATCTCCGTCCTTGTTCTCCCTATTGTTTAACAGCTTATATCACACTCAGCATAACAAGCTGGCACATGGAACAGACATGAACTCGATGGATCCTAGCTGTGAGATGGCCCCAAATACAGAAAATATCAGAATCAAAGAGATTGAAGCAGTTGTCCAAGGTGCCTAGTTTATGAATGACTTCGGCTTCCAATGGTCGCACCTGCCTCTGTCAGAAGCCTGTTGATGGTCTGTCACCATCAAATCTCACACTGAAGCTTAACTTCTCAATGTAGCAGTGTCAGGAGGTGGAACCTTTAAGAGAGGTTTCAGTCATAAATAGATTAATGTCATCTCATCAACTCTGAAGGGACTAACATCATCCTCATTCTAGCACATGCCATGATGCCAAGGTCCTCTGTGATATGATGCACCTAGGGGGCCATAGCCCATGTGCTAGCATGCTATTTAGACATTGCATCCACTATTATTGTGATTGAAATAGACCTTTTTTCCATATGAAGTATACAGCTTCAAGGATTTTGTTAAACCATGACAAAATGGACGGAGATGCTATTCTTTTTGTCTTTTTCATGGAACTGAGGAATAAACTGAAAGCCTTACACTTACTAGGCAAATACGCTACCATTTGTGCCTGCATTCCCCCAACCATTTTTTTTTTCTTTTTCAGTTGGCTTTTCATATAGTTTTGTGCTAACTTCACTCAAGCCACCCTCATTACCCCATCCTCCTATACCTCTAACTCTCAATATCTGGGATTAGAGCCTGTGACACCACAATTTAACCCTTAGAATATACTATTCCTTTGGGGAAAGAGATACAGACCCCTGAAAAGCTTATGTGTGTTTGTTTGTGTGCTTGTGTGTGTGTGTGTGTATTCGTGAACTGGTCTTGATGATTTATTTTGTACTGAGGGTGAATCTTTCTGATGATTCTGCATTCTAATTCCTTTCACTGAAAAAGAAATGGTTCTCTGCGTGCTAGTGGCTCACAACTGTAATCCTAGCTCTTCAGAATGCTGAGATTTTGAGATAACACTGTTAAGCCAGGTGAGTCAAGAAAAGTCCATGACACGCTTATGTCCACTTAATCACCAAATATGTCAGAAGAGGAGCTGTGGCTTAAGTAATACAGTAATATTCTCGAGGAAAAAATAGGAATAGCACCTAGGCTCTTATCAAGGTTAAGGACCAGCACCCATACAAAATCTACAGATAACACTTGTGCTATTACAATGAGCTCTTGTGCTATTTAGAGTCACAATTATGTCTAATGGATTATCTGTACAGGACAGTTGCAGTAAAATTCTTGTATTTCTCCATAAGGTATGTTCTCTCTGGACCATCTTTATGCTCCATTTTTGTCTCTGCAATGATGTCTTGATTTTGAAATAGAGGAAAAATTCAGTGATGAATTTGTTCTCTGCATCCCTCTCTCATCCATTATTAACATGTTCTCTCTTTTTATTTTTTGACAATCCTGGGGCAGGAACTCAGGGCCTGGGCATTGTCACTAAGCTTCTTTTTTGCACAAGACTAGCACCCTATGACTTGAGCCACAGTGCCACTTATGGCTTTTTCTTTTTATGTGGTACTATGTAATTAAACCCAGAGCTTCATGCATGCTGGACAAACACTCTACCACTAAACCACATTCTCAGCCACATAATCTCTTTTTAAAATATATCTGTCATGTTTACCTCTGTCCCATCTCTGAAGTCACTGCCACTGCTCTTGAATCTATCCTCAGTTTTACTCCTAACTGCCTTTCATTCCCTATAACTGCTGAATTGTTTTCCACTCCACCAAAGGAACTATCTTTCCTTTTCTTAAATTTCACACTTCATTGGCTAAAAATCAAAGAATAACTCAACATTACCAGTGTCTGAAATTGAGGACACTTAGAATAGTAAATAGCTTTTTCTACGTAGGTTTTAAGCCGTGGAGCTTCAACTCTGGGCCGGGCGCTGTCCATCAGCTCTTCAGCTCAAGGCGAGTGCTCCACCACTTGAGCCACAGTGCCATTTCCAGTTTTCTAAGTGGTTTATGGGAGATAATAGTCTCTCAGCCTTTCTTGCCATGGCTGGCTTTGAACCGGGAGCCTCAGATCTCATCCTCCAGAGTAGCTAGGATAACAGGAATGAGCCACCGCTGCCCAGCTAATAAATAGCTTTTTATGTGTATCAAGTGATACACAAGTCAGAACCTTGGGATATCTTTTATTTTCCAGTCTGGGAAGGATCTAACCCCACAATATGCCCTGCTAGACAACAAAATTAAAGAGATTCTACAAATGTAATTAGTTCCCACAAGATTTGGGTGTGAGTTACTTCCAAGGAGTGAGTGCAAAATAAGGCCTTTCTAGAAGTCAGTGACACCAACAGAATGAATCAAACAGTAAGGAGAATATGTTTGTCAATAAAGTATGGAGGTGTCTAGGAGCTGACAAAAGTGGTTGTATGATAGGGGACCAGAAACACAGACTCACAACCACAGAACCTAAAGCATACCAGGCATCCCTTAAGCTTGGAAGAGATCCCTACATTCCATGAGAGACTATAGCCTGGTGGCCCCTGGTAGAAAGTGAGCAGCTGCTAGAGACAAACTACACCCAAGCTACCAAACTTATGTCCTACTATTGTTGGTATTTAATGGACAAACAAATACATTTGTGGTGATTTGCCACATATCATGACAAAATGAATGCATTTCTCAGAGTACTGGTGCCTCACACCTGTAATCCCAGCTACATAGGAGGCGGAGATCTGAGGATTCAGATTCGAAGAGATCTCAAGCAACAAGCAGCAATATCTGTGATATTCATATTGCCAATAAAAAGCAAAAATACTGGAAATGGTAGTATGGATTAAGTAGTACGGCACCAGCCTTAAAGGAAAAGCTAAGTAAAACACAAGACCCTAAGTTGAAACTCCAATACCAGCACATACACAAAAAAGAATGGAAAAATGAGAGCATTTATTGAAGACCATTTGGTATTTTCTCTGCTCTGTGTAAAACTCTAACATCTCTCACACTTTTTCTTGTGCTTGAAGAAATTTATTAAAATCTATAACACCACCTTAATGATATCTAACTACACAACTACACAAACATGTTGGTCACACACTTTTCAATATAGCATATTGTAATTGTTACTGCAAACAAAGTACCTTTCCTACTAATTTAATCTAATTAATCTCAGAAACTGGATTTGTATATTGATACTTCTCGCAATACTTTATCTGAAATCAAACTTAAACTTCGTAACTCATCAAAAGGGAAAACTTATACTGTATCTTCAGGTATATTCCTTTCTGCCACTTTTCCTACAAATGAAAATTAATTGATTCCAGCACTTAAAAATCCTACATCCCAAATTAATAGAAGACTCTGGTTAAAAAAAAAAATTTAAAGTGTTTTCAATTTCTGTTTAATTTGGACAAAGTATTTAAAGATATCTTTGGACTTCCATAGATATATCATATCCAAAACTTCATCCATACCATATAAATAAGTTCCCTAAAGGCTGTCTATAAATTCACATAGATGTTGCTCAATTCACTAGAGCAAAAGAACTATAAATTCTGACTTACAACTATAAACATCCCATGACAATTTCTAGATCATTCCATTTTTCTCAGAACAATGAAGGCTGCCAAGAAACTCACAAATGGTGAGAGGAGAAAAAAGAGCAAGTTTTCAATGGCTGATATTTTACAAAAGCCTTATTTGCATGTGGGCACACACAGAAAGCTATACAATGTTCAGCGTTACGTGAAAAGAAAAGGAACTCACCCTACACAGAGAGAAAAACCCTTGGCAGGAGAAAGATAGACTGAAGAATTACCTGAATGAATGTCTTCTCATATATTTCCCTCAATGTGCTTCATGGAGTTTTCTCTGGGACTCAATGCTCAATAAGGCAGACCTCGGTCATCCCAGCAAAAGCACAGACAGCCAAGACTCAGGTAACAGCCATTTCTTTGCTCTCCCTGTGGAAACATCACCAACCGAATGAAAAATAAAGCAAAGTGGATTTCAGGGGCACATAAAGAGAACCATAGTGCTTTGGGGACAAAGAAAACATGTGTGTGTGTGTGTGTGTGTGTGTGTGTGTGTGTGTGTGTGTGTGTGTGTGTGTGTGTGTGTGTGTGCTTGTGTGCTTGTGTGTGCTTGTGTATTGGTACTGGTACTTAAAATCAGGACTTGGAAACTATCCTTTAGGAACTACACATTAATACACTTTAGCTTCTTTGCTCAATCCTGGTGCTCTACCACTTGAGCCACACTCAACTTTTGGCTTTTTAGTCATTAATTGAAGACAAGAGCAACAAAATCTCTCCTGGCCAGGATGGATTTGAACCTTTATCCTCAGATCTCAGCCTCCTGATTAGCCTGAATCACAGGAATGTGCGCCATCAATGTTGGCATTAGTGACAGACCAATGTACTGATTTCAAGCCCCAATACCAGCACAAAAAACTGAAACCAAAATCATACATCATAGCCTATAAATATACTGATAGCATATGAAACCAATATAATGAAATGTGGAGAAATGTGAAGGACATCAGAAAATGATTATTATTATTATTAGCTTTTCTAATTCTTAAAAACCTAAAATTATTTATAATTTTAAAAACCTAAAATTATTTATTTATAAAATGTAAACTGACTACAGAAGGCCCTTGTACAAGGTGTATGTCTCAAATGAGATAGCAGATGAGGACAAACAGAAAATGCTAAGGAAAACAAATAATTTTAGAATTCAGTGATTATTACACAGAAAATATACTTGAGTATCTGTACTTTGAAACTGTTTCAAGTAAGCTACACTAATGACAAAAACTACTCTTCTTCTCATTAATACTCCTCATGAAAAGAGGTTTACTTTATTCCCTTTATCTAGGAATTCTATGAATATTTGATTCACTTTTCCCAAAATGACACTAAAGAGACTCAGTTTTTCCACAAATCCAAATTTTATATCTTAACACTTAAATCAAGTATATCAGGTATCTTCTTTGGATTGGGAGTATTATAACAACTTTTAAGTTGTTCTTTTACCTTTGATGCCAGGGGGGTGTGTATTTTCACAAAAGAGGACAGGAAAACACTCAATAGATCACCTGAAGGCTGAAATCTGAGGATCATGGTTGAAAACCAGGTCAGGCAGGCAAAAAAGAGACTCTTACCTCCAACTGAAAACCAAAAAGCTGGAAGATGTGGCTCAAGTGAGAAGGTGCCAACCTTGAGCAAGCAAAAACAAAAGGAGGGGTGGGGACAGAGGACAGCATCCAGGGCCAAACTTCATATTCAAAGACAATCTCACATATACACAAATAAATCTGACAACAATTCAGTTAACATCATCTGAACTCCCTAATGAGAAGTGTGCATGAGAATTTAAAAATATTTCTACTTTTAAGAAACACATTTAAGGAGTTCTGGGAAGATGGGAGAGGAGAACCTGGAGGATAAACAAGCTCTCACATAGGAAGCAGTTTTAGTGTTACAGTGAACACTCCTAAGCCAGAGAATTTCACCAAGTGTGCCATTACAGTACAGAGAGTTTGGCCAGAGAGGGAAAATCCAGGCAAGGAGACAGATCTGAGCACTTGCCAGAGGCCATGGCTGCTGCTGTGGCGGCAGCTGCAACGACGGCTGTAGCCGCCATACCTACAACACAAAGGGTCCGGGACAAAGGCACCAGAGGCAGCAGGTGAGTGAATTCTATTCAATACCAGCAAGAACTGACAAGGGGCAGATATCGTCATCCTGCAGATTGCAGACCAGAGACGACCCAGGAACCAAGACTGAAAAATTAAAAAGTAAAATTTTTTTTAAAAAATTAAAAAGTTAAAAAAAAGGTACAAAAGATTTCTTTGATTTTTTTGCGGGATGGGAAGATCCTATATCCCCTTGTGTCCATAGCCAGTATCCTGTTGGAGTCTCTGGTCTGCTTGTGGTGTTTGGTTTTCCTGGGGCTTGATTGGTTACTTAAGTCAGTTTGTTTGGACAGGCAGAAGAATGCACTGCTTTACCCAGGATTTTGTGATCCTCATCCCAGGCTAGTTCAGTGGGAGGGAGATCTGCTTTTTCGTTTTTTTTTGCATGACTTAATTGCTGTTCTGCTCATCCCCAGATATAC
The DNA here is from genome assembly GCF_019054845.1 of Dipodomys spectabilis. Taxonomy (NCBI): domain Eukaryota; kingdom Metazoa; phylum Chordata; class Mammalia; order Rodentia; family Heteromyidae; genus Dipodomys; species Dipodomys spectabilis. Next base: position 256,651 of record NW_024871351.1, on the reverse strand, counting down.
CCGACATTGATTATTAGACCTTATCCCATGTTGTGTACACACATAATCCAAAAATTTATTACTCAATTCAAAACCTCTTAGATTTAAATTCCTTATTAGCAGTATTACCTCTTTATACCTATAAAATATTTTAAACATTTTTTATTTTTTATTTTTTCATGTCTCCTTTCTATCCCTCACCTCCTCTCTTCCTATCCCCGTTCTCAGAATACTACTTCTTTAAACTTGCATAATTTTAAGTGTTTCACTTTTTAATTTTAAATTTTTGTTTTTCCATTTTTTCTTGTATTTTTTTTTCTTTTTCTTCTTGTTTTCTCTCTACTATCATCCTGTCCCATCCATTTTCCTCTTTGAGATAAGTACTTGGTTAATTTCACTCTCCCTTTACCTTTCCACATCTCTAATCCTATTTTTACCCACATTTCTCCCTAATTTCTGCCAAATTCTTCTTTGCTGTTTGTGGACCATTAATACATAACTGTTTGATATTGAATAAATTGTATCTGTTGAATTAGATTGTATCTGCAGAATTTTGACTGTGCAACTAAGGACATTGGTTGATGGTTGCCTTAAAATAGTGTTCTACCACAAAGCTGGTGTTACTCTTATCCCAAATGGGCAGAAAAAGCTGGAAAAAAACACAAGAAAAATGGCAAGTCCAGGGAGCTCAACTCCCACTCATTATAATCAGGGAGCAGAACAGATAATGAATAATCCACAAAAAAACTCTACAAATACTACTGGTAAACATGGTAAATGAAAAGATTGAAAACCTGCAAAGGACTCAGTGAGAGCATGATACGGAGAAAGAGAAGGCAAGCCAAAGATCAATAGAGGAATCTCATTAGCGTTAGGATGTTACTCAAAGACTGATACAGGAATTACATGAGCAGATTGAGAAGACTAAAAGAGAAATAAAGGAATTGTGTGAGCAGGCTGAGAACAGAAAAAGAGAAAATCAGGAATGGAGTGAGCATGCTGAGAACACTTAAAGAGAACTACAGGAATTGGGTGCATGTGAGGAAGCTAATCAGAGTAATACAGGAATTGAGAGAGTGGGACGAGAATAGACGAAGATCAATAGAGACATCCATGGAATCCATAAACAGAGAGCTCAAAGAAGTCAGGGAGACTACAAAGGGAATGCTGAATGGAACCCAACAGAATGAATAGGAGTCCAAGGAAACCATAAACAATCAACTAAGTGATTTGAGAATAAACACTGAACACCAAATTAAGGAAGTAAAATGGTTCATACAAGTTCTATAACAAAGATCCAACAAAGAACTTGAAGCCATAAAAGGCGACCAATTAGAAGGAATAGACAAAAAAAAAGTAGAAATTTTTGACTGTAGGTGAGACCATTCAGAAGATTGAATCTTGGGGATTGAAGACAGCCTGGATATTATAGATTAAGAACCTACAACCATCGAAGACAAATCCAAGATGTATGATAGATCTATTCAACATTTGGAAGACACCATCATAAGCATAATGGTTGAAGAGGAGCACCTTTAGACAGAAATTAATGGTCTAGGAATTTTTTTTAACAGGATTCTAGCAAAGAACTTCCCAAACATGCAAAAAGATAGGCCTATTCAGATACAAGAAGCTTTTAGAACTCCAGGTATACCAAACCAGAAGAGGCCATCCCACTGTCACATTATAATCCATACAAGATCAATTCAGACCGACTAAAAGATCCTTAAAGCTGTCAAGGAGAAAAGATTAACAATCTATAAAGGGAAACCAATCAGAATCACCTCAGATTTCTTTTATTTTATTTTATTTTATTTTATTTGTGAACATACTGTACAGAGGGGTTACAATTACATGGGCAGGATAATGCATACATTTCTTACCAAGCATTGCAGCCTCCTCCTTTGTTTACCCTTCACATCCCTTCCCAGCCTCCCCACTCCCATCCCACCCAACCCTTCTCCCCCACCCCCCGCACCGACCTTGTAAAGCTCGTTTTCGACATGACAACTTGTACTTCTCATTGTTGCAACAGGTCCACCTGTATCCTTAAACAACTGGTTTTTCCCCATCTCCTCCACAAGTTATACTGATATCAAATATAGTGAAAGCAGGGTTATACTGTGGGGTAGGGACATACAAAGAAACAAATAAATAATTTTATAAATGCATTAAAAACACATGCATGAAAGAAAAAAAACATTAAAATACATATCTAAGGGTTCATTTTCCTAACATCACATTATCTGACCTTTTCCGCTTGACCCATACGTATACTAGATATTGCAAATAAGGGAAACCATGGGACCTATATTTCTTTGGGCCTGGATTACTTTACTTAATATAATTTTTCCAAGTTTTTCCATTTCCTAACAAATGGGGCAATGTCATTCTTTCTGATGGAGGCATAGAATTACATTGTGTATATATACCACATTTTCTTCATATACTGATGGGTATCTGGGTTGGTTCCATATCTTAGCTATGGTAAATAATGCTGCAATAAACATAGTTGCGCTGGTAGCTTTAGTGTGGTCTTGTTTGTAAACATTTGGGTAAATGCCCAAAAGTGGGATTGCTGGGTCATAGGGGAGCGCTATGTGAAGTCTTTTCAGGAACCTCCATACAATTTCCAAAGTGGTTGAACAAGTTCACACTCCCACCAACAACAAAGTAAGGTTCCCTTCTGTCCACATCCCCTCCAGCATCTGTTGTTAGAGTTCTTGATTTTTGCCATTCTAACTGGAGTGAGGTAGCATCTCAATGTTGTTTTGATTTGCATTTCTTTTATGGCTAGGGAGGTTGAGCATGTCTTCATGTGTCTATTGGCCATCCTTCTTTCTTCTTCAGATAAGTTTCTCTTCAAGTCTTTAGCCCACTTATTTATTGGGCAGCTGTTTCTTTGAGGATTTGATGTTGGGGGATTTAATTTTTTGAGTTCCAAGTATATTTTAGATATGAGGCCCTTATCCGTTATTTGGCTAGTGACGATCTTCTACCAGTCCGTGGGCTTTCTATTGATCTTGCTAGCTATGTCCTTTGCCATGCAGAAGCTCTGCAACTTTATGCAATCCCATTTGTCCAACCTTTCTTTGATTTGTTGTGTTTCCGGGTCTCTGTTCAGAAAATTTTGGCCTGAGCCAAGGAGACCTAGGGTTTCTCTTATTCCGTCCTGTAATGTTTTCACACTCTCTGCTTTGACTTCGAGGTCTTTAATCCATTTGGAGTTAATTCTGGTGCAGGGTGATATATAAGGATCTAGCTTTAGTTTTCTACAAGTAGTTAACCAATTTTGCCAGCACCATTTACTGAAGAGGCTGTCTTTCTTCCATTCTATTCTTTTAGATCCCTTATCGAAGATTAGATGGCTATAGGTCTGTAGGTTCATTTCTGGAATTTCAATTCTATTCCATTGGTCCTGAGGTCTGTTCTTATGCCAATACCAAGCTGTTTTGATTACTATAGCTTTATAGTAGAGTTTGAAATTTGGTATTGATATTCCTCCAGCAGTGTTCTTTCTGTTGAGGAGCGTTTTTGCTATTCGGGGTTTTTATTGTCCCATATGAATTTTTGGATTGCCTCTTCTATTTCCTTGAAGAATGAGGTTGGAATTTTGATAGGTATCGTGTTGAATTTGTAGATAGCCTTGGGAAGTATTGCCATTTTCACGATGTTAATGTTTCCAATCTAGGAGCATGGGAGGTTTTGCCATTTTTTAAGTTCTGTGTTGATTTCCTTTTTCAAGATTTTAAAGTTTTCATCATAGAGGTCCTTCACTTCTTTGGTTAAGTTAGTTCCTAGGTATTTTATTTTTTGTGGGGCTAATACAAATGGAGTTTCTTTCCTAATTTCAGCCACACTTTTCTCATAGTTGGCATACAGAAAAGGCATTGATTCTTGGGGGTTAATTTTATATCCTGCTACTTTGCCAAAGTTTTGAATCACCTTGAGTAATTTGGGAGTGGATTCTAAGGGATTCTTTAAATACAAGATCATGTCGTCTGCAAAGAGGGAGAGTTTTATTTCTTCTTTCCCTATTTGGATACCCTTTATGTCTGCATCTTGTCTTTTTTTTTTTTTTTTTTTTTTTAGTCGTGGGGCTAGAAATCTGGGCCTGGGCACTGTCCCTCAGCTCTTCAGCTCAAGGCGAGCGCTCTACCACTTGAGCTACAGCGCCACTTATGGTTTTCTGGTGGTTAATTGGAGATAGGATTCTCATGGTCTTTCCTGCCCCGGCTGGCTTTGAACCGCGATCCTCAGATCTCAGCCTCCTGAGTAGCTAGGATTACAGGTGTGAGCCACCAGCGCCCGGCTGCATCTTGTCTTATTGCTGTAGATAGGCATTATAATACTAGACTGAAGAGCAGTGGAGACAGTGGACATCCTTGTCTTGTTCCTGAGTTAAGAGGAAATGGCTTTAGTTTTTCACCATTAAGTATAAAGCTGGCTGTCGGTTTGTCATATACAGCCTTTATTGTATTGAGGAATGTTCCATGGATTCCTAGTTTTTCCAAAACCTTCATCATAAAGGGGTGTTGGATCTTGTCGAATGCTTTTTCTGCATCTATTGAGATAACCATGTGGTTCTTATTCTTGCTCCTGTTCATGTGATGAATAATATTAATTGATTTGCGTATATTGAACCAGCTTTGCATCCCTGAAATGAATCGTGTTTGATCATGGTGTATGATTTTTTGGATGAATTGTTGAAGTCGATTAGCCAAAATTTTGTTGAGAAGTTTTGCATCAATGTTCATCAAAGAAATGGGTATATAGTTCTCTTTCTTTGATGAGTCCCTGCCTGGTTTTGGGATGAGGGTTATGATGGCTTCATAGAATGTGTTCGATAGTGACCTTTCTCTTTCAATTTCATTGAAGAGTTGGAGGAGTATTGGTGTGAACTCTGCTTTGAAGGCCTTGTAGAATTCCGCTGTAAAACCATCTGGTCCTGGACTTTTCTTAGCTGGGAGGTCTCTTATTGCTGTTTCTATTTCAATGCTTGATATGGGCCTGTTAAGATAGTTTACCTCATCTTGGTTTAGTTTTGTCATTTCAATATTTGCTAGGAAAAGATCCATTTTTTTCAAGTTCTCAAACTTATTAGCATAAAGTTTTGAGAAGTATTCCCTTATAATGTTCTGAATCTTGGTTGTTTCCGTGGTGATGTTTCCATTCTCATCTCTGAGTTTATTAATTTGGGTGTGTTCTCTTCTTTTTCTGATAAGATTTGCTAAGGGTCTGTCAATTTTGTTAATTTTTTCGAAGAACCAACTCTTTGTTTTGTTGATTCTTTCTATAGTTTTTTTGGATTCTAATTCATTTAATTCTGATTTAATTTTAATTAATTCTTTCCGTCTACTGGATTGGGGTTTATCTTGCTGCTCTTTTTCAAGAAGGTTTAGATGTGTCATTAAATTGTTGGTTTCAGATCTCTCTAATTTGTTGATGTAGGAGCTCAGAGCTATCAACTTGCCTCTGAGTAGTCAGAGTACTCAGTGCCTTTGCTGTGTCCCAGAGGAGCTGGTAATTTGTGTGTTCATTTTTGTTGAATAGCATGAACATTTGAATTTCCTTTCTAATCTCTTCCATGACCCACTCATGATTCAGCAGTGTGTTGTTCAGCCTCCATGTAATACCGGATTTTCTTTGGTGGCTTTTGATGTTGAGTTCTAATTTTATTCCCTTGTGGTCAGAGCGAATGCAAGGTATAACTTCAATGTTTCTGAATTTAGACAAGTTTGCTTTGTGGCCTAAAATGTAGTCTATTTTAGAAAATGTTCCATGTGCTGCTGATTAAACTTGTATTTTGATGCTGCTGGATGAAATGTTCCGTAGATGGCTTTTAAGTCTAGTTGATCTATGCTGCTGTTTAGATCTGCGATTTCTCTGTTAAGTTTTTGCCGAGTTGATCTTTCTAGTGGGGAGAGTGGTGTGTTAAAATCCCCAAAAATTAATGTCTTTGGATCTATATGGGAATTGAGAGAAAGGAGTGTTTCTTGGATAAATGTGGGTGCTCCATTGTTTGGTGAATAGATATTTAGAATTGTAATATCCTCCTGAAGGAGAGATCCCTTAATTTGTATGTAGTGACCTTATTTATGAATTCTCACGAATTTTAATTTGAAGTCTATTTTATCTGATATTAGGATTGCAAATCCCGCCTGTTTATGGGGGCCGTTTGCTTTGTAGATTTTGTTCCAGCCTTTAAGATTGAAACTATGTTTGTTTTTACGGGCAAGATGTGACTCCTGAAGGCAGCAGATAGAAGGGTCTTGTTTTTTAATCCAACTAGACAGTCTATTTCACTTAATTGGAGAGTTCAGTCCGTTAATGTTAAGAGATGACTTAGAGGTATTTGGGAGTTCCTGCCATGTTATCCACCTTCTTGGGGGTAGCGAAAACTGGGTTCTTCCTATGGTTCTTGGATTCTCAGTTTGGGTGCAGTTTCTTGGCCTTTATTGTGGTCTTGTTGGTTTTCTATGTGTAGGACACCTTTAAGAATCTTTTGTAGGGCTGGTTTGGTGGAGATGTATTGTTTCAATTTTTCTTTGCTATGGAAGCTTTTTATTTGGCCTTCAGTTATGAAGGAGAATTTAGCTGGGTACAGTATTTTTGGTTGATAGTTGTTTGTTTTTAGGGCATGGCATACATCATTCCAGGCTCTTCTTGCTTTGATTGTCTCTGCTGATAAATCTGAGTTGATTCTAATTGTTTTCCCTTTATAGGTGATTAATCTTTTCTCCTTGACAGCTTTAAGAATCCTTTCCTTGGTTTGAGTTGATCCTGTGTGGATTATAATGTGACGGAGGGATGTCCTATTCTGGTCTGGTCTATTTGGGGTTCTAAAAGCTTCTTGTATCTGAATAGGCCTATCTTTTTGTATGTTTAGGAAGTTCTCTGCTAGGATCCTGTTAACAAATTTCCTAGACCATTAACTTCTGTTTCTAGGTGCTCCTCTACACCCATTATCCTTAGATTAGGCCTTCTAATGGTGTCTTCGAAGTGATGGATAGATCTATCATATTTCTTGGACTTGTCTTGGATGGTTGTATATTCTTTCTCTATAATATCTAAGCTGTCTTCAATCCCCGAGATTCGATCTTTTGCATGGTCTAACCTGCTGTCAAGACTTTCTACTTTGTTTTTTTTTTATCTCTTTTCCTTCTAATTGGTCAGCTTTGATGGCTTCAAATTCTTTGTTGAAGCTCTTTTCGATCTTGTATGAATTTCTTTACTTCCTTAATTTGGTGTTCAGTGTTTATTCTCAACTCACTTAGTTGATTGGTTATGGTTTCTTTGGAATCCCATTCCTTCTGTTGGGTTCCATTCAGCATTCCCTTTGCGGTCTCCCTGACTTCCTTCAGCTCTTTGTTAATGGATTCCATGAATGCCTTTAGTGATCTTTGTGTATTCTCTTCCTGTGCTCTCAATTCCTGTATTACTCTTTGATTAACTTCCTCCCATTCTTGAGTTTCCTGTGGTTCTCTTTGAGTGTTCTCAGCCTGCTCACGCCATTCCTGCCTTTCTCTTTGAGTATTCTCAAGCTGCTCATGCAAATCCTGTATCAGTTTTTGAGTAGCTTCCTCACGCTTATGATATTCCTGTATAAATTTTTGGATTGCCTCCTCTCTCTCCCTATCACTCTCATACAGAGTCCTTTGTATGTTTTCTATCTTTTCATTTATCATGTTTACCAGCAGTGTTTTTAGAGCTATTTGGGTACTCTCCTGTGGATTATTCATTATCTGTTCTGTCCCCTGATTAACAAGATTGGGAAATGAGATACCCGCATTTGCCATTTTTCTTGTGTTTTTCCGGCTTACTCTGCCCGTTTGAGATGAAAATAGCACCAGTTTTGTGCTCGAACCCTATCTTAAGGCAACCATCAACCAAAGTCTGAATTTGTACTGTCAATAGTCTACAGATACAATCTAGTTCAGCATATACATCTATTCAACATCATACAACTATATGTTAATGGGCTTCGAACCGCAGAGAAGAATTTGGAAAACCAGAAAATATTAGGGTTAGGGAGAGATGTGGGTAAAAAATAGGAATAGATTGGTGTGGGGAGGCACAGGGAGAGTTAAATAAGTCCTAATCTCAATGTAGGAAATGGGTTGGGTAGGATGAAAGTAGAGAGAGAGAAAAAATGAAGAAAGGGAAAGGGAAAAGAAAAGAGACCAGAAAAAATAGAAAAGTAAAAATTAATAATGTTATTGGTTATCAAAAACAATCTATTTAGAGAAGAACGTGTATATAGTGAGAGAAGGGGAGGGATATAGAGGAGATGTGAAAAATTTAAAAATAAACATGCTTAAAATATTATATAGGTATAAAGAGGTAGTACTGGTATTAAGGAATTTAAGTCTCAGAGGTTTTGAATTGAGTAATAAATTTGTGGATTAAGTGTGTACACAATGTGGTATAGGGTCTACTAGTTAACTACAGGTTTATCTGTGGATGTGCAGGACAAGAGTTAAGTCACATAAAGAAGAACAAAAGAGAGGAAAAGGTGAAAAGGATAAGAAAGGGAGAAAAAAGATCAGAAGTTCAGTAGAACTAAACAAAAAACAAAAAAAGATTAAAAAAGAAAAAAACAATAGAAAGAAGACAAGAAAAAAAAGAAAAATGCACATTCACGTATCCCTAAAATAAAAATTATAAGAGGGAAAAAAATTTACTGAAAAACAATTTTTTTTCAAAAAAGGCAAAAATTAAAGATTAATAAAAGTTTTAGAAAAGAAAAAAAAATTTTTATGTATAAGGTACCAAAAAAAAAAAAAAGAAGAAGAAGAAAAAAAGTTCTTTGATATTTTTTTTGAATTTTTTTTGGGAGGGGTCGGAAAAATCCTGTATCTCCCTTGTATCTGTAACCAGTCTCTTGTTGGAGTCTCTGGTCTGCTTGAGGTCCTTTGGCTTGATTGGTTTCTTAAGTCAGATTGTTCGAACAGGCAGAAAAATGCTCTGCTTTACCCAAGATCTTGAGATCCCCCTTCCAGGTTAGTTTAACGGGAGGGTGATCTTCTTTGAGAATCACAAAAGAGGGGGATGCAGTGATGAGGCTAAGTTCTGGGTAGAGTTGAGGCCTTTCAACAAACAGTAGCTTTTCCCTGGGGCTATTTTGTGAAAAACTCACAGAGCCCAGCCTGGAGCCATTCTCATGGTTTCTGTTTTTCAATTGATTGTGGAGGCTGCTAGAGGGAGGGGCAGCCTCTTGCTCTGATTACCCAATGAGGAATGCCACTCCTATGGCTGGCACCTGAGCTGGGGGACCTTTCCCTGGATGGAGCTGAGTCTGGCAGGTCACGCTGCCATTAAGTTCTTGTGACCTGCTAAATGACTCGTTTTATTCCAAGGCCTGAGTTGGAGCTAGCAGCTCCTCCGAGCTTTGTCGTTATCCAAGATGGAGATCTCCAGTACTGGGGGGGGGAGGGGTGGCCTTCCCTCCTCTGCTCCCTGAGAAGGAGTGAAGACGTCGGGCTTCTATCATGCCGAGTCTTGGTTCCTGGGTCATCTCTGGTCTGCAAACTGCAGGATGAAGATGTCCGCACCTTGTCAGTTCTTGCTGGTGTTGAGTAGAATCTGCTCACCTGCTGCGTCTGGCTCCTTCGTCCCGGACTCTCTGTGGCTCAGGTATGGTGCTCTGCAGTCTCCATTGCGACCGCTGCCGCCGCCGTGGCGGTGGCTGACAAGTGCTCAGTTGTGTCTCCTTGCCTTGGCTTCCCCTCTCGTGCCTAACTCTCTGTCCTGTGATTACACACTTTGTGTGATTCTCTGGCTTAGGACTGTTCACTGGAACTCTAAAACTGCTTTCTATGCGAGAGCTTGTTCAGATTCCAGCTTCTCCTCCGCCATCTTCCCGGAACTACAAACAATCTTTCATACACACATCATTGCATAACAACCTATGCATGCAAGTGCTAAAATGAAAAACAGTTTTAAATATTGATATGTGCTTTTATATTGTTAGGGCATCCATCATTTCAAATAGCCAATTTGTATAAGTTTTTATCCTGGCAGATTTCTGATGGATTGTTCATATAATCCTTGCTATTCAAAAGGCTGAGATCTGAGGATCAAAGTTTAAAGCCAGTCTGGGCACGACAGTCTGAGAGATTATTATTTCCAACTAAACACTGGAAAAATACAAGTGGACCTGTGGCTCAAGATGGCAGAGTACGATCAAATTGTTTAAATAAAGATACAGTTGGATCCATGGCAACAATGAGATGTACAGGATGTTATGTCGAAAATGAACTTTACAACTTTGGGGTGGGGTGTGAGATGGGAAGGGATAGTAAGGGGCAACAAAGGATGAGGCAACAATGCTTGATAAGAAATGCACTCATTATCTTGCCCATGTAATTGTAAGCCCTCAGTACGGTATTTCCACAAAAAAAGAAGGGGTGTTCCTAAATCAAAACCATTGTCCCAGAGGAAAAACAAAAACAAAACAAAACAAGAACAACAAAAGCATTATCTCCCTAGGTAGATCATCAGGTGACCTCCAGTTCTCTCCTCTCTATAGCATGTTTGATGAAATGAACAACTTCACATTTCTATAAAATGGTCCTATATATTTCGTTCTCCTCATTACACACTATGTGAATAGTATAACGTTACATTTCTAAATGGACTATTTAATTTACTTATTGCTCTTGTTGTTAGATGCTATGTAGACTACAATTAATAACCATTAATTAGATTTATCCTTGGCTATATTACTTTGAAATATGAAGGTGAATGAACCTACCTGTATGTAAAATAGCAATCATCACTATGTTTGAAATATATTTGCACAGTAAACTCATTTAGTTAATAGAGTTGAATTGAATTCAACTAATATATTTATGTGTTTCATTGCCAATTAATTTCTGCATACATGCCATCAAATTCGTTAAAAATCAACAGATGGATGCAATTATCCACAAGCATGAAAGCACATTGCTAAGAATGTTATGGTTGTTAATTATGAGAATAGAAAGCTTAGTTACTCTCATCAGAAAAATTGTTAGCATGGTAGTTTTTCATAACAATATTAGAAAGCAAATTCCGAAAGTTCACTGAGGAAACATCTATAGAAGCATTAAACATATTAAAAAAGTAATTCCATTCCATCTAATTAGTCAAAGAATTTGGCATTATGAATTGCTTCCTGCACAAGTGAGAATTAGATGGCCTCAGATGGCTTAAAGCCATTGACATAGAACATGGTCCAATTTACACAGCTTTGTGTGAACTGGATCTGTTTTACACCTTCAAACTTAGTTACTTCTCACCTTTCTCTTTATTCTCCACTAATGTAGACAAATCAGCATGAAATCTCTAACACAGGCTGCAGTAAATAACACAACTGAAATGATCTTGCAGTATACTTGGATTAACTACTTTTTTAAGTAGTATCTTCAAAGTGTCAGCCTTCCTCTCTCTAACATAAGTTATAGTTGACAAATATTTCTAACCAATTCCCATTAACTTTTCTGCTAAATTATAATGTAACATTAGGATGTTTTTCAATAGGTTCATGAATGAGTGCTTTGATTTATACAATGAGATACATACTGAAACCTTAGTATGAACCAGAGCTAGTTTCATAATAGGAAAATCAAACTATTATTTTCAGATAAAGAACAACAGGTGATCAGTACTCACACACATTCATTCACATTTATTAGTTCATGCAGTGATAATGGGGGATGAGTAAAAATAATCAGAGTAAGATTGTATGTGGAGAATAGGGTACTAATTTACATGTGTTAGTAAATAAAGTGAGTTAAGGTTCTATTGGAAAGAAGAGCAATCCAGTTAGAAGGAAAAAAAAAAACACAACTGTGAAGTGATAAAGAAGCATTAGGTAGCTTCCCATAGAGTTTTTATTGTAGTTTACATGAAAGAGAAACCATTAGAATGTCTTAAAGAGAAGAATGTCAAAATCTAAAGCAGAATTATACATGGTGGCTCATATCTGATGTAAACATAGCCACTCAAGAGGCTGAGTCAGGTCTGAGGACTGAGGTTAAAAATTAGCTCTGCAAAAAATTAAAAATACAAGTCCACAAGTTACTTGAGTTAATTAGGTAAAAGTCAGGTGTGGGTCTGTGGCTCAAGTAGTAGATGACTCAAGGACAAGAACCAAGTCCCAAGTTTAAAACCCAGTGTCTAGTGCAGATTTTAAAGACATATTTCCTTGAGAGAATTTTTGAAGGTAGATTAACACAATTATCTGATTGAAATGAATTTTTGGATGGAAGTTGGTAGGTAGGAGTGAGACTGGTGAACAACTGTCAGTGGTATTTACTGGTAGTTTGCATGTGAAATCTTGCAGAGATAGGTCAGAATTGGGGGTATGGACACTAGGCAAAATTGCAGTCATCATTCTATAGGGTGTTATAAATTTGGGATATGAAGATAAATTAATTTGTTTAGATTAAACTACTTATTAAAAGAAATAGCAAACTATTTTAGTATGAGAGCTCTCTGAAGGACATTTGTGAGATACTGAAAATAATGTGAAAATGAGGTAAGAACCTCCTTAGATGCACGCTGATGACAGCAAGGGACTAATTAATATCCTGAGAAGCAGGACAGACAACTGCAGGTAGAGTTAATGAGCAGATGCTAGGAAAGGATACCCAGTGCCCAGGAGCAAACATGGCTACACACAGATGTGCTGGGACTTCCTTCAACCTTTACTTTTTTGATCAATATGGTATTCCAGATATAGGGCAGTTGCTAGCTTTCTTGGTGAGAATGCTGAGTGTTCTGCTGGGCACCAGTAGTTTACACCTACAACTCTAGCTAATTGGGAGGCTGAGATTAGAGAACTCTGACTCAGAACAAGCCCAGGCAGACAAATCCATGGATAGGACTCTTATCTCGGAATAAACAGCAAAAAGCTGGAAGAGCAGGTGTGGCTCCAGTGGGAGAGTGAAAGTTGTGAGGAAAAAGCAAAGCAAGGGTGTAAGGTCGTGAGCTATAACACAAGTATGGACAATAATAATAAAAATTCTCCTCCTCCTCCTCCTCCTCCTCCTCCTCCTCCTCCTCCTCCTCCTCCTCCTCCTCCTCCTCTCCTCCTCCTCCTCCTCCTCCTCCTCATCATCATCATCATCATCTTGTCTGAGAATTAAGGACAATAATATGATGTCAAAGGAGGAGGAGGTACAAAATAGGGATTAGGAAGATTCTCTGGCTGGATAAAAGCAGTCATTTTGTTATACTTCAACCAAGAGAATACTTAACTCAGTGATTATCACCATAAATTGTTAATAGTCAACGAAGTTGAAAACTTATACCTACCTCTACATTTTTTAAAATTGTATTGTCAAGGTGATGTACAGAGGAGTTATAGTTACACATTAAGGAAATGAGTACATCTTCACTTTTTAAAACATATTTTTATTCAAAGATATTGTACAGAGGGGTTACAGTTACATGAGTAACATAATCAGTCCATTTCCAATCAAGCATTGTTACCTTCTAATTTGTTTTTCCCCTACCATCCCTTTCCTCCCTACCTCCCCAACTCCTCCCTCCACCTACCCCCCACAAAGTTGTAAACTACATTTTCAAAATAGTTTCTTGTACACCTCATTGTTACAATGGATCATCCTGTATACTTATTTCATTTCAGCATTTTATTTCCCTTCCCCTCCCCAAATTAGAAAAATGTATATACAAGATACAGGACACCACAATTAAATTCAGTGACAATAGAGGTTATACCATGGGGGAAGAACATAAAAGAAACAAAAAAAATCACATAGTACATTAAAACAAACAGTGAGAAAGATAAAACCTCTTCTTTCCCTATCCTGGGGTTCATTTCACTTAGAATCATCTTATATGATCATAAGTACATAGCTTTTGACCTTTTCTGCTTGTCCTAGACATATTATAGTTATTGCAAAAAAGGGAAACCATGGGACCTATGTTTCTTTGGGCCTGGCTTACTTCACTTAAGATAATTTTTTCCAAGTATTTCCATTTCCTCACAAATGGGGTGATGTCAATCTTTTTGATGGAGGAATATAATTCCATTGTATGTGTATATATATATATATATATAGATATATATTCATATATGTGTATATCTATACCACATTTTCTTGATCTATTCATCTACTGAGGGGCAACTGGGTTGGTTCCATATCTTAGCTATGGTAAATATTGCTGCAATAAACATAGTTTTTCTGGTAGCTTTAGTATAGCCTTATTTGTGAATATTTGGGTAAATGCCCAAAAGTTGTATTGCTGGGTCATAGGGGAGCTCTATGTGGAGTCTTTTGAGGAACCTCCATACTGCTTTGTAAAGTAGTTGAACAAGTTTACACTCCCAATAACAATGTAGTAGGATCCCCTTTTGGCCACACACACTCCAGCATCTGTTGTTATTATATTTCTTGATTATCGCCATTCTAATTGGGGTGAGGTGGAATCTCAATGTTGTCTTAATTTGCATTTCTTTTGTGGCTAGAGAAGTTGAACAGTTCTTCATGTGGCCATTTGGCTACTTTTTATTTCCTCTTCAGAGAAGTTTCTCTGTTAAGTTTTTAGCCCACTTATTAAGGAGGCAGTTGTTTCTTTGAGGATTTGTTGTTGGGAGATTTATTTTTTTTTGAGTTCTCAGTATATTTTAGATATGAAGCCCTTGTCTGTTGTATGGCTAGTGAAAATCTTCCACCAATCCGTGGGCTATCTATTGATCTTGCTAGTTAGGTCCTTTGCCATGCAGAAGCTCTGCAATGTTGTTCAGTCCCATTTGTTCAACTTTTTTTTGATTTGTTTTGTTTTGGGGTCATTATTAAGAAAATTTTGGCTCATGCCAAGGAGTCCTAGAGTTTCTCCTATTCATTCCTGTAATGTTTTCAGGGTGTCTACTTTGACTTTGAGATCTTTGATGCATGTGCAGTTGATTCTGGTGAGGGTGATACATAGATTTAGTTTTCTACAGGTGTTAAACCAATTTTGCCAGCACCGTTTACTGAAGAGGCTGTCTTTCTTCCATTCTATGTTTTTAGCTCCCTTATTGAGGATGAGGCGGCTATAGGTCTTTGGGTTTATTTCTGGGTCTTCAGTTCTATTCCATTGGTCCTGAGGTCTGTTCTTGTGCCAGTACCAAGCTGTTTTGGTTACTATGGCTTTGTAGTAGAGTTTGAAATTTGGTATTGATATTCGTCCAGCACTGTTATTTCTTCTAAGAAATTTTTCTGCTCTTTGGGTTCTTTTATTGTTCCATATTAATTTTTGGATTGCTTCTTTAATTTCCTTGAAGAATGAGGTTGGAATATTGATAGGTATGTCATTGAATTTGTCAATAGTCTTTGGCAGTATTGCAATTTTCATGATGTTAATTTTTCTAATCCAGGATCATGGAAGGTTTTCCCACTTCCTTAGTTTTGCTTTAATTTTCTTTTTAAAGTTTCTAAAGTTTTCATCATAGAGTTCCTTCCATTCTCTACATTAACTCATAGGTATTTTATTTTTGTGGGGCTATTACAAAAGGAGTTGCTCTTCTCATTATTGGCATACAGGAAATCCATTGATTTTTGAGGCTTATTTTTGTATCCAAAGTTTTGAATCAGCTCTACAAACTTGGGAGTTTAAAAGAACCTATGAGCTAGCTAGAGTGATAAGTTCATGGTTGCATCAGTTATGGATAAAAAATAGTAATAACCTCCCAACTATTTGAAGTACACTATATTTATGTCGTAAATATCACAATTAAACACTTTTGCTAATAAAAATTATGAAGACATTTCTCCTCCATTAAAAGGTAATTCATTTAGTATAAGCCAATACAAACCAAGTAATGTGTGTGAAAAACCATGGGAAAATAGAAGTCAGTGAGAAGTTATTAAAGATCAACAAAATAAACATCCAAGCAGATCATATTATTTGGCATTTTATTAATACTCTAAACTGAGAAGGTAGACAGTATTGGAAATATTAGGATATTAGAATCAACAAAAAATGAAATGAGAATAATACCCGAGGAGAAAAAATGTAATTGCTATGCTATTGAATAAAGAAGAAGAGAGATGATAGTTTGTAAGTGACTGAAAAGGGTGAAGGGCAATTTAACATCCTGCATATATGAAGAACCAAAAAATTAAATACCAAAAATTATAAATGGGTAAATAATCAATGTACTTTCAAATGAAAAAAGTACAAATGGCCAGTAAATACACAAAGAAATGTACAATGTCATTAGCCATCAGTAAAAATGGGCAAATCAAAGCTACATTGAGATCCCATCACATCTCAGTCAGAATGGCTGTCATTTAAGCATTAAAAAAAGTCACCATTGTAGATTAGAATGTGGGGTGAAAAAAGAGCTCTTTTTCATTATTGGTGTGAATGTAAATTAATTCAGGAATATACTTCACCTTTGTTAATTTGATCTGGGTAAAGTTAGTAGGTTTAAGTGAATTGAGGACTTTTACAAATATCTCATAATTTTTGATGTGTTTAATAATTCAGAATATTGTAGAAAATTATAAGAAAAAGACATCTCCTTAATAATCAGAAGTTAACTCATACTTCCTCTTATATTGCTGTGGGTGTATGTGTAATTTAGTTGCATTAAACTGAAATAGCCACAGAATATAAAGTAATTAAACATGGCTTTTCCTGGGGTCTCTGAAATGCTGTGTACCTTGCAGGTTTCCTATTACCAAGACTTTCCAATCATGAGGACCAATTTCTTAACGTAAATGATTCTGTATTTACAGACACACACACACACACACACACACACACACACACACACACACACACACACAGACACACACATACACAAACCTTAATTTTGCAAAACAACATCATTTTTCCACATATTTTTAGCAGATATTTGACTACCATCACTGTAACTACATATAATTTGGAAACAATGTAAAAGCAAGAAATAAAAGTCATCTGAACAAAAGATAATAAAAAAATCAAAATCAAAATGAATAAACTGTCCTGTAGCTTTCTCTTAGTTTTCATTTCATAAACAGAACTTTCCTATTGTTTTAAAGGTGTTCTTTAAAGGTGTTTTAAATGTGTTCTTACATTTTTTTCATACTTCATTATACAACAAATTGAAATATAGTAATGAGAAGAAAGGAATACAGTCAAAGATTTGGTATTTGTGATATGGCTAAGTGAAGCCATATCGCATTATACAGTTCTGTGTAACTCTCAGGGGTGGTAGAATTTACCTAGCTTACACACCAACAGTGACTAAACAAATCTCTTCTTTATTTTCCCCTGTAGGCTCCTTACCTATTCCACAATGAATACCCTTGGAGAGTAAAATGTTAATAGGAGACAGATTGCAGTTATCAAGGTATTGGTTTAATTCAACCCTTCCTAATTGGAGCCCAAGCAGCATTGCTCTGATAGATAAATAACTAGAAAAAAATAAAATAGCAACAAGTAAGACAGCATATGTTTGGAGGAGACAGGCTGCAAGAATAGAACACCCACATAGCCTCCAGCACCTGACCATGATGAAGGCTGTGAAGAGCTGATAACACCGGTTCTTTGGGGGCAGACACACTTACATTGGTCCCAAAGGCCAGAATTTAGATTTTAAATTAAATGGCAAACAGTTGCTACCAGTTGGAATGAAGAGGGCACTGCAGCAATCCGTGTAGTATTGGTATATATCTGTGACTCCATTTCAGCAGTCTGAAAAGTATCCAAGTGGGAAGATAAAATTCTGTGTAATCAGGTAGGGAAGTGCACAGAATGAACTGCTCTGAAGCGCTGGCCAGGGGCAGCAAGGTGAGACAGGAAGGGGAAGAGGCTCTAAGGAAATCTAGGTCACACCTCGGGTACCATTTAATCACAATGCCTCTGGAAAGAGGTTATGATAACATTGTACACAGCAAAGATGACAGTTTGTACAAATAAAGCCTTGTTTGTTCTCAACTTACTTTAAAGATTGGGAATTTCCTTCCCCACTCTTGCTACAGTTATTTTATGATAAGCAATTCTGTTCTTCTGTGAAGTTCACTTTATCTGTGGCTTTTTCTCCCAACTAGTGGTGTCAGGATTGTCTAATGCTAGCAGCTTACGCTGTATTAAAAAGCTATGTGTATATCAGCGATCAAATCATTAGTTTTAAATGCAACCTATCTTTCTTGTTCTAATTTTTCCTAGTTATTTATCTGATAGATGAATCCATCTATAGGAATATTGAGTAAAATATTGAGTACTAGTCTCTATTCTTTATCTGGTAACTAGAAAATGAAGGAGGTGAAAGATATGACATCCATTTTGCATTTTTGAACCATTTCCCTAGGAACCAGTGAAAATTAAGAGGTCAAAGGAATGAATCATTTTTATAGTCAATATAAAAGTGCATTTGTCTACTATCAATGACATTTGCAACCATTTATAGGCTTTAATTTGTACAGCAATTGTTTCTTTTTTAAATCAGAAATACTCTTTCAGAGTTGTAGTAGATCAATGCTAGAGGAATTCAGATCAAGATTATGCCTTATGACCCTTAACTAGACAGAATTTCCTTTCACATATAGACTTAAATAATACTATAGATTTTGTTGACAACTAAATGCATGTGATGAATTGTGGCCTGTCTTGAGAATCCACACCAAACAATGAGATGTCTTTTTTGTGTGTCTCTTCTATGGAGCAAGTACATATGCAGACTAGTTCTGAGAATTAACTTTGGAATAAAATTGTTTTTAAATCATTCTTTTGTGTTGTTGTTTGTTTTTATTGCCGAACTTGGGGCTTGAACTCAGGGCCTGGATGCTCTCCCAGAGCTTCTATTTTGTTCAAGGCTAGTATGCTACCACTTGAGCGAGTGCTACTTCTTGATTTTTCTGGGAGATTTATTGGAGATAAACATTTATCTGAATTAGGGAAGGGAAGGAGAACAACAAAAAGGTGAGACAAAGGACAAAGAGTAAACCAATGCAACCGTGATACTCATAAGAAAATATGTTGGAGATGGGGGAATAGAGGGGAAGAGAAAGTGGCAGAAAATGAGGGAGGGGGTAATAAGTTCAACAAGAAATGTACTCACTACCTTACATATGTAAATGTAACCCCTCTGGCCATCACCTTGACAATAAAATTAAATTTAAAAAATGAAAAAAATGTCTCAGGGATTTTCCTGCCTACACTGGCTTAAATCACAATCCTCAGATCTCTGCATCCTGAGTAGCTAGGATTATGAATCAACAGCAAGAGGCTTAAGTCACTCTTGTAGACATGCACTGCTGTGAGTTCTTGAGACAATTATTCAATTTATTCATGTTGTAGTGTTCTCATCCATAAATCACAAAGAATAATAGTAGTTAATGTATAATTTGTGAGAAGATTAAATAAGTAAATATGTATGTCTGTGTAATGTATGTGTGTTTATATATGTATATGTGCATATATAATGCATATGTGCATATATATACATACACAGGCCTATGCATTCATACATACATATGAACATACATATGCATTCTTATATTTTGAATTCATATACATTACATATGAATATTTATTTACTATACCCATGCACAAACAATACACGGACATAATGAGCACTTCACTCATGTGAACTCTTATTCCTGCACTTTTCAGTATTTGTCCTTATTTATTTCATGGGCATCTCAGGCAAGTCTCCATCACCTTCCATCTAAGATTTTGCAATGGATTCCTCCCTAGTATATTCACACATTCTTTCCTGACCTTATATTCTGGCACAATTACCAGCATGACCTGGTAAAAAAAAATTTGCTGAAATAATGAGCTGGCTATGTTCTCTGATTGAAGTTCTTCAAATTTCTCAGGTTTCTTTAAGAAGAAGTCAGTGCTACCCTAATAACACGAGTGTTGCTCAGAGATTTGACTGTATACTGACTATTTATATTGATCATCTTTAACTAAATATTTCAGTCAAATTGAAAAATGAGTACCAGATTAAACAAATGATTACTGTGACTGTGAGAATGCCTTTCTTAGCATAGTGTGCTTAACTGTTGCATTATGCTGTTTATTTAACAATAAAGTTAAATGTATCCTTCTAAACTCATAATGTTTAAAATGTTCTCAATCCACCCTATCCATATATATTTTGTGTTTACCATCACCACATCATTAAAGCATTTTAGTGATTTTAAATGTTTTCATGTTGTTCTGAAATTGTTTAATGACCTCTCCACTGGTCTATGAAGTATCTTACAATGTTAGATATGCTATTGCACAACTTTCAGACTCTATGTTAAAGGACCAAGGCATTGAACAAAGAAACTTAGTCTGCATGGTTCATAATTGTAAGGAGAAATGGAAATTCAACTTGGAGAAGTGATTGAGGAATGGTATTTGCGGAAGACAAGAAGACATGAAAAATTACCTAATCTTTGATGTGGGCTATTAAAATAATTAAAAATAGAGGCAACAAAAACCAATTGAATCAGTACCTCATCAATGCAGAAGGACAAATACTTACCTCTTCCAAAAACCCTGTATTGTACTATAGGCTTTTTTTGTTCTTAAATTGTTATGAATTTACAAATAATTAATGTATATATTTGAAGTAGTCAAAACATTACAATTACTTACTTTTTAAGATTATTACTCATTAACAGTTATTGAACAATAAGTAGTTACAGACAATTGTATAAAAGAATGAATTTTACTGATCTTGGGACCGATGTCCTTAGCCATGTAGAAGCTCTGCAATTTCATGCATTCCCATTTGTCCAACCTTTCTTTGATTTCTTGTGTTTCTGGGTCCCTATTAAGAAAATTTTGGCCTGTGCCAAGGAGACCTAGGGTTTCTCCTATTCCATCTTGTAATGTTTTCAGAGTGTCTGCTTTGACTCTGAGGTCTTTGATCCATTTGGAGTTAATTCTGGTGCAAGGTGATATATAAGGATCTAACTTTAGTTTTTGACAAGTAGTTAACCAGTTTTGCCAGCACCATTTACTGAAGAGGTTGTCTTTCTTCCATTCTATTCTTTTAGATCCCTTATCGAAGATTAGATGGCTATAGGTCTTTAGGTTCATTTCTGGGTTTTCAAGTCTATTCCATTGGTCCTGGGGTCTGTTCTTATGCCAATACCAAGCTGTTTTGATTACTGTGGCTTTGTAGTAGAGTTTGGCAAAGGACATAGCTCTAAGATCAATAGAAAACCCACGGATTGGGAGAAGATATTTTCTAGGCATAGAACAGAAAAGTATCCCATATCTAAAATATACCTAAAACTTAAAAAATTAAATCCCCCAAAAAGAAATTTTCAAAGAAACAACTGCCCAATAAATAAATGGGCTAAAGACTTAAAGAGAAACTTCTCTGAAGAGGAAAGAAGGATGACCAATAGACACATGAAGAAGTGCTCAACCTCCCTAGCCACAAAAGAAATGCAAATCAAGACAAAATTGAGATAGCACCTCACCCCAGTTAGAATGACTATAATCAAGAACTCTAATAATAACAGATGCTGGAGGGGATGCAGACAGAAGGGAGCCTTACTGCATTGTTTGTGGGAGTGTAAACTTGTTCAACCACTTTGAAAAGCAGTATGGAACTTCCTCAAAAGACTCTACATAGAGCTCCCCTATGACCCAGCAATCTCATTTTGGGCATTTACCCAAATGATCACAAACAAGACCATACTAAAGCTACCAGTACAACTATGTTTATTGCAGCTTTATTTACCATAGCTAAGATATGGAACGAACCCAGATGTCCCTCAGTAGATGAATGGATCAAGAAAATGTGGTATATATACACAATGGAATTTTATGCCTCCATCAGAAAGAATGACATTGCCCCATTTGTTAGGAAATGGAAAGACTTGGAAAAAATTCTATTAAGTGAAGTAAGCCAGGCCCAATGAAACATAGGTCCCATGGTATATGTCTGAGTCCAGCAGAAAAGGTCAGAGAAGTTGATGTTAGGGGAATGAACCTCAAGATAAGTATTCAAAAATATTTTAGCTTTTTTTTCTTTCATGCAATTGTTTCTATCATATTTATAAGATGATTTCTATGTTGCTTTGTATGTCCCTCCCCCACACTTTCACTGTATTTGATGTGGTATAATTTGTGGAAGGGAAGGGAAAAAAACAAGTCGTTTAACTTGGGATACAGGTGGACCCATTGCAACAATGAGATGCACAAGTCGTTATGTCGAAAAACAAACTTAACAACTTTGGTCGGGGGTAGGGTGAGGATCGGGAGAAGAGGAGTATGTGGAGAGGAGGAGTATGGGAAGGAATGGGATGGGGAAACAACGAGGAGGCAACAATGCTTGATAAGAAATGTACTCCTTATCTTGCCCATGTAATTGTAACTCCTCTGTATGGTGTTCTCACAATGAAAAATTAATTAATTAAAAATAAAAAACACTTTTACTCATTACACATTGTAAAAAAAAAAAAGAATGAATTTTTAATGGCTTTTGTTAAATGTAGTCAAGTGCCATTAAAAAGCAAATTTTCCTGTTTATATATGGTTGATTTTTGTAAGCTTATACTACTAGAATATACATTGACTACTTGTCAAAATTAATTTTAATATTTGATTGAATATTACCCATCTTTAAATGTTTTGTGCAAGAGAATATCTTTTCAATGAGTGATTTTGGATGCTTGTTCTTTAAACATGTATGATTTCAAGAGAGTTATACAGCATTTACAGCTGTTCTTTAAAATTGTGCATATAAACAAAATTAGCTGGAACATAAAAAGGAGTACTTTAGTAAATGTGTATGTGTAGCAGAAAAATATAAAATTTATGTAAAATGGATGCTGTTTCTGGATAATTTTTTCATCTTTAGAATACTATGTATAATACATAGGCTAATAAGGACCATATGACTTTTATCACTAAAAAATACACATTTTTATTGATGCATAAATTAAAATTTGTATATACATAATTATGTGTAATTGTTATATATCATGGAATTTTGAAAGATTTATATTCCAGGAAACCATCATCACTATCAGAAAAAATATTTTGCTCTAATATCAGAAAGTGTTTGCTCCTTTTGTGGTCATTCCCTGCTTCTCTCTGACTTAATATGTATTTATTTTATTGTATATTATCTTGCATCTTATTTATGTGCATAATTATATGTTATAAATTCATATATATAAATTCCTACAGTGGAGTCAAATGAGACAAATAAGTCTCCTTTAGACTTTCCACTCCTATGTAAAACATGAAACCAAACCGTACTTGGATTTCAAAAGTCATATTTTTATGAAGAGGAAAGAAAGCCTACTTGTACCACTAGATCAGTTCTTCTTCAGTAAACTAAATTCAGATCTATTTTTAGGTGAAAACATTTCCAGGACATGGCCAATTGCTATTTTGTGAATCATCACTAAGAAAACATATATGGACGCTGCATTGATTTCAACCATTTTTTATCGTGTATTTATATATTTGGGTCAGTATTCATCTAGATTAAGGCACACTTTACTTCTCAAATGTTGTGTTTGGTCCCAGAGTCCCCCTGTTTTTGAGCTTATTAGAGGGTCATATAAATGAGACTAAAGATGATTCTCAGTGGATCTTTTTGATCTTTCTATGTAGATTAGGTTACATTATATAAAATCAATGATAGTTTAAAAAATCAAATTTCTTTCTCTGCTTTGAATGGCCCATTCAATAGTGCAACTCAAGGGTATTGTTGCAGGGTGATTATTGGCACTATCCTCCTCCTGTCTGAGGAGGTCCAGAAATCTTCAACGCCTGAGATCATATGTACATGAGAAAATGAGAGGGAAAAACATCAAGAATTACATTCAATACCTGAAAAATTATGAGTTTATTTTTTTGTTCCAAAAGACATTTTCAAAAACTTGCTTAGTAAAGTGTTTTGACAGGCAGTAGAAATTATAGGTAGAGAAATAATAGGATTTCTGAATTTAGCCAGAATATAATGCCTCTCTTTAATGTCTTATTAATATACTACAGCATTTTGACATCAACACAGGGGAAAAAGGAAACATATTTTATTTGAATTAAGACAGTTTTGCATTAATTTTATGTCAGAAGTATATGCAACTATCTACCATATGACATTAGGAAGAGGTTTTCATTAACCTATTGAACTGAAACTATCAATTTGAAGGTTTCTAATGATAGAATTGCTATAAGTTTAATTAAAAGGTAAAATAGGAGGGGAAGGAGGACCAGAAGTTAAAGGAAAATTATTAGTGAACTGAAAATTTATTGAAATGGCCATAGAGAAGCATACCAACAATACGCTTTCCAGTTAGTATTGTTCTGGTTTAGTTAGCAAAAAATGTATCTTCAAAGTAATAATTGATCCTTTTAAAGGCGTCTGTATCTCAGTCACTCTTGATTTTAGTGTCAAATATCACCAATCTCCATTTAGTCACTATTGCTTCTCTACAACACTCAAGTTTAGAGCACTTGTTTAAAGCATTTTTAGAAAACAGAGATATTGGCCGTCACTCTTCATGGAGTCTGTCCCTGTAATCTCAATGAAACCACTTTACTAATCCAGTTCATTCCAGTTCATTTCAGCAGGTATATACTAAGCACTTACAGGGTGGCCAACCGTGGGAGAGGGCAAGAAGATGAAACTAAACAGGAAAGCAAAAGGTCACTGCTCCTCTCATGGAGGATAAAAAATAATTTAAACAAGTAGAACTCCTCACAAATAGTGATAGGTGTTAGAAAACTAACACGATGTGGAGAAAGGTTGTCCATGTAAAGAGAGGGAAGACTTCATGTTGTGAGTAGAAGATAGCCATGAAAATGAGATGCAAAGCCAGTTATATATCTAAGGGAAAAAAATACTTGCTGGGAAAAGTATGTCCACCATCAAAGTTGTATTGTAGCAAGATTTTTAAGTTCTTGGAAAGAAGCCAAGCCTAGGAGGGATTTAAAAAATCTAGTGAATAAATGGAAGGCTCAAGAAAGAAGAAATACAAGGGGAGGCTTCAAACTGTGATTCTGGGATCTCAGCCTTCTGTGCAGCTTGGATTACAGGCTTTAGCCTCAGGTGCCTGGTGTAATTAACGAATCTTTAGAATAGTCGAATTTTGTAACAATTGCTGACTGTAATTTTGATGTATTATAATCTACACTTTTTTATTTTACACTAATATACAAGCAATTCTGTAATAATATGATTGCTTATGTGGTATTACTTTATTAGCATGAAAACTGTTTTATCAATTTTCTTATATATATATATATATATATATATATATATATATATATATATTTACATTTGTGACAGTATTGTGGTTTGAAGTCATATCCCTATACTCACCCCTGGTTTTGTGATAAAGGCTGACATCCTACCACTTGAGCTATACCTAAGTCTCTATTGGTTAATTGGACATAGGAGTCTCAGAGTCTTTTTTAGTCTGGCCGGAATTGAATGACTGTCTTCAGATTTCAGCTTCCTGATTAGCTAGGATTACATACATGAGCTACCCATGTGAAAATCATTTGATATTAAAGAAACTTGTATTTTGAAATCTGGTCATTTTTACTCCAGGGTATCACAAGATACTTTAATCTTCAACTTACAGAAAGGTCCATTCTTCATTTATATGTTCACTTAAATGTGTTCTGAAGATTTTGTGTTCTTAAAACTTATGTCATTTTACATATTACATGGTAATATTTTGAAGTACAGATGAGTACTAACTCTAGAAGACATGAAATAAAGTCTAGAAATAAAAGCCAGGTATTTCTTTTTTTTCAGGAACTCTTCTTGGTGAAGATAAAAGATTAGGGTTTATTTACATTTTTTCAAGTGAGAAAATTTATTTGAATATACTTTTAAGCATTTCAAACTTTATGGATATTCAGTTCACTTATGAGAAGTAAAGTCTGTATCTTATAGACAAATGTTAAGAAAAGTCAAACTTCAGAAAGATGGCAAATTGAATTTGATATTTTTCAAAGTACACATTTTGTATTATTATACACTAGTTTTTAAATATACGTGTTTTAATGCATATTGGCACCTATTTCCCTAAGTAACAAGTCTGTTTAGGTAGATTCTAAGAATTTAATAAAACACATTAGCAATTTATGTCATTTACCTCATTTGTTTTTGCATAGTTTTAAATATTAGAAGGAAAACTATGCATACAGAAGTCACTTACAATTCTTTCCATGGAAATTTCATAAATATTTTACTAGTGTTTTCAAATAGCATTTTTTTCAACTGCTGGTCAGTTACCAATTTTCAAAATATAGCCAGAAAATGACCGTGTTTTACTATATCCAAAATTACCTCCTTGTAAAGCACTTTGCCTTGGTTAACTAAAACTACAGTGAATATTTTCCCAATTTTAATCCTCACTTGCTAGAAGTTTATGTCTCATATTATCCAGAGATGAATACAAACTTTAAAATGAGTTAGAGTCGTGCAGAACCTTGCCCTTTATTTCTAGCCTACCTAAGTTCCAACTATTTGCTATCTCTGGCTCATCCTTTGTAATGTATAACAGTCCCTTGACTTAGCCCTCTTTCTATTCTCCTTGTGTGGGGTCCTTTTCCTAATATAATTCATGCAAATTGTGTTTCTACTGAAAATCTCAGCTCAAACATTTTTTCCCTGGTAGTATAAATCCCCCTTAAAATTTCATTTTCCGTCATCTAAAAAGTCTATTTTAAGTTTGTTTTAATTCTTTTTCTTTGCATCAAATGTCACTAATATTACCATTTCCTAACTCCCCGCCCCCACACACACTTGCTTATTTTTACTTCTACCTCCATAAAATTTTAATTTCCAAATGAGGAAGAAAAAAATTATTAATTCTGGACACCAGAGAATTATGAGATCTTGAGGATTACTGTTGGGAACTGGCCTAGCCAAAGACTCCTGGGAGATTGTACACTATGCCCAGCTAAAAGCAGGCCTGAAGCTGTGGCTGAAGAAGAGCACCAGTGGAGATAACACGAGGAATGAACATGAGGCCTTGAATTTAAACCCCAAGAACTACAATAAATTTATTGAAAAGAGATAAGAATATAGGAGTGTTATTATTTTATAAACCAGACCAAATTACTGTGATTTTTGATCTTACGTATACTATGATTTGATTATGTATTGAACTTCCAAATTCATGGAAGAATTAATCCAAGTCTTATTTCAGTGGCAAGAAGAGTATAGAAACTTTCTTCAGCTGTAATGCTTACCAATGAGGCATTAAGTAATAATTAGATTCGATTATTTTACTATAATGGACCTGTAACTATGTCTTGAAGAACATACGGATAGTAAAATACACACAGTTCCCTAGTGGATGTGGGAGCACAGGAGAGATTTCCCTTTGTAGTTTGGACATTGTATCTCTAGAATTGTGAGCCTAGAAATCCATAACTTTGTATATAATGATGCCTACCTCAGGTGTTTCATTACACTACAATATAAGAATTTCATCCTGGAGGGAGTATTTGTAAATCCACCTGAGGTGGATGACATTTAATTTTAATGCACAAGTATTTGTGTAAAGAAACATTTCAATGACCAGTGAATGAGATATAAAATAGAAGTTGATAAAATGTTGCTTTACTAAATAACACATAAAATATGAAGTGGGGAAATATGTTAATGAATAGAGATACAGAAACTACTGACCTGCTTAAAATTATAGCATTCTGAAAAAATACAATTTAGTCTGATTGCCTGTTATGTTTTATATAAAATATAACTGGTAACCAAAAGCTGAAGTCATGTAATATAGTAATTTGCAGTACTGGTCCATTGATTAAGTCCCAGCTAGTGATATTAAAATCATATAAATAACTTTATAATATGTATGTTAATGTGTGATACTTCTATAATTTCTAATTAACAGGTATATTTGAGAGTTACTGCTTAAAAAACAAATTAGTATTTCCTAAAAGGTCTAGCTGCTAGTAGCACACAACTGTAATTCTAGCAACTCAGTGGTGGAGACTTTAAGGTGTACAATTTGAGATTGTTTGGGTAATCTGTGAGGTTCTTCCTACAAAACAAACAACATAAAAGAGAGATAAATATGAGGGTCATCACACGTTTTCACTGTATTTGATGTTGACAAAATTTGTGGAGGGGAAGGGAAAAATCAAATTGTTTAACAAGGAATACAATTGGACCCATTGCAACAATAAGATGTACAAGATGCTATGTCAAAAACAAACTTTACAACTTTGGCAGGTGGGGGATTAGAGGGGATTGGGATTGTAGTCATGGAGGTGGGAGGGCAGGGATGGTACAGGATAAACAAAGGATGAGGCAACAATACTTGATAAGAGATGTACTCATTACCTTGCTCATGTAATTGTAACCCCATGTACAGTATTTTCACAATAAAAAACTTACAAATAAAATATCTTTCTCAAAAAAATAAATATGAGAGTCAAGTAGTAGAGTGCCACAAGCAAACAATCCAAGAGTTCATGAGGCCTTTAATTCTAATCCTAGTACCACATAAAAAATAAAAATACCAGAAGCCCAAGAACTCATACCATTCTTGAATAACACGAAAATAATTGTATTTTTTCTTGCACAAATGTTCCCAGCATTCATCATGATATCTCAGACACTATATTCCAGAGTTATGCTGAAGATACCCCCAGGTCCTTTTTATTTTACATTAAGTAGAACGTGGCTAATTTCTGTGGTAATAAAATATTCATGGGATTATCCCCAAACAATGTGTTTTGTCTTTTAGGTTATTTATTTATGTGTATATTTTTCCAAGTAGTGATTTGGGAACTTTTCTTCTTATTTTGTTGCAATAAGAGCCACTAAGTCTTCAAGATCATGAAGGTTATTTAGCAGAAAGAAAGAACAAAAAATATAGGTGATAAAAATAATACCTCTTGCCTGGGAGCTACTTTCTAAGAACACTAGTGAATGTTTGATACTGAAGGACATTGGACTCTCTTTATGTTATGGTTTTCACTCTATATTTATACCCTAGATTAATAATCATGTTTTTTTCTCAGAGGAAGAAAATCAAGATTCTCTTTGGTATATCTGAGTTCTAAACATTTCTAACTTACTCCATCACTATTGTGGTATTTTTAAACCTCTACATCACTTCAGAAATATGAATAAGTAAACACAAGCCTCATGATATCAACCAGTAATCGGTTACTGAGATATGTCTTTAGTGACTGACAGGTTGGGAAACATATACTGTGTCTACATGGCAGGAACAGTGTGGTTGCATGGAACAGGTTAGTGTGAGATTTCATCATTTTAACTAGAACATCATGCAGTTTAATACTTATGAGAGAGGATGAATAGAATTGAGAGAGATGGAGGAAAATGACAGAGTCAGTGGCATTGATCAAGTAGCATCATACTCACAAATTGACATGTTAAAGTGAAACTCCTTGTACAGCCACATAAATGTAATTTAAAAAATCAAGAGTTTAGTTCTAGATTTTTTCATTTCATAATTTCACACCTCAGTAGGCTGACACCAAATAGGTTGTCTACAAAAAACAGTTTAGGAGTGAGGCAAATCAAGTTTAATTACTTGGAAATGAGGATTTAAATTAAAGCCAACTTGCCTAAATGACGCCAGTGTTTAAACTTGAAGATACCAGATCTGATATGCTTGTTTACTATTGGGGCAGTGAGGAGAGAACAAAAATGGCCTTAATTTTTCAATTGCCCCTCAGGATAACTCATTTTACTTGGTTTGCCCAAGTAGCAACACATACTTGTGTGCTTGCTGTCTTGTTAGTTTCTCTGCTTTGTGTTGAATCACATCTGGCTCTCATTTTCCACTGTGTTGTAAGCCTTTGGACCTCATCCACTTGTGAGTTTAAATATCTTAGTTTTTAGAATGATAAATTTTATTTCATCTTCAAACTTGCAGGACTCAGAAAAAGTTAGCTTCATTTTCTTATTTCACTTTGATATGAGTCCTTACTTAGCTTGATCATGTTCCAACACACAACTTCAGTTTGTTTAACCACACTTGAGGGAGGCATGTACAAAGCCCTTTTGTAATTGTGTAATCACGTAGTCTGAAATCTAGACGCACACCCCTTTTCCCTTCCAGTTCTTTGATGTTACAGATTTTCGCATCCCACTCCGATGCTGTGGTGTCTGAGTACAGCAGCTCCTGTAGTGAGTACTGAGTATTTCCTTTAATTCTACATTGTGGAAGAAGAAATAAGAGTATTTGCAGGATAGATATCTTGTTTGACAAACCCTAAAACTTTATAAATGAAAGAGGTACCTAGAGGGTGGTACAGTTGGTGCAAACTTGAGGTTTTTTTGTCTCATTTTCTTTCATCCAATAGAAATAAACAAGTTCAAGATGAAAAGTCTTTATGTTCGCTGTATCATTCAGATACAATTGCCCATGGACAATTGGGTTTGACTTCTGATCTAGTCCAAACCTTGATTTTAAGGAGAGAGAAGTCTTTACAAAAGAAATAAAAACATCCCTCCAAGGCTTCTGAATAAGTTAACAATAAAACTAGGAAAAAGACTGGAAACAAGTCTAAATTCAAATTGAGCTTAATTCCTGTTACAAATTTCTATCACTGAATAATTTCTATTACTTTTTTGTTGTTATATACATATATAAAACATAATAACAATCCCGTGCACCTTTATACTTATTTTCCTATTTCTATGTAAGGTCTTTTTTGGTTATTTTATTTATTTTACATGAACTTGTATTTTTCTCTGTGTGTCTCTGAGAGAGAGAGAGAGAGAGAGAGAGAGAGAGAGAGAGAATGTGTGTGTGTGTGTGTGTGTGTGTGTGTGTGTGTGTGTGTGTGTGTGTGTGTGTGTACTTTGCCAGTACTTTTAAAACTCAAATTGCCTCAGTTCTTGCCTGGCTTTTCCACTCACAGCTGGAGCTCTACCACTTGAACCACACCTCCACTTCTTGATTTTGTTGAATGAGATAAGAGTCTATTGGACTTTTCTCATCTGATTGGCTTAGGATCAGATCTCAGCTTTCTGTGTTGATGGTATTACAGGTATCAGCCAACATTGCTCATGTGTTCAAATATTTATTTTACTTAATCATCTGCCTCTTTTTATTATTGTCATTATAAAGGTGATATACAGATGGGTTACAATTATGTACATCAGCTGAAGAGTACATTTCTTTATGAAGAGTGTCATCACCTCTTTCCTCATTTTCTTCCAGGTTTTCCTTCCTGAACCCTGTCCCTCCCAAGTTGTATAGTTCATTTTCAACATAGTATCTAGTGAGCATTACTGCTGCATTTGTTCACCCTTCGTCCCACAATTTCTGGATGCCCCTTTACCCTCCACAAGACAAATAAACTTATGTACAAGATACAAGGTACAGAAATCACAGTGATAAACAAAGGATTGAAAACAAAAACTAAAAGCAAAATAACAAAATATAACCCTCTTTCTTCCATTTCTTGGATTTCATTTTGATAAAGATCATTTTTATATGGTCATATTGCCTTAGCTATTGAGCCTTTGTGATTCTCTCCTAAGAATATCCATCACTGTGTGAATGTCTACGTAAAGTCTTGCATTATTTATCATATCCTAGTATATTTTTTCTCTTTTACCATCTATTGTTTTTAGTTGTAGATTTATAGGCACATTATAGTTACAACAAATGAGGGAACCCATGCAGCCTATGTTTCTTTGGGTCTGACTTACTTTTCTTAATATAATTTTTCCAAGTCTTTCCACGTCCTTACGAAGCCAAAAATTCCACTGTGTATATATACCACATTTTCTTGACCCATTTGTCAAGGAGAATCTGGGTTGATTCCATTTAATACATTTGTTTCTTTTAATAAGATCACTAGGAATAAAGACTTTTCACTTCCTACATAACACAACTATTCTGAAGAAGCCATGAACGTATCATACAGTTATGGCCATAAGGGTGAACGTGTGATATAAGTCTGTTCCATCATTACATATAGCCATACCTGAGGCATTGCCTATGAGGATGAAATCTACCAACAAGAGAACTTCTTTGGAGATAAAGTATCAGGAGATCTGTCTGTTTACTCCACCTTCCTACCCTTTTGGTCAGGGTAATGTATTTTATGTGCTACCTCCACCTCATTTTCTATAATAGCTGAGACATAAATAAATCTTTCCTCTCTAACTCAGAATGGGACTGGTCTACGATGTACTTACTGAAACCATGGACCTCAGACACCAGGAATACAGCTTGGAAAAAAAAAGAATGGCCCTGAGCAAGGTCACAGCCATGGGGATTGAGGACGAGCATCAACTTTGAACAAGTTTCCAGTGTAAAGACTGGTCACTGAGTTATATATAAACTCTGACACATATTTCCATGACCCCAGCTCCGTGAGGCAGTGTTTTAGGAGTAAGGAAGCCAGATGCAACACATTATGGAGAAAAAGACCCAATAAGAGGTAGAAAATGTCAGTTACTGTACCTTTATTTAGGATTTTTCAACCTGTGCCAAGGAGCTCTGGTGCTCTCCCTATCCTTTCCTGTAATATTTTCAGGTATTTGATCTTACATTGATATCTATGATGAATTTGGTATTGATTGTGGTACAGGAAGATATATAAGGATCTAACTTTAGTTTTCTATAAACGTATAGCCAATTTTGCCAGCATCATTTGTTGAAGAGAGTGATCCCGTAGTTCTACACCTGACATTTACCAAAAATACCACAAACAAAGCCACACTAAAGCTACCAGCACAACTACTTTCATTGAAGCATTGTTTACCATAGGCAAGATGTGGAATCTATCCAGATTCCCTTCAGTAGATGAATGGATCTAAAAAATGTGATATACACAATAGAATTTTATGCTTCTATCAGAAAAAATCAAATCATCCCATTCAGAAAGAAATGGAAAGACTTGGGGAAAAATCATATTAATGAAGGAAGCCAGACTCAAAGAAACACAGGCTCCATGGCCTCACTCATTTGTAATAATTAGTATATGTGTAGCATATTCCTAGCAGAGGATCACAATAGCTCAATAGCTATGTACATATAACCATATAAAATGATGTTAATCAAAATTAGCTACAAGATATGGAAAAAAGAGGGTTTTTTTCTTTAGTGTACTGTTTGCATTTATTGCTTTTTTCTTTTACATTTTCCTTTGGCTTATTCCCTGTTGTCATTGTTTTTAATTTTGGTACCCTTTGTCTTGTATATAATTTATCCGATTCAGGGGGAAAAACTGAATATGAAAATGATGAGACAAAGGATAAAGGGTGAACCAACGCAACAGTGTTACTCACAAGACATTACATTGGATCTTTACAACTTGTGCAGGAGGGGAGTTGGGGGAAGGGAAAGTGGGAGAAACAAAGGAGGGAGTAACACTACTCAAAACGAAATATACTTACTGCCTTACTTAAGTAACTATAATCTTTACAATTTTTAGAAAAAAAAAAAGAAAGAAAATGGCAATTACGCTGTTATAATCCCCTGAATTAGAACACTGGGAAAGTTAGGGCACTTTAAGAACCTAACAAATATACCTACACAAGTACATCCCGGTTCATACCTGGCTATGTTTCAAATATTAAGCAACATCAGTAACAGAGGAGAAAAGCAATGATGGCACATCTCTTCACAGAGAACTTCAGTAAAACCAAGTGAAGAAAAGATCATCATGGGCAGTATGAAAGGGTGATAGTTCATCCTCTCTCTGTCCCTCAATACTAGAAAAGTACTCATGCATGAAATCTTCTTTTAGGTTTCTAGGACTGTAAGGTGCATTCAGATATCTAATATTAAATCTTAAGAGACTTTTTAAATTTGGTAACTAATTTCAAACTAAATGAGGTAATCTTTAAGGCAGTGAAGAGTGAACTTTGGAGTCAGTAGAATCAATGTCAAATTCACCTTGTCTACCCTAAAAATTTGCTGTTCCTATTTATTTACATTTTTTCTCCTATACCTTTGATTGCTTAGTGTAGTTAAATATTTTTGGGGTCATATTGTACCTCAACAATTTGGTATCCAGTTCTCCCACTTGTTGGACAATTCTTCTGGGAGATCTTTATTGAGGACTCTTGTGAGTTCCATGATTCCTTGTCCTTCCCATACCAATGAGATTGGGGGCAAAATGGAATGAATAATAGGAGGAATTGAACCCTCAACAATGTAAACTTACCACTTATGTCAGGGAAATCTACCTGCTATATAATCTGAATTTTTCTTTTCTTGTCTTTTTTTTGCTCTTTAAGTTTTTATTTGTTTTTAGTGTTCAGTCAGCATTCTCTGCCTGGTCCATCCATGTGGAGAATGTGGAGTTTAGCCCTCATTGCTTTTTTTTTCTTTTTCTATTCAAGGCTAGTGTTCTATATCTATATATACTACTTGAGCCATACTTCTAGCTTTTTTTTTTTTTCAAAAATTGGGCAAAGTAGCAGGGTATAAAATTAACCCTCAAAAATCAATGGTTCTTCTGTATGCCAACAATGAGAAAAGCGTGGCTGAAATCAGGAAAGCAACCCCATTTGGATTTTTCTTTTATATTTTTTCATCATTTGTGCAGATTATCCCTAAAAAGCTACCATTTTAAATTTACCTCTATTTGAATTACTTCTATGATCCTGGATCAGTCTATAACATATATGCATATCAAAGTCCTTTCTTTGACAGAATATACCATAGCTGGTTAGTTGTGGAACCAATTTACTTCTCTTTCTCTTCACTAAAATTTTGACTGCATTTGTAACAATTGCTGTACATAATTATGACTATGTGACTCATTCTGGACTGTGGAACACGTTTGGGATAGATACGGGTCTCTTGTAAACTTGGACATAAATGCTTCAATATATGTTTAAACCATTTTCTATTTTCTAGGTTTTTCATCTTTTGGAGGGATTTGCTGTACACAGCACAGACCTATAAGAGTATATAGATGCAAAACAAAAAGGGACAATTGCTTTATCAAATTCAGAAGGCTGATTTTCCAACACTCACAGAAAGAGCATGAACAAAGCCTCTGAGACTTAATGATTTCAGCATTCTGACTGTAAGCAGAATTGGGTTGCATTTCTCCTCTAGTTATATTGTGTTCCATAAAATCAAAATATGTTCTGTACATTTAACTTTATTGTTTAGGCACAATCAATAAACACTTGAGAATTCTTTCCAAATTTATGATCTGTGGGACATTACCTGCCACCAGGGGGCAGCTTTACTTAGTGCCATCCATCAACCAAAAACTGTGAAGTGACTTGTTCAATATATAGGTCTCATAAAACTATCTGAATGCTTGTTCTTCGACTTCAGATTAATTGCCAATTGCTGTACAATTTTAAGATAAGCATGGATTAATTACTGATCTTGTTTTTCTTTCCAATCAAAACTGAGCAAAACAGATTCAGAAAATGTACCCATTTTTGTAGAATTTATATATTTGTCATTTTACAGACTTGCTTTTGTGTCTATATGTATATAAGAATGTTGTTGCATATGTGCACATATATAAACATTTCTAGTCAGTATATATTTACATAATGAATGGTTGAAGATGTGAAAAGGTCATTTTAGTCTCTGATAGCTGAAATGAGTCACCCTCAACTCCCAAATACACCTTTCTCAAGAAATCTAAAATTTTTATATATGTGTATGTATGTGTGTGTGTCCCTGTGTGTCTGTGTCTGTGTATTTCCATATGCACACATATTAAATATATAACAGAATTATGACCTACTATGCTTATACTGTAATTCTGGATACTTAAGAGGCTGAGATTGGAGGAACATGGCTAGAACCCAGCCCAGGTAGGAATATCTATGAGATTCCTATTCCCAAAGAAACAGCAAATAGTCTAAAATGGAGCTGTGGCTCAAGTGGTAGAGAGCTAGCCTTGAACAGCGAAGCTCAGAGTCCTGAGTTCAAGCCTCAGCAACACACACACACACACATATACACACACACACACACACAAATCTGTTCCTGTGATGGGCACTGGTGGCTTATCCCTACAATCCTAGCTACTGTAGAAACTGAGAAATTAGCCCTGTAGTTCAAAGCCAGCCCAATTAAGAAAGTCTTTGAGATTCTTTTCTCCAATGAATTAAAGGAAGTTGAAAGTGTAGCTCAAATAGTAGAGTTTCAGTTTTGCCTTAAAAAATCTAGACAGAGTGCAAATTCCTGAGTTTAATCATCAGTACTGGCACTAAAATTAAGTAAG
Source organism: Dipodomys spectabilis (assembly GCF_019054845.1). Classification (NCBI taxonomy): domain Eukaryota; kingdom Metazoa; phylum Chordata; class Mammalia; order Rodentia; family Heteromyidae; genus Dipodomys; species Dipodomys spectabilis. Next base: position 220,534 of record NW_024871351.1, on the reverse strand, counting down.
TAAGTAAGTGCTCTTTAGAGCTTCTGTTTAATACAATGTAAAGCTTCTATTTAATGTAATGGTACCTTCACAAATGTCACCAGAGCTCTAGAGCAAATGTGTTATCTCCAGGCAGCTCCACAGATTAAGCTATACTACATGTCTCAAAGACAAAAGAGAAAAGAGCTTTAATTGTGGTCACGTTAGAAATAACTGATCAAAGTGTTCAGTTACCCCGGGCCTATCTGTGAAGGGCTGTCATAACTTTGACATTTTTTAAATTTTTTTATTTATTTTTTTAATTTTAATTTTAATTTTTTGTGAACATACTGTACAGAGGGGTTACAATTACATGGGCAGGATAATGCGTACACTTCTTATCAAGCATTGCAGCCTCCTCCTTTGTTTACCCTTCACATCCCTTCCCAGCATCCCCCCTATTGTAAATGAGTAACCAAAATTTAAAATTAGGGCTTTGTAGAGCTATTAGCTTTGAGAACGTGTTGTCTTCTCCAGCTATGATCTGCCTGACCATTGTCTCAGTCTTCAGGATGGATCTAGAGAAGTCTGCATAGCTGTTAGCACTTGAGCGAGTGAGTAATCTGTGTCTCATAAGATGATTGTTTCTGCTGAGGGTGAAACCTGTTTCCATCCTGGGGCTATTGCTCTCCCTTGAGGAGAAATCTCATCATGGGAAGATTTGCCCCATGACCCTTATGTTTGCTGACAGTTCTTTTTCATAAAGACATTTATCAATCACTGCAGTCATTCCTGAAATCTAAGGGAAATATTGAAGAAGAGACTTAAAAGGGGGAAAATTTTGAAGAGACTGAATGAAGACAGAGAGGGACAAAATGGAATTAAAAACTGATGAGCTGTTTCAAACACAGGTAAGTCATATTACAATTAGATGAGTGCCTCAAACTCCAATGCTTCAATGTTATATAATTCCATTATTGAGGCTTAATAAAAGAGCTTAAATCTGGGAGTCCCAATAGACAATGCAGTAATCCACAACTGAGTTCTTTCAAGGTCCTATCTATATATGTCGTGATGATCCCACCGACTGTTTAGCTTGAATGTAGAAAAATGGGCTGTTTCAGACAGAGCCAAAATTAACTTGGTTATCTTTTTGTCCCTTTAAATAGACATCTATTCTGAACCTTTGTTTCTGACCTAATATCATTGTGACTATTAAGTAACATTCTTAGGATGCATTGTTAAACTTAACAGACCAATGGCTTCTAAAAATGGAGTGTCAGGCTCTAAGCACAAACTCAAGGATTCTGTACATGTAGTCCACTCACCTGCTCGCATATATATATATATATATATATATATATATATATATATATATAGAGAGAGAGAGAGAGAGAGAGAGAGAGAGAGAGAGAGAGAGAGACAGAGAGACAGAGAGACAGAGAGAGGCAGAGAGAGACACAGAGAGAGACACAGAGAGAGATGATATTACTAAAAGCAGGGAGAAGAAATGTATTACACAGCTCAAGAAGCCACAGGAAGATGGGAATTATGCACTTCAGCCAATCTTTAGCCACCTGAGATATAAGCTAGAGCTATAGGTTAAAATATGCAAAGAGGTAAGAGCTTATAGGAGAGTGCTAGATGTAATGAATTAAAGGTCTCAGTTATGAGTATGGACTGTTGACCATTATCTCATCCATATTCTTGGAGATTCTATAGAAGTGGCTATTGTTACTGGCATGACTTTAGTGATATGCACCAATGCCTGAAAGGTGACCTGCCCTGATATTGTAGCTGCTCTCTTCTTGTGGAATAGTTTATTCTATTCCATCCTTCCTTGCAATTTTCCTATCAAAATGACTGCTTAATGAAAGCACCACCATTTGCAAGAAACTGATTAAGTTAAGCAAAATCCTGTCAGAGGAATTATTCTCTCTAGGGCCTGAAGGTCTGCCTGACCAAAGTGACAGAGAGCCAGATGGGTAAGAATTATTTTTCTGATAAGTTCCTACTTTGGCTCAATGTTTGGTTGATTGCTCAGGTAAACTTTAACATTTTTTAAGTCAGCCAATAACAGAAGATTGTGAACCTAACCTCTGACTAATTATAATGATGGACAATAATGCACTAAGAAGTACCCACCCAGTACATTTTCTTATTCGACTACTGTCCGTAGCACACCTTTCTGCAGGCATAAACTTCACCTTGTGAAGTTCTTTGGAGTTGATGTACTTAATCCTATGTGACATACAATATCCAGAGCTATTTCCTTGATTATTATTGTTTTTCTCAATGATGGGGCTTGAATTCAAGGCTAGGCACTATCCTTGAGCTTTTTTGCTCAAGGCTAGTGCTTTCCCACCTTAAGCCACAGTTCCACTTCCATTTTGGGGGGGTGGTTAATTGGTGATAAAAGTCTCACAGACTTTCCTGCTTGGGCTGGCTTCGAACCCCGACCTACTGATCACAACCTCCTGAGTTGCTAGGATTACAGGCATGAGCCATCAGTGCCAAGCCTGAAATTATTATTTTTTCACTATTTGGATTGTAATATTATAAGTTGGCTGAGATATTAACCAACTCTATTTGTATCGTGTTTTTTTATTTTTTTAATTTTATTTGTGAACATACTGTACAGAGGGGTTACAATTACATGGGCAGGATAATGCATAAATTTCTTACCAAGCATTGCAGCCTCCTCCTTTGTTTACCCTTCATATCCCTTCCCAGCCTCCTGCCTCCCCCTCAATCCCAATCCTTCTCCTCCCCTCTCCCGCCCCCTCCCCCGTACCGACGTTGTAAAGCTCGTTTTGGACATGACAACTTGTACTTCTCATTGTTGCAACAGGTCCACCTGTATCCTTAAACGACTTTTTTTCCCCCATCTCCTCCACAAGTTATACTGACATCAAATATAGTGAAAGCAGGGGTTATACCGTGGGGAAGGGACATACAAAGCAACAAAGAAATAATCTTATAAATGTGTTAGAAACAAATGCATGAAAGAAAAAACATTAAAATACATATCTAAGGGTTCATTTTCCTAACATCACACAATCTGACCTTTTCCGCTTGACTCATACATATACTAGATATTGCAAATAAGGGAAACCATGGGACCTATGTTTCTTTGGGCCTGGCTTTCTTCACTTAATTGAGATGAGAAAATTGATGGGATATTGACAAGATTAGAGCATTTCCTATCTTATATTCCCTGCTTCTTCTATACCAGGGGTGATTTTATTGAATGGAACTCATTACTCATCGTAAATATATTTCTCAGAGAATTATTTCTCCCTAAAATAGTGGCTTTTTGAACAGCACTAACTCATTGTCTTATAATCATATAGTGAAAAATTTGGCATACATTGCAAATCTCAAAGTGCTAGTGACCTTGCTTCATTTCTTATCTCCTTCTGTTTATCTCTGGCATTACTTCCCTACTGGTTATTTTCCTCCAACTTCAAAAATAACAAGTGTACACTAATTTCCTCACATGATCCGCCTGACCTGTGTTTCATTGTTACATCTCTTTCTGATCCACCAGCTTTAGATTCTGAACAATTAAGTTTTATAATTAGACTAGGCTCATCCCAGTTGTCCAGGTTAACTTTCCCATTTGAAGATGTTTAACCTTTGTCACATGGGCAAGGAAAATTTATCGTCACATGCAAAGGAATTCACAGGTATGTGGGACTTACATATATATGTATCTCTGAAGAGCTCTTATTTCTATCTCCCACACAGGACCTTCTTAGCAATGGACAAGCTATTACAATACAATACAATTAAAAAAAGAAGTTACTGGGCAAAATTTCTAGAAACAGTTCTTTCGCTAGAAAATACTGAGGTTTATTAGACCCTTTCTGCTTGATTCTGCTCCCATCATTCTTCGTGAACTATAATCAGTTTAGCTAACCCTCTGAGAGCAGAGACAAGCACAGAAAAAGAGAAAACTAGGGGCTGGGAAGGTGGCTCAGTGGTAGAGCGCTTGCCTTGCATGCATGAGGCCCTGGGTTCGATTCCTCAGCACCACATAAGCAAAAAGAAAAAAGCCGGAAGTGGCACTGTGTCTCAAGTGGTAGAGCGCTGGCCTTGAGCTGAGGGACAGTGCCCAGGCCCAGAGTTCAGGCCCCACGACCGGACCCAAAAAAAAAAAAAAAAAAAAAAAAAGAAAAAGAGAAAACTAGAAATTACAGTATAGTCTCCAACCTGCTTACATTAGAAACTTCTATGTAAAGGAACAGATAATTCTTATTTGATTTGTTACTGTTTCATTTGGCTGCTTCATATAGCTTTTGGAAAAATTCCTAGTTAATGTATTCATCAAAGTAAAGCTGAGTTGGTCATTATAAAAGAGAAAGATCTATGGGGATTTCAGGATGCATTTCTTTTTTTAATTTTTATTTATTTTTTATTGTGAAAATAATGTACAGAGAGGTTACAATTAGATGGGCAAGATAATGAGTACATTTCTTATCAAGCATTGTAGCCTCCTCTTTTGTTTACCCTTCCCATCCCTTCCCAGCTTTCCTCCACCCCCACCACCAAATCCTCCCCCCCACCAAAGTTGTAAAGTTAGTTTTCGACATGACAACTTGTACTTCTCATTGTTGCAAAGGGTCCACCTGTGTCCTTATTTAAAGGACTTGTTTTTCCCCTTCTGTTCCACAAATTATACCGACATCAAATACAGTGAAAGCAGGGGTCATACTGTGGGGGAGAGACATACAAAGCAACAAAGAAATAATCTTATAAATGCATTAGAAACAAATGCATGAAAGAAAAAAAAAACATTGGAATACAAATCTTAGGGTTCATTTTCCTAACACCTTATCTGACCTTTTCTGCTTGACTCATACATATACTAAATATTGCAAATAAGGGAAACCATGGGACCTATGTTTCTTTGGGCTTGGCTTACTTCACTTAATATAATATTTTACAAGCCTTTCCATTTCCTAACAAATGGGGCAATGTCATTCTTTCTGGTGGAGGCATAGAATTCCATTGTGTATGTATACCACATTTTCTGATCCATTTTTCTACTGAGGAGCATCTGTTTTGGTTCCATATCTTAGCTCTAGTAAATAATGCTGCAGTAAACATAGTTGTGCTGGTAGCTTTAGTGTGGTCTTGTTTGTAAACATTTGGGTAAATGCCCAAAAGTGGGATTGCTGGGTCATAGCTCTATGTGGAGCTCTATGTGGACTCTTTTGAGGAACCTCCATACTACTTTCCAAAGTGGATGAACAAGTTTAAACTCCCACCAACGATGAAGTAAGGTTCCCTTCTGTCCACATCCCCTCCAGCAACTGTTGTTATTAGAGTTCTTGATTTTTGCCATTCCAACTGTGGTGAGGTGGTATCCCAATGTTGTTTTGATTTGCATTTCTTTTATGGCTAGGGAGGTTGAGCATTTCTTCATGTGTCTATTGGCCCTCCTTCTTTCTTCTTCAGGGAAGTTTCTCTGTAAGTCTTTAGCCCACTTATTTATTGGGTAGTTGTTTCTTTGAGGATTTGTTGTTGGGGATTCAATTTTTTGAGTTTCAAGTATACTTTAAAAACTTGAAAAAGGAAATCAAAACAGAACTTAGAAAGTGGAAAATGCTCTCATGCTCCTGGATGGGAAAGATTAACATCGTGAGAATGGCAGTACTTCCCAGGATATCTACAAATTCAATGTGAAACCTATCAAAATTCCAACCTCATTCTTCAAGGAAATAGAAGAGACAATCCAAAAATTCATATGGAACAATAAAAGACCCTGAATAGCAAAATCCCTCCTCAACGGAAAGAATACTGCTGGAGGAATATCAATACCAAATTTCAAACTCTATTATAAACCATAGTAATCAAAAGAGCTTGGTACTGGCCCAAGAACAGACCTCAGGACCAATTGAATAGAATTGAAAACCCAGAGATGAACCCATCGACTTATAGCCATCTAATCTTCAATAAGGGAGCTAAAGAATAGAATGGAAGAAAGACTGCCTCTTTAGTAAATGGTGCTGGCAAAATTGGTTAACTACTTGTAGAAAACTAAAGCTAGATCCTTATATATCACCCTGCACCAGAATCAACTCCAAATGGATCAAAGACGTCGGAGTCAAGGAGGCACTCTGAAACATTACATGATGAAATAGGAGAAACCCTTGGTCTCCTTGGCACAGGACGAAATTTTCTTAATAGAGACCCGGAAACACAACAAATCAAAGAAAGGTTGGACAAATGGGATTGCATGAAGTTGCAGAGCTTCTGCATGGCAAAGGACATAGCTAGCAAGATCAATAGAAAGCCTATGGATTGAGAGAAGGTCTTCACTAGCCATACAAAAGACAAGGGTCCTGTATTTATTTTATTGGGCTTTGTCTTCAATTTTGTAAAGAACTATATTATTTGGGGTCTCCCTTCATTCTTTTATGTTTCAAGTAATTCATTTATTTGTTTACTTATGAATTTATAGGCCCAATTTAGCTACCACAAATGAGAGAAACTATGTAACCTGAGGTTCTCTAGGACTAGCTTACTTAACTAATAATATATATTTGAATATATATATATATATATATATACATAATTGTAGTTATTATAGTACATTATTTTTGCTTTGAGTCAGGAGAAAAAACAAACAGAACATTTTACTTTTTACCAAAAATTTTACCAGTTAGAAATAACAATCACAAATACAAAATAATGACAGTGGAACAATCTCTTGAAAAATAATGAAAACTCAGAGAACTAAGTTGAGAAAAATGTTAGTAACTCAAAATATAAAATACCTTAATATCCCTGCAGGGAGCAGATAGTTAAATATATTAGTATGTTACTCCAAATCATTCAGAACTTGCTACTAAAACATGACAATATTGTTTTTATATAAAATATAGATATAAAATGTCGAGCTCTGAAAAAAATCTCAAATATGTCTGTATAATAAAGTTTATTCCAAAGAGGGAAATGCAACAGTTTGTTTCATATGATCACAAAGATGGAGGGTAATCTTAGATATTTTCTCCATATTTAATTGACAAATGTTGCTTGATTCTAAATTTCCTGTAGCATTTATAAGAGGTAAATTTTGTAAAGGTTTGTTTAAAGAACTATTACTAATGCTAGTGGAATCATTAAAGAAAGGAGTAACTTGCAAAAGAATCTACTAGTGTTTATAATTACCTATGTGGATTATAGTTATGCTATAATTTTCACATAGTGAGTGAAGAAAAACTCCTTGTGTTTCTTTTAGATAATGGTAAGGTTAGAACTTAAATAACATTCCTATTTTATTCAATTATATTTACATAAATCTACCTTAAAATTAAAATTTTAATATTGATAATGACTCTGACTATTTAATCAACATAATAAGGTAATTAAGCCAGGTGCAGGTGGCTAATGCCTTTAATCCTAACTATTTAGGAGGCTGAGATCTGAGGATAATGGTTCAAAGCCAACCTGGGCAGGTAAGTCTGTGAGACTCTTATCTCCAATAAACTACCAGAAAACTGGAAGTGGTACTGTGGCTCAAGTGGTAGAGCACTAGCCTTGAGCTGAAGAGCTGAGTGACAGCTCAGAGTTCAAGCCCCATGACCAACAACAACAAAAAAGAAAGGTCATTATTTATTATTGTCTTCATTATAAAGGGAAAAAACCTTAGAGTTAAGATTGATTCTAAAACCCACGCTAATATATCATTGACTGAATATCTTGTTATAGTTTATTAATGCCCCTAGATTTCTGTACATAAAGTTCTCCTGGATAGACAATTATGATGATATTATTAACTTACATCATTTACCAGTTCTGCATACAAGACTCCAGAAGGTGCTAAAATTGTTTCTATTGAATCTCTGGACACATGAGTAGTCGTGTATTGATAAACTGGATTTTTATGCAGTGTTTCCAATATTTAGTCACAGATAATTCATCTTCTCCAGTTGTGAATCTTGTGAAATCAGTTATGAAGTGTCCAACTGTCAGTGAGCAGGGTTTAAGCACAGTTAAGAAAAGCATTAGCATAATAGAAATAAAAAAATCCAAGAGAAATGGGGTACAGGTGGCTCACATCTGTAATTCTACCTACTCATGAGGCTGAGATTTGAGAATAACATTTCAGAGCCACCTGGAGTAGGAAAGTCAATGAGTCTCTCATTTCCAATTAATCACAGAAAAAGCTGGAAGTAGCTCTATGGCTCTAGCACAGGAGTCTTTATTAAAAGGAGCTCAGGAACAGTGCACAGGACCAGAGTTCTAGTCCCAGGACTAGCAGAAGAGGAAAAAAGAAAAAGAAGAAAGAAAGAATGAAAAACGTAGAAAAGAAAATCCAAAGAATTGTATGGACCAATGTTCGACAAGACATATACTCTTTACTATGTAACTGTAACCCTTCTGTACATTACCTTTAAAACAAAAGTAAAATTAAATACAAACGAATTGAATGGAAAGAAATATAAATAAGAATTTTATCTTTACTAATCAAGGTAACCTATTTTCCTTTACCTCCCACAGATGCTTATATGGGATAGATAAATGTTCATTTATTTTAGTTTGAGATTCTTATTTTTTGTTGTTCTAAGAAGGCTAAAGTCCAATTTTCTTCTCACATTATATTCATCCCATTATAAATCCATACTATATATGACTTGGGATAGCATAAGAAACAAATGCAACATCTCACTCCACTTGGGAAAATTACGTAATAATTGAATCTCTACGTGGACTTAGTTGGAAGAAGCATAAAGATTGACTCAAATGTTATACACAATTTAAAGTGCTATTGGATCACGTGCACACATGCACATACACACACACACAAACACACACACACACACACTCCAAAGAAGTGCTGGCTTACATAATGCAACAGAGGAAAGATAAATCCCAGTTCTTGTTTTTAAAGAATTTTAGACCACAGTCTATTGTTTCTGGACCAGTGATAAAGCAAATGACCGTGGCTGAGCCTATAGAGGAGAGCAATGCTATTCACTTCAATCCAGATAGGAAATAGAGGGGGAAAATGCCCATGGACCAGGTACAAGCTCCAAAATCATGCGTCTAATGACCCACTTCCTCCACTTAACTTCCAACCTTTTCATGACCTTCTGAACGGATATCATCAGCGAGAAACTACATGTTTAACACACGAGACTGTGGGCTGGGAAGAGAGGGCATGCATTATTCAAATTATAACCCCCAAGATAGCAATGGGTATGTGATAATAGAATAGATAAAGCAAATGTTTTAATTCTGTTTTTTTCTATGCATTTAAGGAGATCGCTTATAAAACATATGTTGGCCAGGAATAAAACAGGTGGTCAGCTTAAAATGCTACTAACTTGTTGACCTGCAAAAGGACTGAGAATAGCTACCTCTAGTGGTTCATGCCTGTAATCCTCGCTACCCAGGAGACAGAGATCTGAGGATCTCTGTTAGTAGCCAGCCCAGGCAAGAAAGCCAGTGAGATACATTAAAAAATAAAAATAAAAAATTGATGATATACAAAAGAGTTATAGTTATATAAGTCAAGTTTTTAATACATTTGAACGGTATCACCTCTTCCCTCATTTTCTCCAAATTTTTTCTCCTCCTCAACTCCCTTTCCCCATAAATTGTATAGTTTTCAACAGAGTTAAGTAAGTATCACTGCAGATAAAGTTTACCCTTTGTCCCACCATTTCTGTGCTTCCCTTTACTCTCCCCAAATCAGATATATTTACATACAAGACAGAGCATTTTGAAGTAAAAAAAAACACAGAAGATGCAAAACAGAAAGAAAACAACAACAAAAATGCAAAAAATAAAATCCTTAACCACTATAAACTCCAGAAGCATAGCTGTGGTTCAAATGGTGGAACACTGGCCATGAGAACAGAAGCTCAGGACAGTGCTGAGACCCTGAGTTCAGACCCAGGACCAGTACAAAGAAAAAAAGGAAGAAAAAAACAACAGTACTAAGAGTAGAGGATCAGAAGATTGACAGCAATTATCATAATAAAAAATGTACGAGACATTACACAGTCCTGGATGGTAAGCTACAGATAGTAGAAGAGACCAATCTCCTGAAAGAAGCATAATATGATTACCGTGTAAAGTATTATTTTTTCCCAATCCTTCAGGGAGATATCTAATAATGCATTCTGACTGCTCAGGTTATTAATGGAGTCCTGCCCATGGTTCAGCTTAGGCCATGAATGCACTTACTATTTGTGTTCACAATCCCTAAAACTACAATTGAGATTGACATACATAGTCTTTGGTACAGCTTCCCCATTTATTTCCTTGTCTGAGATAAGCTTTCTCAGATAGCAGAACACAAGAGAGAGAGACTGAATCTGCCATTCTATGATGTCCATATTAGAATATAATAATGCACCTTGGAGTAAGTAGAGTGAATGAACAAGGTGCTTGAAAGATGCAGTAATTATGGTCTCAGTCATCTACTTGATTCACCGAAGGGGAACCTAAGAATGTAGAGGGATTTGAAGGATGACCTGTGTCATTTACCAGTTCAGAGAGGCGAGGCCTGATTACTCTTCTCATATGTAGTTTTTGCTATAGCAGACTATTATGATCTTCAGTGTCAGAGTTGGTGAATGTATTTTTATTATCAGAAGAAGGGCTTAGAAGCAGCTCATATTTATATAGGACATTTAAAATTCACCTTTATCATTTCCCTCATGCAGGTTCTACTGCCTCTTCTGACCCCCATCATTTAAACGTAGTAAGAAATTTAGACTATTTGGGTATGTAGTAAAATGTCAGAATGATCCACTACATTTAATACTTTTAAGCTACATGATCAAGAAATACCTGACACACTAGAGGCCCTAGTAAAGACAAGTACATTCTGGAGATCAACCACTTAAAGGTAGACACATCATGTTTACTGCAAGCAAGCAACATTTCCCTTCAAAATCTCCATAATCATGCAAATGGATAAACTGACACTGCAACTAGTATGTAGTAATTGAAAATTTAATTTTCAAGAATTAAAGTTTTATGAAAGAGCTGAAATAAATAATTTGAAAACATAGTATTTGCAAAATTTGTTTTTCTAAACAGAAAACATTAAGATTTGATTCCTTGGTTTCAAAATGATTCTCTATTAAATTATTCATTTTAATGGCTGAGAGTCTCAGACATTTCTGGTAGTTGAATTTGATTGCTTATGGTATTAATCAATGTATAAAATCAACTTCAAATTCCATTCAAATTAGAATTCCTTGAAGGAATAATAGAATTTAAGATTCTCCAAAAGAAAATAATTAAACTGTTAAAAATCTTTGGCAAGGGCTGGGAAGGTGGCTCAGTGGTAGAGCGCTTGCCTTGCATGCCTGAGGCCCTGGGTTCGATTCCTCAGCACCACATAAGCAAAAAGAAAAAAGCCGGAAGTGGCGCTGTGGCTCAAGTGGTAGAGCGCTAGCCTTGAGCTGAAGAGCTGAGGGACAGCTCCCAGGCCCAGAGTTCAGGCCCCACGACCGGAGCAAAAAAAAAAAAAAAAAAGAAAAAAAAAAGGTCATTGTTATGCCGGGCGCTGGTGGCTCACGCCTGTAATCCTAGCTACTCAGGAGGCTGAGATCTGAGGATCGCGGTTCAAAGCCAGCCCGGGCAGGAGAGACCGTGAGACTCCTATCTCCAATAAAACCACCAGAAAACCGGAAGTGGCGCTGTAGCTCAAGTGGTAGAGCGCTCGCCTTGAGCTGAAGAGCTGAGGGACAGTGCCCAGGCCCAGAGTTCAAGCCCCATGACCGACAAAAAAAAAAAAAAAAAAAAAAAAAAAAAAAAAAAAAAAATCTTTGGCAAAATGAATTAGCATGGTGAATTATTCTAACTTTGCTGCAGTTAAGTGATTTGATAGCAGCTTTTGTGCATGTCAAAAATAATGGATTAATATGTGTAGAATATATACTTTTAAAAACCTAATTATTGTCAGTTTGATAGGCTAAGCTAATAACAGAAAGCAGTAAGGGTGATAATTTAAACTGAAAGCAATTCCCAAATAATTAATATTTTGTTCTATAGTAGGTTTTTCCCAGCACCTTAACTTCCTTATTGCATTTTTCTACTCTTTAGGTAAAATGTGCCATAATTTATATTTCATTCATCTTTTAATCAACTTACTTATTGAAATATTGTTTCCACTAATTGTCATGTTTTTAAACATTATTCTTTTTTCCATTTTTATCTATTATCTCCTGACTTTATCTTTTATGATGCTTATTGTACGCAACAATCATCAAAATATTTAAAAAGTTGTCTTTCGAGCAAAAAAGAAAGTCATAGTTTTAAATCACTAAGAACAAATATGTACATCATTGATATAACTCCATCACAACTTTGATGCTATGTAGATCTATTTATTTATTTATTTATCTATCTCTCTATCTATTTATTTTTTTGTTGTGGGGCTTGAACTCTGTCCTTGAACTCTCCATCTCAAGGCAAGCTCTCTACCACATGAACCACAGCACCACTTCTGGTTTCCTGGTGGTGTATTGGAGATAATAGTCTCACAGACTTTCCTGCCTGAGGTGGCTTTGAACCACGATCCTCAGATCTCAGCCTCTGAATAGCTAGAGATACAGGCATGAATAGCAAGGAATACAACACTGACTGGATTTCTTATACATTAATACATGTTTATAGCAACTTGTAACAGAGTTTACCAAAACAAACATTTTGAAGAATGTGTTTGCCCTGCACCACCTGTTACAAAGGCATACAGTTATGTAATCTAATCAATATATGAAGTTTTCTAAATTAATAAAATTTAGCAGTTTATCTAATTTATTTCACTCAGCAGCTATTCTCTTTAACTCATGAGGCATTTGGTTGGAAATAAAACAGAGAAGCAATGACTCTCAAGTCATGACACAATCGTTTTGGTGAGGTGAAAATTACCTTAGAAATTTAGTTTCAGTAAAATATAATCATACCAAAGGTATGATAATTGTCTTCAGTTTTCTTCCCTTCATTACTGTAGGTGGTTAAAAGAGCATCTCACACTGTTGTGGAGAGTACAATGTAAAATGTCCTACTGTGTGGATTTTTAATTAAATGTTCTCCCAAACATTATGATTCTTCTTTATGAAGGAATTGTAACTCTACTGAAAGCTATTTTAGAATAGGACCATTTAGTATGATACAAATTTTAACTTTGGGTAACATTTACATTTTATTTACAATATATTGTAATTTATAGACATTACTCATTTACAGATGTCTGACTACTTAAAAGAACAATAGAAATTGGTACCGTTTTCAACTGTTCATTGTATTTTGTATGCAAGAAGCAGCCACAGTACTAGTCAACATACCTGAGGCAGGATTTTTAACAAAAATCAATTTATGTATTTGATTTTGGTACCATGCATCTTGTATATACATTTATCTAATTTGGAAAGAGGAAGGGGAGTAGCAAAATTCTAAAACAAAGACCCAGGATGACTCATTGCAAAAAAGTTCGATGCTCACAAGACACTATGTTGGAAATGACCTTTACAACTTACAACTTTAAGGGGGAAATGGGGGAAGAAAAGGATAGTAGTTGAAAAAAAAGGAGGGGTAACAATGCTCTACAAGAAATGTAATCATTACCTTCCTCATGTAATTGTAACCCCTCTGAACAGTATCTTAAAATAAAATTAATTTAAAAAATCAATTTATGGCTGTTTTCAAACACTTAAAATTAATAATTTTAATAATTGTTAAATATGATCATTGGTTATACAATATATATTACAATGAAATTAATTTGCATTAGACATCTTATATTTGCAATTTAAATATTCTTAAAAACTGAAAAATATGGCTGGCTTCTTTCCTTCTTTCTTCCTTTCTTCCTTCCTTCCTTCCTTCCTTCCTTCCTTCCTTCCTTCCTTCCTACCTTCCTTCCTTCCTTCTTTCCTTCCTTCCTTCCTTCCTTCCTTTCTTTCTTCCTCTCTTTCTTTCTTTCTTTCTTCCTCTCTCTCTCTTTCTTTCCTTCTTCCTCTCGCTCTTTCTTCCTCTCTTTCTTTCTTTCTTTTATGCTTTCTTTCCTTTCTTTCTTTGCTCAATTCCTCTGCTAATAGCTTTGCCTTGATTACTAAGCTCTGACTAAAAACTGTCAGTTAAAAGGAAAAATAACCCCACAATTTCTCAATTTGAGTGATAACTGTATCACAGTTTGGACAATTTCCAACACAAAGACATTTTTAATGTCTTTTCAAAAATGGAGGAAAAACTATTTATTTACATAAATATAAGTAAGTAGTTGGTTGAGTTTTTTAGATTAAATATTCTAGAGAGGACATACAAAGCAACAAAGAAAGATTATTTCTTTGTTGCTTTGTATGTCCCTCCCCCACAGTATAACTCCAGCTTTCACTGTATTTGATGTCGATATAATTTGTGGAGGGGAAGGGGAAAAACAAGTCGTTTAAATAAGGATACAGGTGGACCCGTTGCAACAATGAGAAGTATAAGTTGTCATGTGGAAAACGAAGTTTACACCTTCGGTGGGAGGGGGGAGGATTGGGTGGGGGTGGCGGAAGGAGGATGGGAAGCGTTGGGAAGAGGAAACAAAGGAGAATGCTACAATGCTTGATAAGAAATGTACTCATTATCTTGCCCATGTAATTGTAACTCCTCTGTACAGTATTTTCACAATAAAAAAAATCCTGAAAAAAATGAGGAAAATGAGTTTTCTTTGTTGTCGAAGTTATCCTTTTGCTTTTGTGCATTTGTAATCTGTTTTAAATGTTCAAATATTTTTGAGCATACTAAGTATATAATATAGGAGCGTATTATTAACCATAGCTAAGATATGGAACCAACCCAGATGCTCCTCAGTAGATGAATGGATCAAGAAAATGTGGTATATATACACAATGGAATTCTATGCCTCCATCAGAAAGAATGACATTGCCCCATTTGTTAGGAAATGGAAAAACTTGGAAAAAATTATATTAAGTGAAGTAAGCCAGGCCCAAAGAAACGTAGGTCCCATGGTTTCCCTTATTTGTAATATTTAGTATATGTATGAGTCAAGCGGAAAAGGTCAGATAATGTGATGTCAGGAAAATGAACCCTTAGATGTGTATTTTAATGTTTTTTTCTTTCATGCATGTGTTTCTAACACATTTATAAGATTATCTCTTTGTTGCTTTGTATGTCCCTCCCCCACAGTATAACCCTTGCTTTCACTATATTTGATGTCAGTATAACTTGTGGAGGAGATGGGGAAAAACCAGTTGTTTAAGGATACAGGTGGACCTGTTGCAACAATGAGAAGTACAAGTTGTCATGTCCAAAACGAACTTTACAACGTTGGTGGGGGGGGGGGCTGGGGGGGGGAGGAAGGAGAAGGATTGGGATTAGGGGGGGAGGGGGGAAGCTGGGAAGGGATGTGAAGGGTAAACAAAGGAGGAGGCTGCAATGCTTGGTAAGAAATGTACACATTATCCTGCCCATGTAACAGTAACTCCTCTGTACAGTATGTTCACAAATAAAATTAAATTAAATTAAAAAAAATAAATGTTCAAATATTTTTGAGCATACAAAGTATATAATATAGGAGCATATATATGTGTATATATATTACTGGAAAATCTCTTTTGAATTAACATTAATCAATGATTTGTAACAACTCAGAAAATTCATGTTTCACAAAATAGTTTTTAGATATTTTTCATATATATTCTGCCTATTTTATAGGAAATGTTTAGTCTTAAATGCAAATGTAGCATATTTGTAAAATTAAATAAAGGATAGTGCAAAAATAAGCTCTCATCTACTCTTACAGAACGAACTCTAAATACATGAACAATACACAGCTTTTTAGGGTACTATGTTTTATTTCTTCATATACAATTTGAGAATAGCTTGAAGTCATGTAAATAGGTCAGTTGTGGAGTTATGTAGCTTCTGGCCCATAATCAATACATCTCTCAGCAACATCATCCTTCCAAATGTTGCCTTTTTATTGACAAGTGTACTGATTTTCTGATTAATGTACAACTCTTTTATTGGCATCTGCTACAGCAGACATAATTTTCATGTTTGTATGATCAATAGTTCCATAACCACTGAGATTACCCACTGTTAGTCTGAATAGCTATATCTGTAGGGAATTGTATATTTCTTGATAAATCCAGGAAAGACACTGTAAATATTATCAAAGCAAAGAAGATGGATGTTCTCTACAGTGCTCGATTATATTTTCTTCTCAAATAAAAGGGGAAAAAACAGGAAACAAAAGCAGCAGGAAAGAGAATCTTGAAAGCAATTCTCTACAGAGGAAGAGACTCAGTAATTGCTGTTTATCTAAGGATAAACAGTGAGTGCATATGATAATTTCCCATATTTAAAAAAAATTATCAGTCTAAATGTGAAAACCGTTCTAATCAAATCTAGTTACAACAAGGTTAAACTATGATGGTAACAGTAATTATGAGATCAGTAACAGTTACCCATTAAATACAGAGCCCAATAATGATAGCTTAAATATGATATAAATGTGATAAATTTGTACTTAGAAATTATAAAATTTTCAGTTTTGCTTAATATATGTTTTCCTTCACTATACTAAATGAGACATAAAGATCAAGTGGGGATTTGTTTTAGGTTTCCAAGATTTTTACCAAATAATACCAATCATTATTAACCAGAATACCAAAACTTTAAAGCAAAATATCATATAATTCTATCAATGTTAAAAGAAGATGAGCCACATTTTACCACCATTTGTTATTGAAATAAAATCCTGAGACAATAAGATATTGTAAGACTTTATATTTGTTGGGAAGATATCTATGGAAACTTCAGTGAATGTCTCACTTAACAGGATACCATAAAGAGTGGAATTCCTATCTGATCTCATGATAAAGACTTATTGTAATCCTTCAGAACTGTTATTCAAGCATCAGACAGCAATAACACAAAACAGGAAAAAAATTGTAAGGAAGTGGAATGACGTGAAAAAAATTGTATTAAACAAAGTAAGCAAGAGCCAAAGAAGTATAGATGGTTATAGGTTGCAGTTTTCCTCATTAATGGTAGCTATAATTTTCCTCTAAATCTACAAGGAAGCACACTAAATTGTGTGTGTGTACTTGTGTGTGTGTGTGTGTGTCTTCACACATTGAACACAAAGGAGGGTATGAATAAGAAGAGATGTCAAAAGCTCAACAGCTATGTGCATATGACCATATTAAATAAGATTTTATGAACCCCAAGAAATGAACTCCAAGAAAAGGAAACCAGAGTAATTCCTTTTAGTTTCTATTACTCCTGTTTTTGCTTTCTTTTCCTTTGTCTTGCTTGTTTGTTTTTATTTGGGAGGGTAAGACGGCACAGAAAGGTGGAACAAAGGGTGAATATAAACAACAGTGGTACTCACGAGACAATATCTGGAAATGAAATGTACATCTTGTGAGTGGGAACAAGAGGGAAAAACTGGATAAGAGCTAGTAAAGGGGAGACATGGTTCATAAAGAACTACACTGATTACCTGACTTGTGTAAATATAACTCCTCTATCAGCTGTACAATAACAATCAAAATATAAAATAAAAGGTACATGTAGAACAAAAGGATAGGTCATAATAAACATTTTATTATTCACAATTAATGCAATTATCTGTCATAACATAGTACCACAAGCTGTATGGTATTTTCTTTTATTTATTTATTTCTTATTGTGAAAATACTGTACAGAGGGGTTACAGTTACATAGGCAACATAATGAGCACATTCCTTATCAAGCATTGTAGCCTCCTCCTTTGTTTCCCCTTCTCATCCCTTCCCATCCACCCCTCCCCCTCCCACCCAATCCTCCCCCCCACACCAAAGTTGTAAAGTTCGTTTTTGACATGACAACTTGTACTTGTCATTGTTGCAACGGGTCCACCTGTATCCGTCTTTAAACAACTTGTTTTTCCCCTTCCCCTCCACAAATTATACCGACATCAACAGGGGTTATATTGTGGGAGAGGGACATACAACGCAACAAAGAAATAATCTTATAAATGCGTTAGAAACAAATGCATGAAAGAAAAATAAACATTTGAATACCTATCTTAGGGTTCATTTTCCTAACATCACCTTATCTGACCTTTTCTGCTCAACTCATAAATATACTTAATATTGCAAATAAGGGAAACCATGGGACTTATGTTTCTTTAGGCTTGGCTTACTTCACTTAATATTTTTTCCAAGTCTTTCTATTTCCTAACAAATGGGCCAATGTCATTCTTTCTGATGGAGGCATAGAATTCCATTGTGTATATATACCACATTTTTTTATCCATTCATCTACTGATGGGCATCTGGGTTGGTTCCATATCTTAGCTATGGTTAATAATGCTGCAATAAACATAGTTGTGCTGGTAGCTTTAGTGTGGTCTTGTTTGTAAACATTTGGGTAAATGCCCAAAAGTGGGATTGCTGGGTCATAGCTCTATGTGGAGCTCTATGTGGACTCTTTTGAGGAACCTCCGTACTACTTTCCAAAGTGGTTGAACAAGTTTACACTCCCACCAACAATGAAGTAAGGTTCCCTTCTGTCCACATCCCCTCCAGCATCTGTTGTTATTAGAGTTCTTGATTTTTGCCATTCTAACTGGGGTGAGGTGGTATCTCAATGTTGTTTTGATTTGCATTTCTTTTATGGCTAGGGAGGTTGAGCATTTCTTCATGTGTCCATTGGCCATCCTTCTTTCTTCTTCAGATAAGTTTCTCTTCAAGTCTTTAGCGCACTTATTTATTGGGTAGTTGTTTCTTTGAGGATTTGTTTTTGGGGGATTTAATTTTTTGAGTTCCATGTATACTTTAAAAACTTGAAAAAGGAAATCAAAACAGCACTTAGAAAATGGCAGAAGCTCCCATGCTCCTGGATGGGAAAGATTAACATCGTGAAGATGGCAATACTTCCCAAGGCTATCTACAAATTCAATGCGATACCTATCAAAATTCCAATCTCATTCTTCAAGGAGATAGAAGAGGCAATCCAAAAATTCATATGGAACAATAAAAGACCCCGAATAGCAAAAACGCTCCTCAATGGAAAGAACACTGCTGGAGTAATATCAACACCAAATTTCAAACTCTACTATAAAGCCATAGTAATCAAAAGAGCTTGGTACTGGCACAAGAACAGACCTCAGTACCAATGGAAAAGAATTGAAAACCCAGAAATGAACCTGCAGACCTATAGCCATCTAATCTTCAATAAGGGAGCTAAAAAAATAGAATGGAAGAAAGACAGCCTCTTCAGTAAATGGTGCTGGCAAAATTGGTTAACTACTTGTAGAAAACTAAAGCTAGATCCTTATATATCACCCTGCACCAGAATCAACTCCAAATGGATCACAGACCTCGGAATCAAAGCTGCCACTATGAAAACCTTACAGGATGGAGTAGGAGAGACCCTAGGTCTCCTTGGTGTATTGTATTTTCTAAGTGTGAAATCTATCTTTTACAATCATGGAGTCTAGAAGTCTACCAATAAGTTGTATTCAGAAGCACTCTTTGCCTGCCACTCACTTTCTCCATCCTCCCTCCATCCCTTCCTTCTTCCCTCCCTTCCTCCCTTCCTCCCTTCCTTCCTTTCCTCCTTCCTTCCTTCCTGTCTCTCTCTGTCTCTCTCTATCACTCTCTGTCTCTGTCTGTCTGTCTGTCCATCCATCCATCCGTCTGTCTGTCCGTCCGTCCGTCCATCCGTCTGTCTGTCTATCTGTCTGTCTGTCTTTCTGTGCGTCTGTGTGTCTGTCTGTGTATCTGTCTGTGTGTCTGTGTGTCTGTGTGTCTGTGTGTCTGTGTGTCTGTGTGTCTGTCTGTCTGTCTGTCTCTCTCTCTCTCTCTCTCTCTCTCTCTCTCTCTTTCTCTCTCTCCAGTCCAGGGGCTTGAACTCCAGGCAAGGGCAGTTTTCCTGACCTTTGATGCTCAAACCTAGTGCTCCACCACTTAAGACAACTCACTTAAGTATTTTCGGTGGTTAACTGCAGATGAGAGTCCCACAGACTTTGCTTTCAAGGATGGCTTAAAACCATTATTCCCAAATCTCAGCTTCCCCAGAAGCTAGGTATAGGCATGAGCCATTAGTACTTGGCAAAATTTAGTCTTTAATTTTTAACAAATACCAATATCAGTCTTTAATAATGAGAAATATTCAGTATTCATATACACTATAAAGTAGAGCAAATATGTTGTGAAAATCATAATAAATTTTAAACAATGGAATTGTCTTTAAAGTAAAAATCATGAAAAGATTAAGAAAATAAATTAATCAAGAAAAGTAAAACTATTACTTTTAAACTATAAAAACCTCAATCACAGATTTTTATATCAGTTAATAAATAATAATCATATTCTTAAAATTTGAGCAAATTTGTAATGAGAAGATCGAAAAGCTAAAACTAAGATATAATCTATATTCTCTATTTATAATAAATTCCTTGTAAAAATAAAAATAAAAAAATAAATTCATTGTGATGCAAGTGTAAATTCTACAATCCTTTCTTAGAAAGGGACATGATTCCTGATACCTACTCCCTTATTTCTTTCTATCTTTTGGCCTAATATCATAGAAATTTCTTAAAATTTCCATTTAAATATTATTTTACTTGGAGATGTTTAAAACCAGTGCCATCTGAGGAATTCTAAATGCCTTTAATGTCTCTCAAAATCTGTTGAAATAGTCATAGGCATTACAGCTTCTGCTTTTCTCTAACCTAAATACTAAGGGAATGATAGTTCAGTGTCTTCCTGAGCTGACATACAGATAAAACTTCAAGTCAAAATTTATTATACTTGTTCCCTAAAATTAGGTTTAATGTGTTTAATCAATATAAAGACAATACTAGATTTTGCCCATATTTACCCTAGTTACTCTATGTTATTTGTGGTCAAAATAGCATATATAAGCAACAAATCTATGTTCCTGTAAGATTTTCTTTAAGCTAGATTTTTTTAACCTAATGTCTATTCCAGTCCATGAACAATCTGTGATGGCCCCTGTCTCTGTTCATCTGAGAGATTTAGAAGAGCAGCACATCCAAATGTCTTTCCCTTCCCTCTAACTCCTATCTGGCACTTTAGATTTCTAAAAGGTACTGCCCTTGAATGTCCCCTAGTAACTTTTATTTGGTCAGTCATGGGGCTTGAACTCAGGTCGTGGCAGCTGTCCCTAAACACTTTTGCTCAAGGTTAGCATTCTGCCACTTTAAGCCACACTGTCACTGAAGATTTTCACTTATGACTGTCCTGCCTGGGCTCTCAGCCTCCTGAGGAGCTCGGATTACAGATGTGAACCACCAGAGCCCAGCTCCCTCAGTAAAATTTTATATTTATTTCTACAGACACATTGTTACTAATACTGGAAGATAGAATCAGATTTCATTCCTAAGGAAAATGGAACAAATTAACACAATTTCACTGGAACAAACATACCTCAGAACATAGGTTTTTATTTCAAATTGCACCTTTTTACAACTACATATGGATCACTATACAGGTTCTCAACACAGTTCCAAACGTGTGAGATTGGGTCAATCTTGTACTCAACATTCTCTAGTAACTCATTTTATTCAGAGTAAAACTAAAGGCTTACATTTACTGTCAAGACCTTAAAAGATTTACCATAGTTTTCCTGTGATAACCTCTACTTTTGTTTTGTATTGTTTTGTTTAACAAATTGTCTGTACTTAGAGAATATTGGTTTTTCCTGACTGCTTTACTTTTTACCCCTGCAATCTTTTCCCCATAGGTTATACACATAACAACTTCATTCTACTTACAAACATGGATTTTTGCAAACATGGTTGTACATATCTGTAATTGTTAGCCTTGGGAAGCTGGGACAGTAAGATGGTTAAGTTACTACACTAGAAGTGAGATCTTGTCCCAAAACTAAATGAATAAATAAAACAAGATAGGAAAACCATGATTGAAATCTGATGTTTTGTGTTTTCTTCCCTGCTCAACCTTTTGAGTACTAAATTTGCTACTTCTTATCTCTCAGGTGCCTTTTTGTGCTCTTTAATTCGTTCTAGTCTATCTCCTTTTCCAATAGCATTTACTATTTTCTATCATTGCATATTTATTACTGATTCTTTTCCTGTTTCTCTCACCACATATATTTAGATCCTATAAGTACACAAAACACTGATTGCATCATTATTGGTTACCAATAATCTAGAAATGTGTTTGGTGCCTAGAACAGATTCAATAATCATGAATAAAATAAATAACATTAATATAAACAAGTTCTCTTTTGGCCTTTTCTATAAAAAAATCTTCAACAGATGTCTTAACTTGGACCAAATCCTCCTTCTTCTTAATGCTTCTATAAAGAAGCACAAACTGTGTTTTTTTCTTTTACTTCTTTTTTATTGTTACCGTAAGGTGATATACAGAGGGACTGCAGTTACAAAAGTCAGATGATGAGTACATTTCTTTTTGAACAGTGTCACCTCTTCCCTTATTTTCTCTGTTTTTCCCTCCTGACCCCCTTCCCTCACAAGATGTGTAGTTCATTTTCAGCATAGCATCTAGTGAGTGTCACTGCTGCATTTGTTCACACTTTATCCCACCATTTCTGTGTTGCTCCTTTCCTTCCCCCCAAAAGATAATCTTACATATTAGACAAAAGGTACAGAAACAAAAAACAGTGGCAAATAAGAACAAAAACTACCAAAATGCTCTTTTTTCCATTTCTTGGAGTTCATTTCGATAAACATCATTTTATATGATCATATGCACAGATTAAGTGAGCCTTAGTGATCGTGTCCCAAGAATATCCTCCTTTGATCCCAGCATTTGAATGTTTAAAGTTTTGTATAATTTATTATATCTAAGTATATATTTTTTCTCTTTTACCATCCACTGCATGTAGTTGTGGACTTACAGGAACATTGTAGTCACAAAAAATGAGGGAAACTGCAACCTTTTTGGGTCTGGCTTACTTCACTTAATATATTTTTTACCAAGCCAACAGAATGGGAGGAGATTCTTACTAATTATATATCAGACAAGGGCCTTATATCTAAAGGATACTTAGAGCTCAGCAAATTAATCCCACTCCTAAAACAATCCTCAAGGAAAAAAACACACATTGATAAGTGGGCTAAAGACTTAACAAGAGACTTCTCTGAAGAAGAAATAAGAATGGCTCATAGACACATGAACAAATGCTCAACTCACCCTTCAAACATTACAGGAAGCAATAAGAAAAAATCCTCTTTGAACAGGCTGAAATTTTCTTTTCTGTTTTATTTTTTTGCCTGGAAATCATTTTTTATTGTGAAAATACTGTACAGAGGGGTTACCATTACATGGGCAAGATAATGAGTACATTTTTATCGAGCATTGTAGCCTCCTCCTTTGTTTCCCCTTCCCATCCCTTTCCAGCCTCCCCCGCAATCCCACCCAATCCTCCCCCGACAAGCAAAGTTGTAAAGTTCGTTTTCGACATGACAACTTGTACTTCTCATTGTTGCAACGGGTCCATCTGTATCCTTATTTAAACGACTTGTTTTTCCTCTTCCCCTCCACAAATTATACTGACATCAAATACAGTGAAAGCAGGGGTTATATTGTGGGGAAGGGACATACAAAGCAACAAAGAAATAATCTTATAAATGCATTAGAAACAAATGCATGAAAGAAAAAAAACATTTAAATACATATCTTAGGGTTCATTTTCCTAACATCACCTTATCTGACCTTTTCTGCTTGACTCATACATATACTAAATATTGCAAATAAGGGAAACCATGGGACCTATGTTTCTTTGGGCTTGGCTTACTTCACTTAATATAATATTTTACAAGCCTTTCCATTTCCTAACAAATGGGGCAATGTCATTCTTTCTGATGGAGGCATAGAATTCCATTGTGTATATATACCACATTTTCTTGATCCATTCATCTACTGAGGAGCATCTGGGTTGGTTCCATATCTTAGCTATGGTTAATAATGCTGCAATAAACATAATTGTGCTGGTAGCTTTAGTGTGGTCTTGTTTGTAAACATTTGGGTAAATGCCCAAAAATTGTCATAGGGGAGCTCTATGTGGAGTCTTTTGAGGAACCTCCATACTAATTTCCAAAGTGGTTGAACAAGTTTACACTCCCACCAACAATGAAGTAAGGTTCCCTTCTGTCCACATCCCCTCCAGCATCTGTTGTTATTAGAGTTCTTGATTTTTGCCATTCTAACTGGGGTGAGAGAGAACCAGAAACACAAAAAATCAAAGAAAGGTTGGACAAATGGGATTGCATGGAATTGCAGAGCTTTTGCATGGTAAAGGACATAGCTAGCAAGGTCAATAGAAAGCCCATGGGTTGAGAGAGGACCTAAACTAGCCATACAATGGGCAAGGGTCTTATATCTAAGAAATAACTGCCCAATCAATAAGTGAGCTAAAGACTTAAAGAGAAACTTCTCTGAAGAGGAAGTAAGAATGGCCAATACACACATGAAGAAATGTTCAAATTTTCTGTCCATAAAAGAAATGTAAATCAAAACATTGAGATTCCACCTCACCCCAGTTAGAATGGCTAGAATCAAGAACTCTAACAACAACAGATGCTGTAGGAGATGTGGCCAAAAGTGAACATTACTGCATTGTAGGTGGGAGTGTAAACTTGTTCAACCACTTTGAAAAGCAGTATGGACGTTCCTCAAAAGACTCCACATAGAGCTCCCCTATGACCCAGCAATCCTACTTTTGGGCATTTAGCCTAATGATCACAAACAATGCCATACTAAAGCTACCAGCACAATTGTGTTTATCACCGCATTATTTACCTTAGTTAAGATATGTAACCAACCAGATGTCCCTCAGTAGATGAATGGATCAATAATATGTGGCATATTGCTGGGCGCCAGTGGCTCATGCCTGTAATCCTAGCTACTGAGGAGGCTGAGATCTGAAGATCTCAGCTTTGGTTCAAGGCCAACCCAGGGAGGAAAGTCTGTGAGACTCTTATCTCCAATAAACCACTAGAAAACCAGAAGTGGCTGTGGCTCAAGTGGTAGAACACTCGCCTTGAGCTGAAGAACCTGGGGTAGTGCTCAAGCCTAGAGTTCAAGCCCCACAACTGACAAAATAAGAAAAAGAAAAAAAATGTGGCATATTTATACAATAGAATTCTATGCTTCCATCAGAAAGAATGACACCGCCCCATTTGTTAGAAAATGGAAAGACATAGAAAAAATTATACTAAATAAAGTAGGCCAGGCCCAAGGAAACATAGATCCCATGCTTTCCCTTATTTGCAATAACTAGTATATGTCTAGCATAATCTTACCAGCCAAGTATAAAAGGTGAAAAGCTATGCATGTATGACCATATAAGATGGTATTAAGCAAAATGAACCCCAAAATAGGAAAACAAGGGGTTTTTTTCTTTGTTGCTGTCATTTTTAAAATATTAAAATGTACTATGTGAGTTGTTTGTTTCTTTTGTATATTCTTCTCCTATGGTATAACCCCTGCTTTTAGTTTATTTGATTCTGATGCCCTGCATCTTCTATATACATTTTTCTAATTTGGGGAGGGGAAGGGTAGAAACAAAATGCTGAAACAAGGATACAGGTTGATCCATAGAAACAATTAGATGTACTATGTTGAAAATGAACATTACAACTTTGTTGGGGAGAGGAGTTGGGGAGATCGGGAAGAAAAGATCATAGGGGAAAACAAATGAAGTGGTAACAATGCTTCAGAGGTAATGTACTCATTACCTTACTCATGTAACTGTAACCCTTCTGTACAGTATCTTTACAATTAAAAACATATTTATATAAAAAAGAATCCTCAACTTCTTTAGCCATAAAAAGAATGCAAATCAAAACAACATTGAGATTCTACCTCACCCCAGTTAGCATGGTTATAATCAAGAAATGTAATAACAATAGATGCTGGAGAGGAGGTGAGGAAAAGAGAACCATACTTCACTTTTGGTGGGAATATAAACTTGTTCAACCACTCTGAAAAGCAGTATGATGGCTCCTCAAAAGACTGACCATAGATTTTCTTATGACCCAGCAACTCCACTCACGGGCATTTATCTCATAGACTACAAATAAGGTCACACTAAAGCTGTAAGCACAACCATATTCATTGCAGCATTGTTCATCATAGTCATGCTATGCAACCAATCTAGATACCCCTCAAAGGAGGGATGGAATAAAATGTGGTATATATACAAAATGGAATTCTAATCATCCATCAGAAAGAATGATAGTGTATCATTAGTACAAAAATGGAAAGACTTGGGCAAAGTGATTTTAAGTCAAATTTAAGCACATAAGATGAATCCTTTACTTTTGTTTACATAAAATTCTTTGATCACATTTAACTTGTTTTCTGAAGGAACATTTGACATATAAGCTTTTACATGAGAAATATTCAATTATTTAAAACATCAGACTTACATACAGGAAATAGATGTAGCTAGTGGTCATTCAGGAGTCAAATTCTATAGAATTTGTAAATAAAATGTTCATTTAGAAAAAGCAGTGAGTGGAATCCACCAGGGTAATATTAAATGCAAACTTATTTGGATTAGAAAATATTATGTTATTTTTGTAATTAATCAATTTGATATTTCACATATGTATAATTACAAATTGATTGTATTGATATCCCTTTTAATTAGTTTGGGTAAAGAACAAAATGAACTTTAAATGAGCTCTTAAACTCCATATACAGACGAAATGCTCCAGGTATATTTCACCACACTCTTCTAACTTTCTATGTTAAAATATAAAAACATGTTTTCTCCTTTTGGTCCATTTGGAATCTTGTAAGAAGGTAGCTTGAGCCTCTTAAAAGTACATGGGAAGCCGGGCGCTGGTGGCTCACGCCTGTAATCCTAGCTATTCAGGAGGCTGAGATCTGACGATCGCGGTTCAAAGCCAGCCCGGGCAGGAGAGACCGTGAGACTCCTATCTCCAATAAACCACCAGAAAACCGGAAGTGGCGCTGTAGCTCAAGTTGTAGAGCACTCGCCTTGAGCTGAAGAGCTGAGGGACAGTGCCCAGGCCCAGAGTTCAAGCCCCATGGCTGACCAAAAAAAAAAAAAAAAAAAGTAGATGAGAAGAAAAGTTAGCGTATATGGATTTTACTACTTATTTTATATATTTTGAGATTTCCCTTTTATTCTCAAAAAATGGAAAATAAATTCAACAGTCTTCATTCTTTTTCAAGCAACCATTCTCTCTAAACATTAGAACCATTCTACATAAGTGGAGAAACAGTTTCAACATTTTCTCTCACAACTCAGGGAGATTTCTTAAGAAAAATCAAGACTTCCACATACATCTTTTTCCTTTTGAAAAACCTAATGCCACTTCTTAAGTGACTTATAAAATACAAGGTTTAATATCTAATTCAGATGACAAAAATGGTGAGCAGATGTTTTATCTGTCAGTGTTGAGGTACTAACTATATTTCTATGGGTCTATAATAGATCCAGAGTTAAAGGTAACTGAGCTATGTGAGCTTCTACAGAGAAAAATGGACCAGTCAGAACACATCAGTCTTAGGGTATTCTTCACAAGGAATAATGATGAGGTTTCAGAGAAGGGAAAAAAATCTCATTGCAAATTAAAATATTAGCTTCTTTATTTTAAGGAAGAAGCAGCACACAGAAATGCAAAGCCCAAAATGTGAAGAATGACCTTAAACTGGAGTTTAAATTCAACTTAATTAAATCAAGCCCGGTGTGTCATAATCTATAGGAGAGTTGAGAGATGGGAAAAGTGAAGGAGGTTCAAGCTGGGGCAACTGGCAGGGGGTTGCTTCACTCAAACAAAACAAAGATTATGTTAGCTTCAGGCAGTTTGAACTCAGTAAGGCAGGAAAGTCTGAGGTCACCAAAGAATATGATTATAGTTTGAGAAGGAAACAGCAAAATTTTCTGATGACTTCCTTGCCAAAAAATACTAATAGTTGTTATATAGATTAGTTGTTATATATTAATAGTTGTTATATAGTGATATATATTGAACTTCAATGTCCATTTATACATAGCTCAGCACTCCTGAAAGTGACCAACGAGTAAAATAAACCAGCATTTGTAACTCAGTGAGTTCCAGTACATAACTAGCGTTCTAGCAAGAAAAATTGTCACATTATCATCACGATTATGTGTTGCTTAAAGATTGTCTAGGAATCTTCTCTATGCTAAATTTTTGGATAAACTACCACATTATACTTTCTTCTTCACAATCTGGTTAGATACTTGACATAAATTTTAACATGATTTTATAGCCTACACAGGATTTACTTCATAAGTAGCAGTAACAAAAAATATCTTTATGTCAGTTGCTCAAGACAGCAGTCCCAGCTACTCAGGAGTTTGAAATTTGGGAATCACACTTCAAAGCCAAGTGGTGTAGAAAAGATCTTGACAGCTTTATTTCTAATTAAGTAACAATAAGCCTGAAATGGAGTTGTGGCTAAGTGATTGAGTACTAGCTTTGGGCAGTGAAAGCCAAGGGACAGGGCCTAGGCACTGTGTTTAAAGCCCCAGTACTTCCTTTCCTCACCTTTAACTAACTTAGTTACAATTATATAAATATTAATGTATAAAATTAGTCATTTTCTGAAAATAGCTTAAAAACAATTATACTTTGTATATTTTTAATGGTTCTGTTAATAATGTAAAGAAACTGAACCCCAACAGCTTCTCATCACTACATACATGGCTTGATTTATTATAATGTAACTTACTATGCAAATGTTCCTTGTTTTGTTTAACACCATCCTCCATCCATTAGTATTAAAAACATGTTTTCATATGTCTTCTGATGTGCAGCAAACTTAGCTAGCAGCACTTGAGAATACATAGTGTGTTTAAAATTAACAGATTTGTCACAAGGTGGAGGTGGTCACACATGTAATCCTAGCTACTCAGGAAACTGAGATGTAAGACTCCCAGTCCAAAGCCAATAAGGCAAGAGTGGCCTTGAGACTCTTATCTCCAATTAACCACCAATGCCAGAAGGTTGATTAAGTGGTAGAGCACTAACTTGGGCCAAAGGGGTCCAGCGTCAGGCAGGAACAGTGGCCAGGATGTAAGTTTAAGTCCCAGGAATGGAATTGTGTGTGTGTGTGTACACACACATATATATATATATATATTTTATTATGTGCACTTATATAGATTGGCACTATATTTAAAATGGGATCATATACATATAAAAGGCACTATATATACACTATATATACGCACCATACTACAGTACATATAAAATAAATATACAATATATAAAAGTATATAAAATATATAGAGGACATACAGTGCATGTACACTTTATTTGTGAGATGAATATACACAATATGAGAATGACAGTTTTCACACTTTCTATATTTATCATTTATTTTGATATGTTCGAATTTCCTTATATCCTTAAAATTTCACACTTACAAAATAACTTTTTCCTTACTATTTACATATAAAATTGAATGTAATGTTTGGAGTAAGGCTCAAGAAGTACAGCACTTGCAGAAGACTTGTACAAGAAGAGTTGTACAAGCAGTGCATTAAAAAGCATCTGCAAAATATCAAAATCTATGAAACAGTATGTGTGAATTAATACATATAAGAAAAACACAATCCAACAATTATGAAAAAAGTTTATTACTGCTCTCTGTGAAGTTGATATTCAAACAACCAAGCAATATTGGGTCCATAAATATCTCCCATCATTCTCTCTTTTTGCCCCTTCTCCATGGCTGTTCTCTCATCTTTATTCACACTTGTCTTCATTTTGTTTGTTTTTTAAGTTGTAAGTTCATATATAAAATAAAACACAATATTAATCTTTCCGAGTCTGGCTTACTTTGTTTAACATGATTTCCAATGCCATCCTTTTTTCTGCATATAGTCTAATTCTATTTTATGACTAAATAATACTGTATTTCTCTCTCCATATATATATGTGTGGCATATACCGCACACACACTCACACACACACCCACATACTATAACTAATTTTTATGTGTTCATCCATTGTTGGGCACGTTGACGTTTTCATAACTTGGTACAGTGAATTGTGATGCAATTTAAGGGCAAAATAGTCTCACTCTAGTGCACTATAACCCTGAATGGATTAGACACCCTTTGAGGGACCTTTCAGAATTTTCACAAGCAAAATGTTAGATTTGTAAAAAAGTTTATGTAGGTCGATTATGTGACCAGATTTAAATCTGTAGTAACACTCAAGAAGAATTTTGGCCTTACATAATTTAAATAATTAACTCTGAACTTGGAAGAGACCTCTTTTGGCAATATTAACCTTACTACCCATCAGTTTATGTGATTACAGTAGTTGATGTGGTCAGTTGGGGAGGGAGGAAGCTGTGTATCAAGTGGTAGAGCATGAGCCTTGAGCAAAAGGAAAGCCCAGGAACAGTGCCCTGGTCCTGAGTTCAAATCCCAGAACTTCCGAATGCATACTCATTCACATGCACTCACACACACACTTGCACACACACACACAATCGCTAAAGTTGGGAAATT
Source organism: Dipodomys spectabilis (assembly GCF_019054845.1). NCBI lineage: Eukaryota > Metazoa > Chordata > Mammalia > Rodentia > Heteromyidae > Dipodomys > Dipodomys spectabilis. Next base: position 190,063 of record NW_024871351.1, on the reverse strand, counting down.
ATTGCCAACACTTTTGTTATAGAAGTTGATAGAACTAAGATTTTATTCCAGATATACATAATTTGAAGTTGTGGATTGTTCTCAGATACCTGAAGAAGAACTTGATGCAGCATATAATTTAATAAACATTTGAATCTGTGTTGAAAATGGACTAAATAGAATTGAATCTCTAAAGCTTACAAACTGTGTTATGATTACCATTTCCCCCAATTTCTGCAAGCAAATAAATGCTTTCCAACTGAGGAAATTAGTTGAGATACAATTAAACGCCTTTAAATGTTTTTCAGAAATTGAGGATACATTATTCTGGATATTGATTTACTGACTCCTACAGTAAAGGAGAAAGAAACCATAAAACCAAGAAGCTCTCAAAGAGATGACAAATTGGAGACTTAAGTGATTGATGGTTTAGGTAAATGAACTGGAAATTTTTAATTACAGGTACTCACTCTCACAGGTAAGTGGTTTTGTATGATAATCCTGACCTCTAGTTCTTCATTACACATAAATTTAATACGAAATATTTTAAAGTTATTACATGGCTGTATGTGCATGAACTGATATGTGTGTGTCTGTTTCTATGCATATGTTATAGTTAACCAAATACTGTGTGAGAACATGTTTTAGCAAGAAAAATCCACTTGCAGACATATAGATTAATATATGGGATAAAGACTTAACCTCTTAGAAGAAGAATTAAGAATGAGAAATAGACAAAACTCTCTCCATTAAAGAAATGTAAATCCAAACAACAATGAGATTCATCTCACCCCTGTTGCAATATCATGAAAAAACAATCAAACACAGATACTGATAGGGATGTGGCCCAAAGGAAACTGTATTACACTGTTGGTGGGAATGTAATCTTGTTCAAACACTTTGGAAAACACCATGGAAATTGCTCACAGAACTGAATGGTGAACTACCTATGATCCAGCAATTCCACTTATGGGCATTTATCCAATAGAGCAGAAACAAGGACACACTGAAACTACTAGCCCAATCATGTTCATTATTGTATTGTTTACTGTAATCAACATACAGAATCAGCCCAGATGCCTCTCATTGTAAAAAGAGATCAAGAATTTTATATGTATATACAAATTATATATATATATATATATATATAAAATTTTATTGATCCCAATTTACAAGTATATATGTATGTATATAATCTATGTATATATATGTATGTGTATATATGTATATATACATACATATATGTATGTATATATGTATGTATACATATATACATATATATACAAATATATATATATACATACATAATAGAATTCTGTTCATCCATCAGAAAGAATAATATTGCACCATTCTTAAGGAAAATGAAACACTTAGAAATAATATTAAGTGAAATAAAACAGTCCCAGAGAAACTTATCTAGCATGATTTTCCTCATTTGTGGTAGGTACAAGGTGCCTATAAATGTAAAAGTAAACACACTAGATGATATGGAAGGAGGTACAAAAGAATTGTCTGAAGTGTCAGAGTCCATGGAGAGTGAAAATACTATAATTCTCTTAAAAGACTAAGTCAAAACCAAACAAAATAAATATCAGTAAATGTGTAATGAAAGAGAGGTCAGTAGGAGGAAATGTGAAAGGGGTAGGAATTTGAAGGGGAAAGTACAGGCAAGAATCCATTGTATACTTCCCAAAATTGAAACATACAAAGCAAAGGGAAGTGTGAAATTGGGGTGAAGATGTAGAAGTGGTAACACAATTCCAGGTTCATTGTACAATAAACTGCTTTCTTAAATGCCAAGTAATTCCATAACATAATATTGAGATATATAAGGATTTGAAGGGTTGGATAAAAATGTTGAAAGGCATGACATTGATCAAGATGCTCTGTATCCACACACTGTTTCAGTGAATGGCAACCCCTTCATACAAATAAACATAATACAAATATTCAAAAAATTAATTATGATAGTTGAATAGAGAGTTGAATCTCAATTCAAATCCCATTTAAAAATATTTTCAACCTGGGACTTGGAGAATAAAATTCAAATAATAAAATTTTATGAACCCTTTTATCAGAATTTGTGAAATTTAAATATAAACTGCTTTTCTTTTTGTCAGCCTTTGGGCTGTTAGAATATTTCAAAGTAAGTGGTTTGAAAATATCAGGAGTATATTATCCAATATCAGGGAACTTAAACATTGATTATAAAAATGGTAATTCAAAGCAATTATTAGTCTTTTTTGGGGGGAGGGCGGTGCGGCCTGGGGCCTGAACTATGGGCCTGGTTGCTGTCCCTCAGCTCTTCAGCTCAAGGCTAGAGATCTACCACTTGAGCCACAGTGCCACATCTGGCTTTTTCTTTTTGTTTATGTGATGCTGAGGAATTGAACTCAGGGCCTCATGCATGCAAGGCAAGAGCTCTACCACTGAGCCTCTCAGATTCACCCACTACTATACTAAATTTTTTCCTAAGTTTAATGCAAAACACTCTGTAATTCTTTGATAAAGTACAATGATTCTTAGAATGATAAAGAGTTGGAGTAAGAACATCACCTTCAGTTCTGTAACATTTTGTCATTACTACCCTCTCAAAATACTCCAGTATTTATTAGTAGTCACTTCCTTTCATCATTTCAACCTACCCTCCCCTTGAGCAGCTATTATTTCATATTCTACCTCTACAAATGGGCCAATTTTAAAAAGCTCATATAATTAGAAAATGTAGTCTATTTTATCCATTTCTCCCACGTAATATTACTATTTGCAAAGTAAGTCCATGTAAATTTTTCTCATGGATAGAGTATATTGTTTTGTAAGCATATGAATAATCCTCAATGGGCATTTCAATATTTTATTTTATGTTATTGTAAAAGGTTTTGCTATGTATATTCTTGTATATGTGTCTCATTGAACATATGTTGAAATCTATTTTTATATAAAATTATGGTTCAAAATGCTGGATCTTAGAGGCAACTCTATGTGTAATATTTTAAAGATTGCCAGTATGTTTAACTGACTATATCATTTTAAGTGCCAAGCACCATTGTATAAGGATCCCAATTTCTATATAATGGTTGTGCAGGGCTATCTTATTTTTTCTATTATCACTAATCTCTATATGTATGCAATGTATAGCTATGTTATGATCTTTCCATATGTTCCTTTGTTGTTTTCACATTACTATAGAGATACGCATTTGGTTTTTTTGATAACTTTTTCAGGATAGTTATAGTATTTCTTTGACATTAATATGCTCTTAATATATTTCTGATTCAAGTCTATTTAAATAAATGCATATGTATGCATACTATGTGTACATATGTATAGATTCATACTTATATTTGTATAAATACAAATACCTATATATACATATATACGTATATAAAGATGTGTACATATATATATAGGCATATACGTATATTATTATTTTCATTTGAGTGTAAGTTATCATTTTACATTATTTGCCAAACATGTCCTTTTTTTATTTTACTTTATTTTATGTTATGGTTAAGATGTTGTACACAGGAGCAGGGCGCCAGTGGCTCACACCTCTAATCCTACTCTGGAGGCTGGGATCCGATGATCGAGTTTCAAAGCCAACCTGTGCAGGTAAAGTCTATGAGACTCTTTTCTCCAATAAATCACCAGAATACCGGAAGTGGCTCTATGGCTCAAGTGGTAGAGCTCTAGCCTTGAGCTGGAGAGCTGAGGAAGAGCATCCAGGCCCAGAGTTCAAGGCCCACTACCACCACCACCAACAACAACAATAAAAAGGAATACTGACTAAAAAAGCAATAGTATTAAGCAGTCTTAAAGATAGACCCAAGTCTAACATTTTAGTATTATCTTACATACCAGCAGCCTTCTAGTCCAATGAGCCATTAGCCCTCAGAATGTTGACCAAATTTCATAGTTTATTTACACAATCACTGTAAGTATGTATTCTCTCATCTATCTTTCTTTCATTTCACCACAGAATGTGTATTTATTCTTTATATCATACTTGAATACCAAAGCCTTTGTTGTATATTAATTGTATGAAGAAATCTTATTAAAATATTTTACACTCGCACATATTGATGAAGGGCCTGATTAACCTATTTCTCTTTCTCCATTCCCATTTATGTTTATGACAATTTCTAAAAACATCTGACTAGCAATCTTTGACTCACTGACAAAGAAAGATAAACTGTAATATATTTCTCTGTCAAATTTTAAAGGTGTAAGTTTAAAATTGTTATATTTGTAGAGAAAATATTATACAGCTCAATGGGTCTGTAGGGCACCAGATTAGATCCACATAAATATTATCAAGGAATATTTAATAAAGGTTAAATCAAATATTTGTGGAATGACATTCTCTTTAATAAATGGTGATAGGTTAGACAGAATTTGGGCAAATTAAAAAGTGCACATTGACTTACACATAACAATTTATTCAAATATTAACTTCTAGCAGGATTAAAATGTATATAAAACAAAAAGAGTGATGAAAATGAAAAGCAAAGGAAGATGTCTTGATAATTTTGGAGATGAAGCATTCTTAAATTTGGCATTAAAATTATACAAAATGAAAACGATATAGTTGAACTCAATAAAAGTATGGAACAATTTAGTCTGTGAAAGCTCATATACAAGTAGTGAATAGAAGTTATTAGCAGATGACTCATGTATCTCATCCTAGCTACTTGGGAGGATGTGATTTTAGTATTGCTGTTTGAAGGCAGCCCACAAAATAAAGTCCCTGAGAATCTTATTTTTTTAATCAGCAAAAAGCCAGAAGTGAGGCCCGACTCAAATGGTAAATTGTTAACAAATTGCAACAAATCCCAGGGACCCTGAGTTCAAGCCCCAGAAACATACGTACATGTACAAAACTAATAATAGTAATAATAATATGACGATGATGATGATGATGATGATGATGATGATAATGATGATGAAGGGTACCCATAGTCAAGGATAAAATATTTGCAAATCCTATACCTGAAGAATGCCTTAAATCTAGATTCTACATAGAACTCTCAAAACCTAATGTTTAAAAGAACATCAATTAGAAACCAGCAAAATACATCTTGTGAAAAATAAGCACAAGAAAAGCATCATCAGTCATCAACTAAATGCACATTAAAACAAAAATGATATCATAAAACATGTGTGAGAATTATTTCATGCAATACAATAATGACCATACTAAATGCTATCAAGAGGGGCTGGGAAGATGGCTCAGTGGTAGATCACTTGCCTTGCATGCCTGAGGCCCTGGGTTCGATTCCTCAGCACCACATAAGCAAAAAAGAAAAAAGCCGGAAGTGGCAGTGTGGCTCAAGTGGTAGAGTGCTAGCCTTGAGCTGAAGAGCGGAGGGACAGCGCCCAGGCCCAGAGTTCAGGCCCCACGACCGGACCCCCCCAAAAAAATAAATAAATGCTATCAAGAAACCGAGAAACTGGATGCTGAGTGGGGTAGTGCATAGTCACAGGCACTGTGACTACTCTTTCACATATTACCCAAGAGTCAGGTTTCAACACAAATGACTACAATGAGATTGTGCAAAAGAGATTGCGACTTTTCCCTCTCATGAATCAAAATTCTGTCAAATGATTTCTGTCTTCCAGATATTTACATATTTCTCATGATCTTTTCTAATATTTTCTCTTCATTACTGATGTTCATAGTACATTTTTGTGGTTGTCTTGTGTGTATATCTCATTTATAGGGCTTGAACTCTGTTTACTGGTCTCCCTTGTATATTTTGCTCATGTCTGATGACACTCTATCCTTGAGCCACATCCTCACCTGCTACGTCTTGCTGGATAATTGGAGATAAGTTTTCACATTTTTGTCTGTTTGGACTGACGTTGAACTAAAATATTCAGGTATCAGCCTCCTGAGTTCTAGGATTGTACACATGAATGGCTAACACCAATCTTTGCTTTACTGTTATTTTAATTATGTAGTAGAGGAAAGTGGAAGTATATTTGTGTTAAGTGTGCAATTTTCAAATACAAGTTTGAATCAACTTGATATAATGTAACTGTTATCAATTTTAAAAATTAAATCAATGAATATTACACATTCCCACAGAAATACAATTGAAAAAAAAGGCATAATTATTTTCTTAAAATAAGTAATGGAAACATGAATTTCTTTCATTTTACAATTCATGTTTTATATAACTTTAATTAGCAGACTTCTATGACTAAAAGTAAACATATTAATTGTATAACACAAGAAGCAAAGTGATTATAGTTAAGAATAGATATTTCCTCACAGCCAGAAGATAAGTTTTAGAGCATTCTCACGAAAAAGAAATGTTACATGCAGAAATTAATGGATATGATGTACCTTGATCATCACACAACATATAAATGAATGGGATTAGCACTCAATACTTCATAAATATGTAAAAATAATTATGTAGCTAAGTGCCAGTGGCTCATACTTGCAACCTTAGCTACTACGGAGGCTGAGAGCTGAGAATCATGGTACAAAGCCAGCCTAGGCAGGAGAGTACGTGAGACTCTTATCTACAATGAGCCACCAGAAAACTGGCAGTGGCTCAAGTTGTAGAACACTAGTCTTGAGATGAAGAGCTGAGGGACAGTGTCCAGGTCCAGATTTCAAGCCCCATGACTGACAAAAATTAAAAATATACAGTTACAAATAAACACATATTTTGCCATGAATGTTAAAATATATATTCTAAAATTTTTTAAATCCTCAATAGATATACTAGTTTATATAAATATAGAGAAGTGGGTTCTGGATTTAGTTGTCATTGAATCAATTTTGTAACACACATTTCTCACTCAATTCATATTTGTATGTTTATATACCTTAAGTATAATTAACTGATACGTGATAGGCAGTTCTGTTTTAGGAATCTACCTTGACATTCTAACATTAACCCTTCTACCCTAAAAGCGATATGCCCTCCAACCTTGTCAGAGGTTTCATCTCATTGGATCAGAAAGGTATAAGCCAAAACCATTGTTTGGAACAACTGTAACATTTTACATGTATTTCACTTAGTTTAAGAACCAAAACATTCAATTCATCTTAACCATGCCAGTAACAGCAAAATGTCTTCTGAGCTTTTCAGTCTCTTAAGAGATGAAAATCTTTAATTATACACCTATTTTTTTCTGTCAAACATCTTATATCTTAAGAAATTTTTGGGTAATCCTGTGTTCTTGATTAGAAGACAGGAACAAAGGTAATAATGAATATAGCCAAAGAAAATACTTGAAAACAATTATAAAAGCAATTACAAACCCTCCTGTTTTCACCGATTTCAATGACAATATACGTTAAAGTATCACGTTTTTTTTGCATTTAAAGAGCAATAATTAAACTTTTATTATCAGTGAAAAAGGGAACAGAAAACTTTGAAGACAGCTTGACTTTGAACAATCCAAGATAAGTGTAATGGATTTAACTTGTTTTTCTATGTATTTGCCAAAATAATTGAAAGCAACAACCAAAGGCAGGAAAACATCTAAGCCAAAGCAGTAAAGTTTTATCTATAAAATAATTTTGAGGGTCTGATTCTTTCAAAGTCAGGTTTCAAAGAGGAAAGTATATTTGAACAAGAAAAAATATAAAAATCCTTTATTAATGTTTATCATATCATGACTAGGGCTTCTCATTTTGGAGAAGAGGAAAGATATGAAAAACTTCAAGACTGTTTAACTATTCCCCAAGATCATTCTTATTTATCTGCTATAGCGATGGAAGTAGGCTTGGTTACTATTAGTATCATGCTTGTTTATATTTAGAAGCATTGTTTGTTTCTGGGTTATAAGCTACAAATCTTGAGTATTAATAAAGGGTCATTTCCTAAGAGAAGAAAGTTTTTGTGTAATCAGACCTAAAATATTAAAGACAGCATAGTGGATACTATTTTCTATCTATTTCACAATCTTTAGGTACGTCAGCGTTACTAGACTTAGTATTCTTTTCCAGTTCCTTTTATACGACCTGTCCTAAATTATAATACATATTAACGGAAGGGAAAAAGTAATTCCATCTTAAGAAAGTCCCATTGCAACAAGACGTTATGTTGAAAAACGAACTTTACAACTTTGGCGGGGGTGGGGGGCCGGGGAGCGATCGGTGGGCAAGGATGGTAAGGAGGAAAAAAGTGGGAGGCAACAATGCTTGATAAGAAATATATTCATTACCTTTCTCATGTAATTGTAACAGTCTGTAATGTATTTTCACAAAACAACTTATTAATATTAAAAAAGAATGTCATTTAGGACTCTGGGAATGTGGCTTCATGGAACAGTTATTGCTTAGCATGCATGAACCTGGGTTCAATTTCTCAGTACCACATAACCAGAAAAAGAAACACTGAAAAGGGTGTTTTGTCTCAAGTGGTAAAGTGCTAGCTTTGATCAAATTTTAAAAAAAAGAGCTCAGGAACAGTTCCCTAGCCCTGATTTCAAGCCTCAGGTCTAGCAAAAGAGTCATTTAGCTAGTAAATGCAAAATAAAAAACCCATAATTGGAATATATAATTGCTCCTTCCAACTGATACCTAACAATAGTCCTTAAATCATGCATGGACTTTACCTATATTAGAATACTGTGTTGAACAAAAAAAAACACTTTTTTTTAATAGGTCATGGCAATTAATACCTGGAATGAGCTTAGATATCAAGTGAAGATTAATCCTGGAAATTCAAAGATGCCAGGCTTTTGAGTGGTCACTGCTAAGCACAATTAGAAGTGTAGTATAAGTGAGATTTGGAAAACTTTTTGGTAAGTCATGGTACCAAAAAGGCAGAGATTCATTTATTGTTTTGACAGAAGAGAAGGAATAACTCCAGATAGAAAAAAATAAATGATAATAATAACTAAGTTATACCACAAACTGTTCTAGAGAGCCATTTTTGGTTATTGAACAACTAGTTATTTACTAGGCTTATTCCTCATTGCCGTTGCAATATAATCACTTATGCCAGTTGTTAAACTGTGTGTGGTAAGTTGTATATCCTTCTATGCTGCTCTTTCATACATAATCTCCTTTGCTTTCTAAAAATCTCAGCCTTTATTTCTCAATGAACAATTTCTGATACTAAGTCCACATAGGGAGACAACAGAGGATGCTAATGTAAGAGTCCCATAGCTCATGAGTCACAATGTAACAACATAGTAAAAGAGGACATATATATTGCTACCTCAAATTTTCTGAAAACTGCAATGTCATCATTTGATTCAAATTTCCATTATTTGTGTACAGTGTCATTAAGTGCACATAAATGCAAATATGATCCGAGTGTTGGTGGTTCACCCCTGTAATCTTAGCTACTCAGCAGGTTGAGACCAGACGATTGTATTTCAAACCTAGCCTGGTCAGGAAAGTCCATGAGATATTTATCTTCAATTAGATACCAGAAACCCGGAAGTGGTGCTTTAACTAAACTGGGAGAGCACTCAACTTGAGCTGAAGAGCAAAGGGACAGTGCCCAGGATCCGAGTTGAAGCCCCAATACCAACAGAAAAAGGACAAATATGACTTTAATTTTCCCTAAGAGGAATGACGAAGTCAATATAAATCTTCACAAGCGGAGAAATTAATTCCTAAATAGTTCAGTGCACCTTTTGCTGAGTTAAGTTATGGCTTCTTTGCTGGACATATTCTCTTCTTTTAAAAATTGTCAAATATTAGCTTTATAATAAACTTCACCAAAATTTTCTTGGTTCAAAAGAGAAGTCCATACAGTTTATGTAACTTGGATTTAAAAATATCACAAAACCAACACAGACAGGAGAGTCTGTCAAACTCTTATCTGTAATTAAACACCAAAAAAGCCAGAAGTGGAGTTGGCTCAAGCAGTAGAGTCCTAGCTTTGAGGGCATGTGGGCAGGAAAGACACTGTTCAGGGACAGGGCCCAGCCTCTGAGTTCAGGCCCCAGAACCAGCACAAACTAAACAAACAAACAAGCAAACAATAAAATAACACATTTTTCTTTGGGACCATCCTTAAAGCACTGGTTTAAAAAGAGGCTCCTTTTGCTGATCAGACTCATTGGATCTTGCTTTTTTGAATCCTTGTAGCTATGGAGAACTCAGGAGCAGATTAAAGGAAAGGATAACTGACTCCTGCAACAAGAGAATCATGTCAGGAGTGAAATATCTATGAATAAGGCACTATTAAAGCTCCATGTCTTTGTTTCTTTGCTGAAGAACACTTTTAAAACAACGTTATTCCCCTAACATCACCTTATCTGACCTTTTCTGCTTGACTCAGACATATACTAGTTGTTGCAAATAAGGGAAACCATGGGACCTATGTTTCTTTGGGCCTGGCTTACTACACTTAACATAATTTTTTCCAATACTTTCCATTTCCTAACAAATGCCATTCTTTCTGAGGGAGGTAAAGAATTCAATTGTGTATATATACCACATTTTCTTGATTTTAGGGGAATGAACCCCAAGATAAGTATTCAAATTTTTTTCCTTTTATGCAATTGTTTCTAATGTATTTCTAAGATGATTTCTTTGTTGCTTTTTATGTTCCTCCCCCACAGTATAACCACTGCTTTCACTGTATTTGATATTGGTATAATTTGTGGAAGGGAAGGGCAAAAATAAATCGTTTAACTAGGGTTGCAGGTGGATCCATTGCAAAAATGAGATGTACAAGTCATTGTGTGGAAAAACAAACTTTACAAATTTGGTGTGTGGGGGAGGATCAGGTAGGGGGAGGGGAGGTAGTATGGGAAGGGATGGGAAGGGGAAACAAAGAGGAGACAACAATGCTTGATATGAAATGTACTCGTTATCTTTCCCATGTAATTGTAACTCCTCTATACGGTATTCTCACAATAAAAATAAAAAAGAAAAGAAAAAAATAAAACAACGTTATTTCCTTTTCATCTATGCTGGCCTTTAAATGACATATTGTTTCCTTTTGTAATACTCTCAACTAGAAGTTCACAGACAAGTCTTATATGAGTGAAGAACACACTTGAAAAATTCAGGGACAGAGTTTCCTTCAAGCCTTAGATTTTTTCATGTACAGTAAAAACTGAAGCACAAATTAACTTGAACTTTGTCATTTCTCTGTGTTCAATTATCAAAGACTTAGCATAGTAGAAACTATTTTCTAGCAATATCACAATCTTTAGATGAAGATTTTGTTTCCCACTGTTCCAGGGGACCCATTTTTGTTAACTTTTTTTGACCATATAGTGATCCTATAACATCCTATACTGTCCTGGGATTGCTGTATCTTTACTGGATTCTCTAATTTCTGTTGGAAAGTTAGGAAGGATAGAAAATTGAGTTACTGTTTCCGTTTTACCTTATTTTTTTATTACCTTAGAAACTGTAAATCAAAATAACATAAAATATCTTTATAATATTAGGAGACAGATTTCATTTCTACATGCTTACCTTAACCTTCTACATAACTTTAGTAATTAGTGATCCCCAAATGTGAAAATGAAGATAGGGAGCTTCTTATTTAAATATTATTTAGAATTTCAAGACTTCATTAATGCAAGGTCCTTTGTAGTATGCACATCATACATGTGTAAAAAGATGGTGGCAAATTTTTCTTATTCTCAGAAACTAGGACATGTGGTATTCTTGTAGCTGCATCAAGAAAAGGCTGTAGTTGAGATAGTTTACTAAACCAAATCTGCTGTAAAATATTTCTACAAGTTAATTCACTTGAATAATCTGTATTTATCATTTTACAGTTCTAAAGGACAGAAATCTAAAAGAAATCTCACTAGATTAAAATTGAGCCATCTACAGAGCTAAAATATTTTTCAGATGATTCTAGTGGAAAAGGCATTTACTTCCTGTTCCGCTTTCCAGAAACTTCAGAATCTGGATTGTTATCTTTTCCTTTAACTTCTAATGTAGCATCTTTGCATCTTTCTGATGGCTCTTACTTAATCATGTCCCTTTGAACTACCCTGGGACTTTTGAGTATACTTTCCCCATCTGATAATTATTCAAATTTGTGTTCCTTGGGTAATGAAAGGTGATTATTTTACAAACTTATATAAAATGTAAATCTACATTAGATGGATTAGATATTTTGGGACTATAGATATTTGGGGAAGATATTTTACTGCCTACCACAATGAGTGTGTAAGCATTCTTTCTACTATAACCTATTATCCTTTCATTAATTTTGAACAACATATTTCTTCAATGATCTATAACTAGAAAAAAATTAGCTCCTGAAAGCATTTAATCCTGATTAAAACATTGTCATGTACTAGAAATCTTAAATGTCAGAGAGCAGCTGCTGAAGCAGTTCTGGCATTATCACTTTTTGTATATTCTGCTTACAATCTTCTCTTTTCAAGAGCATTTGATTGTTATTATTTTGGAATTATGGTTAATAGTTATTTGACTGCTATTTTTAAAGAATGTACCACCAATACTGGTTCTCTTCCTCTAACTTTTTTACGTCTAAACTATTTCTGAAAGAAACATATCTATTTGAATTACATGAACTGCTTATTGATTTGTGGAGAGGAAAAGAAGAAAAAAGATGTCCCTGTGTGTGTGCCATGTCGAAAATGTACCTAAAAGCTATTTATCTTAATACCATATATTTTTCATTTTGTTTAAATTCTGATAAAAATTTAGCCTTTCAACTCACACAATGTTAACGCAGTCTTTTGTCATGCCTCCCAAAAGCAAACAACAAATTACTATTTACTTTAAATTTTTAAAATTTTTAAAATTATTATTTATTTAAAGAAAACTATATTTTAAAAAATTAGCCAAGGCAAATGGTTTATTAGATATTTAGAATCCTATTCAGACTCTATTGTTGAAGCCATCATGTTTTCATGTTTTTCTTCTTCCTTGAGCCACTCAGATTTACTTCATCTATTTCTGAAAGAATAAAATTCTGGCTTTGAAATCTTTTGTTTGGTATCCACAATGTTTCATTCTTCCTTTATTAATAGGAGAATTTGGAGAAAAAGGAGAAGAGGAAAAGAGAAGTGAGAAATCTAGATTTTTTTTCTTACTCATCTCAATCACAAGGTCTGTATAATGATTGTGGATACTAGATACAGTGCTCTAGAGTGATTAAACACATTTATGGAAAAAGTTAACCCCTCAAGTGATCACACAGAGAATACTTATTTATTAAAAATATGTAATAGCACCAAGCAGGATGTGTTAACTGTTAAGTATTTGTTTAGTATTTCTTAAATTCCGATGTGCTGTAGTCAACTATCATAAAGGTATACAAGAATGGTAAGTAACTGATATCAATATAATATTCTAATATTAGCTTAATTCTTGCTGTGTTTGAGTTTTGCCTCAATTTCACATGCTATATTCTTCCAGTATATAAGTTGAAAGAAAATTCCCTCTGGAAATATGCTATTTTTATATCTAAGTGGAAAGAAGTTAGCTCTTAGACACAGACAATGGGATAGAAATCTTCCCCTAGAAATAGCCTTTGATCACTTCTGGTTCACTTTTGTAAGCTGAAGTGGGTCACCGACCCATCTTGACATTGCAGAGTAGAGGTAAATCTCACCTACAGGAAGCTGCTGCAGGACAGACTAATATGTCAAGATATGCAACACTTGAGATGAAGAGGAAAAAGAAGACAACTATAATACAATCAGTCATACTTGCCATCACATGTCTCTGCAGGAAGGATACTATTATGTACCTTTGTTTCTAAAACTACTGAGATCTTCAAATCATGTCTTTAATGCTTGTATATTACTGGAATTAGAGAACATTTTAATACTGAGACAGCATAAAATCTCAAAGAAATCTGGAGAAATCAATTCAATACTACATCTTGTTCTACTAGGATATGAAACGATTTTATATTCAAGTCTTTATACTAGTAACTTTTTTCCAGAACTGGATTTTGTTAATATATGTGACTATCCACCAGAATAAATGTCTTCATTTATCCGCATCTTGTACAGACAGCATAGTTAAGCAGATGTGGGAGTTCATCAGTAGCACTTTTGAAAAATGCAAAAAATGTGGAGTGGGAGCCAATATGAATATTTTTCCAATATCACCTTCCACATCCTCTTTCTTCCTTCCTAGGAAACAACCCAATCAATAAAAAGGCTTAGTTTTTGGCTCTTGAACTTGAAAGTGGAAGCAGAATGTTATGGATGTCAGAGATGACTGTTCATGGTTTTTTACATAATAATGTCACATGCAACAGCCCTATGAGTCCTGCAGGACTTAGCATTGTACTTCCTTAGTGATGTGATAGGAATGTCAGACTTACAGGACTTAGTATTGTTTTCCATTTCCATTTTTACCACCTAGCCTACATTATAATACATAGTAATGGAATGAAAAAGTAATGCCATGTTAAGAAAGTCATTTAGGGTTCTGGGAATGTGGCTTCATGGTACAGTGATTGCTTAGCATGCATGAAATCCTGGGTTCAATTACTCAGTACTACATCAACAGAAAAAGAAATTGTGCTGTGCCTCAAGTGGTAGAGTGCTAACTTTAAGCAAAAAAAAAAAAAAAAACAAATCTCAGGAAGAGTTCCCTGGCCCTGAGTTCAAGCCCCAAGACTGGCAAAAAATTCATTTAGCTAGTAAATGTCAAATAAAGAACCTACACTTGGAACATATAATTGCTCCTTTCAACTATGACATAACAATAGTTCTTAATTCATGTACTTCCCTATATTAGAAGATTGTTTTGAGGAAAAAAAAAACGTTTGTTTGTAGGTCATCGCAATTAAAGTCAGGAATGTGCTTAGATATCAGGTGCAGATTAATCCTGGAAATTCAAAGATGCCAGGCTTTTGAGTGGTCACTGCTAATCACAATAAGAAGGGTAGTCTAAGTGAGATTTGGAAATCTTTTTGGTCAGTTGTGGCACCAAAAAGGCACCAGCTAATTAATAGTTGTGATAGAAGCGCAGGAATAAATCCAGAAGGAAGAAATAAATGATAATAATTACTAAATTATACCAGAAACTCTTCTAGGGAAACATATTTGTTTATTGAAGAACTATTTATCAACTAGGCTTATTCCTCATTGCCTTTAGCATTCTAAATCACTTAGGCTAGTTCTTAATCTCTGTGTGACAAGTTGCATCTCATTCTATGTTGTTCTTTCATATCTGATCTCCTTTGTTTTCTAAAAATCTCCGTCTTTCTCTATTTCTCTACTAACAATTATTTATTCTAAATCCACTCACGCAGACATCAGAGGATGCTATAGTAAGACTCCAATAGCACATGAACCATTAACGTACCAACATGGAAAAGGATGGCATATTTATTGCTACCTCAATTTTTCTGAAAAGCTGCAATGTCATCATTTGATTCAAATTTCCATTATTTGTGTACAGTGTCATTAAGTGCATATAAATGCAAATATGAGCCGGGTGCTGGTGGTTCACCCCTGTAATCTTAGCTACTTAGCAGGTTGAGACCAGACGATTGTATTTCAAACCTAGCCTGATCAGGAAAGTCCATGAGACATTTATCTTCAATTAGACAGCAGAAACCCAGAAGTGGTGATGTAACTAAACTGGGAGAGTACTCAAATTGAGCTGAAGAACTGAGGGACAGTGCCCAGGATCCGAGTTGAAGCCCCAATACCAACAGAGAAAGGACAAATATGACTTTAATTTTCCTTAAGAGGAATGACAAAGTTAATAGTAATCTTCACAAGCAGAAAAAATTTTCCAATATGATTCAGTGCACCTACTTTTGCTGAGTTATTTAAGTTATGGCTTCTTTGCTGGACATATTCTCTTCTTTTAAACATTTTCAAATATTACCTTTATAATAAACTTCACCTTATGTTTCTTGGTTCAAAAGAGAAGTCCATACAGTTAATGTCACTTAGCTTTCTTACTATCTCAGTTCAAAGCCAACCCAGGCAGGAGCATCTGTCAAATTCTTATCTCTAATTAAACACGGAAAAATCCAGAAGTGGAGTTTTGGCTCAAGCAGTTGTGTACTAGCTTTGGGGGCATGTGGACAGGAAAGACACATGTTCAGGGACAGGGTCCAGCCTCTGAGTTCAAGCCCCAGAAGCTGAACAAACTAAATAAACAAACAAGCAAACAAAAAATTCATATATTTCTTTGGGACCATCTTTAAAACACTGGTTTGAAAAGAGGGTCCTTTTGCTGATCATACTTACTGCATCCTGCTTTTTGGAATCCTTATTGCTATGGCGAACTCAGGACCAGAATAAAGGAATGGATATATGACTTTTGCAACAAGAGAATCATCTCAGGAGTTAAATATCCATGCATAAGACATTTTAAAACTCCTTGTTTGTCCCCGTCTCCCATGTCTTTGTGTCTTTGAAGTAGAACACTGTAAAACAATGTTATTTCTTTTTTTTCTATGCTGGCCTTCAAATGGCATATTTTTTTTTCCTTTTGTAATACTCTCAAGTAGAAGTTTATAGAAAAGTTTAATGAGTAAAGAGCACATTCGAAAAAGTCAGGGACAGAATTTCCTTCAAGCCTTGGATTATTTTCTTGTACAGAAAAAATTAGAGCACAAATTAACTTGAACTTTGTGATTTCTCTATGTTCATTTTCTCTCCTGGATTCAGTTTCTACTTCTAGTAAAAGTTCCTTAAAATGAGTGTTTTCTGGCTTCATTGAAATAGCCCAAAAACATCTTTGGACATGAGTTAACACGTGTTTCAGAGACAACTTAGTAACAAGAAAACATGGAATTTACATGGCTTATAAAACATTATCCATGCACATATGGCCATATAAGACGATGTTAAGTGAAATGAACCCCCAAATAGCGAAACATCTTGTTTTTTTTCTTTCTTACTACTGTTTTTAACGTATCTAACATGTATTATGTGATTTTTTTGTTTCTCTTCTATTTTCTTCCTCAATGCTATAAACCTTTTCCACTGTATGTGATGTCAGTGACCTGCATCTTGCATCTAAATTTTTCTAATGTGGGGAGAGGAAGGGAAATAAAATGTTGAAAGAAATATACAGTATGAATCGTTGTTAAAATGAGAATAACAAGACATTATGTTGAAAACGAATTTTACATCTTGGGGATGGGAGGAGAGAATTGGGGTGGTGGGGAGAAAAGGGATGGCAGGGGAAAAACAAAGAGGAGGTAACAATGCTCGTTAGATAATGTACTCATTAAATTACTTTTGTAACTCTAACCCCTTTGTCCACCATTTTCACAATAAAAAACATGAGAAAAAACATTATCCTGGAGTATATTAAGTTCAAATTTCCTAAGTGCTCTGGGAAGAAGATTCTCAGAAACATTTTTAGTCAGTGTTTGTGTTGTGCATTATTACCCAAGTATACATAAGTTAAAAGAAGGTGAAATAATAGGAATAGGAGAAAGAGAAGTTCTGTGTTTAAGTATAGTGGTTCAATACACTATAGAAGACTATGCAAATAAGACAACTTTGAAACAATAAAGCCAAGGCTAGTATGTAGACTTATGGAGAAAGCATTACTCCTAAGTGGAACATGAAAGATGAGGCCACTGTCTTTCTTCTACTAGCTCTAAATCATGGTAGCTAATCATTCAAATTTGTAAAAAGGAGAATGGAAGAATAATTCCAGTTCCAAGCAAGTCAGATTTAAGAGCATTGACTTAACTGGAAAAAAAGGCCATATTGAGAGAGCAGGAATTATACTAGCAATGAACTGGTGGCTAAGATCACATTTCTTTTTCTTTTTTTCTTTTGTTTTTGTTGGTAGTGGGGCCTGATCTCTGGGCCTGGGCACTGTCCCTCTACTCTTCAGCTCAAAGCTTGTGTTCTACCACTTGAGCCACAGCACTACTTCCACTTTCCTGGTGGTTAATTAGAGATAAGTGCCTCAGAAACCTGAATACTTCTGCTGGATTTGAACTTCAATCCTCAGATTTCACCCTCCTGATTAGCTAGGATAGTAGGCATGAGCCACTGGCACCCTGCTTAGCATTACATTTCCAACAGTGTACACTCAGCATATGTAATATGTATGTTCATCTATCTTTATATGAACTCGATTTAAAAATCTGGGCTGCAGCTTAGATTTAACACTCACAAAAATGTTTGCAGTTCCAAAGTTTATACTCCTGGAGAAATACAACCTAAGAATGTAAAGGAGCCTGGGAAGTTCAGTTTGCATCCAGCCTGGGCAGAACAGTCTTTGAGACACTATGTATAACTAACCAGCCAAAAGATGCATTGGAAGAATGGCTCAAGTGATGGAATACTATTTATGAGCAAGAATGCTGAATAAGAGTTTGAGGTTTTTGTATACATATATACTTACAAACATGCACATACACACATAGGCACTTATATGTTCAAACATACATATATAACAATTCTCAGATTGTGTAGAAAAGTTAGAAAATAATAGAAAGTATGTCCCGAGTAAGACTAGAATCAAGTGATAATTTTTAATATTTGAAAGTCCTCAAATGAAATTTCCCCCCAAAAGCTTGAGAATATTACATAGGTGGGAACAGAGATAGTAAGAAACTCAAGTCATCATTAATAAATTATTCTTCAACAATTCTTGGAACATTCTACTTTGGGCCTTTTTCTTCTTTGCACATTCCTTTTGAGTTCATGGTTGCTCTATTTCTATTTTATCTGTAAAAACTGCTAAGAAAATGGTTCAACTTCCACTTCTTCTTTAAACACGCCCAGTCTATGTATGAAGGTACATTGTCCATGTTAAGCAATAGGTAGTACTCACTCTCTGAGGAGAAAAGTTCCACAGTTTAAACCTATGCCCACATTAGAGTGTGTAGAATTTAAAGCATTTTGAGACAAACAGTGATATTAGAATTGACAGAATGTCCTTAGGGACATTTCCTTGGAGCTCATTAGTTTTCCCAGGAGAAATATAAATATCCACAAAATTTGGAGCTAATTAGTTAAGTATCTGAATTAAAACTAGATGTTGTGTTAATACAAGTCACCACTGTATTATTGTTACTTCAGAATCCTTCACTACTTCACAATATGTATGAGAAAATGTAAGAAAGGCATTAAACACAATATATTATCTTTTTAAGCATTTAATCCAAGTGGTGAGGGTAATGTCTGAACTCTTCCATTCAATAAAAGCTTGAAGTTTATTAGAGCACTTCCTACATATAAGAATTTGTGGCAGGTTGATTGATAGAGTTATTTCAGCATGGAGATATCCTTAAAAAGAACTACACTTAAAAAGAAAATGTGACAGTTATGTGTCAATGCCTATTGAGGCATTTTCTATTCTAAAGAAGAATCAATTTGAGGAGTCTTCACTCACATCCATAAAGCTCTATGTTCAACCTAATACCTGGTGTTACTTGTCCTACATTTATAATGAGTAGGTGATAAAATATACAAACATATCTTTATACAAACCTTCTTTATCTCTCCTCACGAATTTTAATTTGAAGTCTATTTTATCTGATATTAGGATTGCAACTCCTGCCTGTTTATGGGGGCCGTTTGCTTGGTAGATTTTGTTCCAGCCTTTAACATTGAAAATGTGTTTGTTTTTATGGGCAAGATGTGACTCCTGAAGCCAGCAGATAGAAGGGTCTTGTTTTTTAATCCAACTAGTCCGTCTATGTCACTTAGTTGGAGAGTTAAGTCCATTAATGTTAAGAGATAGGACTGAGAGGTATTTTGGGAGCTCCTGCCATTTTTTCCACCTTCTTGGGGACTGCGAAACCTGGGATCTTCCTATGGTTCTTGGATTCTCAGTTTGTGTTCAGTTTCTTGGCCTTTATTGTGGTCTTGTTGGTTTTCTATGTGTAGGACACCTTTAAGAATCTTTTGTAGGGCTGGTTTGGTGGAGATGTATTGTTTAAATTTTTCTTTGGTATGGAAGGTTTTTATTTGGTCTTCAGTTATGAAGGAGAGTTTAGCTGGGTACAGTATTCTTGGTTGATAGTTGTTTATTTTTAGGGCATGGCATACATCATTCCAGGCTCTTCTTGCTTTGATTGTCTCTGCTGAGAAATCTGAGGTGATTCTAACTGGTTTCCCTTTATAGGTGATTAATCTTTTCTCCTGACAGCTTTAAGGATCTTTTCCTTGATCTGAATTGATCCTGTGTGGATTATAATGTGACAGCGGGATGTCCTATTCTGGTCTTGTATATTTGGAGTTCTAAAAGCTTCTTGTATTTGAATAGGCCTATCTTTTTGCATGTTTGGGAAGTTCTCTGCTAAGTTCCTGTTAAACAAATTTCCTAGACCATTAACTTCTGTTTCTAGGTGCTCCTCTACACCCATTATCCTTAGAATAGGCCTTCTGATGGTGTCTTCGAAGTGATGGATAGATCTATCATATTTCTTGGATTTTTCTTGGATGATTGTATGTTCTTTTTCTTCAATGTCTAGGCTGTCTTCAATCCCCAAGATTTGATCTTGTGCATGGTCTTACCTGCTGTGAAGACTTTCTACTTTGTTTTTTATTTCTTTTCCTTCTAGTTGTTCAGCTTTGATGGCTTCAAATTCTTTGTTGAAGTTTTGTTTTAGATCTTGTATGAACTTCTTTACTTCCTTAATTTGGTGTTCAGTATTTATTTTCAAATCACTTAGTTGATTGGTTATTGTTTCCTTGGACTCCCATTCCTTCTGTTGGGTTCCATTCAGCATTCCCTTTGTGGTCTCCCTGACTTCCCTCAGCTCTTTTTTAATGGATTCCATGAATGCCTTTAGTAATCTTTTTGTATTCTCATCCCTCTCTCTCAATTCCTGTATTACTCTTTGATTAACTTCCTCCCATTCTTGAGTTTCCTGTGGTTCTCTTTGAGTGTTCTCAGCCTGCTCACGCCATTCCTGCCTTTCTCTTTGAGTATTCTCAACCTTCTCATGCAAATCCTGTATCAGTTTTTGAGTAGCTTCCTCATGCTTATGATATTCCTGTGTAAATTTTTGGATTGCCTCCTCTCTCTCCCTATCACGCCCATACATAGTCCTTTGTATGTTTTCAATCCTTTCATTTATCATGTTTTCCAGAAGTGTTTGTAGAGCTATTTGGTAACTCTCCTCTGGATTATTCATTCTCTGTTCTGTCCCCTGATTATCATGAGTGGGAGTTGAGATACCTGAACTTGCCATTTTCCTTGTGGTTTTCCGGCTTACTCTGCCCATTTGTGATGAAATTAACACCAGTTTTGTGCTAGAACACTATCTTAAGGCAAGCATCAACCAAAGTCTGTATTTGCACAGATAATAGTCTGCAGATACAATCTAGTTCTACAGATACATCTATTCAACATCAGACAACTATATATTAATGGGCTACGAACCACAAAGAAGAATTTGGTAAACCAGAAATTATTAGGTTTAGGAAGAAATGTGGGTAAAAAATAGGAATAGAGTGCTGTGGGAATGCACCGGGAGTGTTTAAGTCCTAATCTCAAAGCAGGTAATAGGTTTGATAGGATGAAAGTGGAGAGAGAAAAAAAAGAAGAAAGAGAAAGGGAACAAAAAGAGACCAGAAAAAATAGAAAGGTAAAAATTAAAAATATTAGACAGATTCAAAAACAAACTGTTCAGAGAAGAACATGAATATAATGAGAGAAGGGGAGGGATATAAAGGAGATGTGAAAAACCTAAAAATAAAAGTAATTAAAATATTATATAGGTACAAAGAGGTAGTACTACCATTAAGGAATTCAAGTCTAAGAGGTTTTGAGTTGAGTAACAAATTTGTGGATTATGTGTGTACACTATGGGAGATAAGGTCTAATAATCGACTCCGGGTTTATCTGAGGATGTGCAGAACAGCAATTTAGTCACACAAAAAAGAACGAAAGAGAAGAAAATGTGAAAAGGATAAGAAAGAAAGAAAAAAGATCAGAAGTTCAGTAGAGCTAAACAAAAAACAAAACAAAACAAAAAAAACAAAAATAAGAAAAAAATAAAGAAAGCGAGAAAAATGCACACACACTTATACACCTAAAATAAAATTCTAAGAGGAAAAAAATTAGTAGAAAACAATTTTTTTTCAAAAAAAGTAAAAATTAAAGATTAATTTTTATAAAAGGTACAACAAAAAAAAGTTCTTTGTTTTTTTTTGGGAGGGGTGGGAAAAATCCTGTGTATCTCTTGTGTCTGTAACCAGCCTCTTGTTGGAGTTTCTGGTCTGCTTGTGTTCCTGTGGCTTGGTTGGCTACTTAAGTCAGTTTCTTTGAACAGGCAGAAAAATGCTCTGTGATCTTCCTCCCAGATTAGTTCAATGGGAGGGAGATCTGCTTTGAGTATCACAAAAGAGGGAGATGGATTTTTCCTCAAGTTTGGAGATGCTGTGTTGAGGCTAGGTTCTGGGTAGAGTTGAGTCCTTTCAGCAAACAGTAGCTTTTCCCCGGGGCTGGTTTGTGAGAAATTCAGATAGCCCAGCCTGGAGCCACTCTCAAGGTTTCTGTTTACTGAATTTCAATTGATTGTCGAAGTTGCTAAAGGAAGGAGCAGCCTCTGGCTCTGATTAACCAGTGAAGAAAGCCTTTCCTGGGGCTGGCGACCGAGCTGGGTGACTTTTCCCTGGGTGGAGCTGAGTCTGGCCGGTCAGGTTAGGCTCTTGTGACCTGCTAGATGACTCTAGATTTATTCCAAGGCCTGAGTTGGAGCTAGCAGCTCCGCTGAGCTTTGTCAGTATCCAAGATGCAGATCTCCAGTACTGTGGGTGGGCAGGGAAAGGGTGGCCTTCCCTCCTCTGCTCCCTGAGACGGAGTGAGGATGTCAGGTTTCTACTCACGCTAAGTCTTGGTTCCTGGGTCGTCTCTGGTCTGTGAACTGCAGGATGAAGATGTCTGCTCCTTGTTGGTTCTTGCTGGTGTTTAGTAGAAACCACTCTCCTGCCACATCTGGCTCCTTCGTCCCGGACTCTCTGTGATTCAGGTATGGCGGCTGCAGTCGCCGAAGCCACCGTTGCCCCGCCGCGGTGGCTGCTGGAAAGTGTTGAGGGCTGTCTCCTTTCCTATATTTTCTCTCTCTGGCCTAACTCTCTGTCCTGTGAAGGCACACTTGGTGTGATTCCTTGGCTTAGGACTGTTCACTGGAACTCTAAAACTGCTTTCTATGCGAGAGTTTGTTTAGCCTCCAGCTTCTCCTCCGCCATTTCCCAGGAACTCTCTTGTTATTCTTATTGTATGTAATCTATCATCATTTATTACTATGAATTCAATGTGGGAATCTAGCTTTAAAGGTGTCTAAAATTTCTTCCTTTTCAATCAGAACATTGTCATTATCATGATATGCTGTGGTCATCATCATCATCTTCATCAAAATTATTATTAGCATCAGAAGTGCTAATTATTGAAAGTCTGTTTTGTGTCTATGATTTTATTATTTGTCTTTTTATTAATATGTTTAATGTCACCACAATGAATGCATCCATATTAAAATTTTGAACAAATAAAGAAACAAAAAACTAAACCATAGCTTGACTATGTGCATATAACATATTATTGAATAGATTTTTGAAGCATTGCAAATTCCTAACCAATATGAATTAACTTCCTCTCTCCCCATCACTACACACAAATATTTAAGAGTTTCAACAGAAATTTTTCAAGTGATATATTGTAAGTGTTACTACAATATCAAATGCATATCTAAAATTTTCATGAAAGTAATAAACTCTATTTGCTATTGAATTATTAGTTATTTTATTCTAAGAAACTTTTAGAAAAATAGACTACATATCTTTGAAATGAAAAAGGTCAAAATAGTAGCATAAAAGTTTTAGAGAGAGTCTGTCCTCTTTGTCTCTCTCTGTCTCTCTGTCTCTCTCTCTCATATATATATATATATATATATATAAATATATATATACATAATGTGTAGAAAGATATATTTTTAAAGATTATTTGTCAGAAATATATACATATATCTAAATTTATATGTAAAATGATATATATTACAGTGAAAAATATTAAAACATAATCAATTTTTTTTAATTCATCAAACCAAATGCCAGTAACTCATGCTTATAATTCAAGCTATTCTTGTGCTGAGATCCTAGAATTATATTCGAAACTAGTCCAGACAGAAAATAATTTGTTAGATTCTGATCTCCAATTAACCACTAAAAACAGAAATTAGCTCTGTGCCTCAAGTTGTAGAGTGCTTTCCTTGAGCATAAAAATGCTTAGGGACAATGCCCAGGCCTTGCAAACAACAACCACAACAAGAAAATGTATCACATTAATTTCCCAAAAGCATCTTTTAACTGCTGTGAACATTTCTTAGAAACATGAATATATTCCCTTGGAAAATGTTAAGTTAAAATGTATACAATATTTATGTCTATGTTAAAGACAGGACTATTTAGATTAAGATATTTAGGTAATGATCAGGAATTAAGAATAATGACGGGTAGGTAAAATATTGGGACTGGTCTTTTACTCTATTTTACAATAGTAATAAAATGATATTTTTAATGATTATATAAAATTACTCTTGCTTGTTACTTGAATTTTAATAAGTGATAAATGTTTTTAAATGATTTCCAATGCAAAGGAGTATCAATGTAGAGTGTCAGATACAGAAGCCAGAATACAACAACTGGACCAAAAAATGACAGATATGGAAAAATCATTCAAATTATGCCAAAGGGAAATTCAAGAGAAAGCACATAGTGCCAAGAAATTTAACCTTCATATAATTGGAGTGGACGAAGGTGAGGAATATCAAAGCAAGGGAATGCAACACCTATTCAACAAGATAATCAGTGAAAATTTTCCCCACTTCAAAAAAGAACATCTCACCTACATAACAGAAGCATATAGAACATCCAACAAGCAAGATCCCAGAAGAAACACTTCTAGACACATTATAGTAAAAATGATAGGTCTGAATAATAAGGAAACAATCTTGCATGCAGCAAAAATGAAGAAGGAGCTATACAACAATGGGAAAAAAATTAGAATCAGTGCAGATCTCTCCACACAAACACTGAATGCAAGAAAGGCCTGGGAAATGTACCATACGAGCCCTGAGAGCCAGTAACTGCCAACCCAGACTGATATATCCGGCAAAGCTAGCATTCACATTCGATGGAGAAGTGAAAATTTTTAATAGCAAAGAAAAACTAAATGAATACATAAATATTAAGCCAGCATTACAAGGAATACTAAGAGCGGGGACACAATCTGAAGAAAGCAACCAGGAACTGGGACCTGCACCCAGACAGACATTAATCAAAGTCTAACTGCGCAAGCACAGGAGGAAAGGAAAGAAGAAAAACTCTCAGGAAAATAGGGAATGACAGGGACAACAATGCATCTCTTTATACTTTCTCCTAATATTAATGGGCTTAATTCGCCAATCAAAAGAAAAAGAACTGCAGACTGGATCAGAAAACATGACCCATCCATCTGTTGCCTTCAGGAGACCCACCTCTAAGCCAAACATACAAACAAATTCAGAGTAAAGGGTTGGCAAAGGATCTACCAATCAAATGCCCCCAGTAAAAAAGCAGGTGTAGCTATCCTGATATATGACAAAATAAACTTTTCATTAAAATCAGTACAGAAAGACAAGGACGGACACTCCATATTAATACAGGGAACAATCCAAGAGGAGGTATTACCATCATCAACTTATATGCCCGAAATATTGGTGCACCCAGATATGTTAAACAAATACTCTCAAACTTAAAGAATAAAATAGACCCCAATACAATAATACTAGGAGACTTTTAACACACCACTCTCTCATCAAAGGACAGGTCTCCCAACCAGAGGATTGGCAAAGAAGCTACCGAGTTAATTGAGGCCATACTTCAAGGGGAATTAACTGACATCTACCGAGTATTTCACCCTAAAACAACACAGTACACATTCTTCTCAGCAGCTCATGGAATTTTCTCCAAAATAGACCATATCATAGTTCATGCAAGGAATTTAAGCAAATACAAAGGGATCGACATAATCCCCTGTATCCTATCAGACCACAGTGGAATCAAGCTAGTTCTCAATAACAAATCATACGGCAGAAAAATTTCTCTAATTCATGGAAATTGAACAGCAAACTCCTTAGCAATGCCTGGGTAACTGAAGAGATCAGAGAAGAAATAAAACATTTCCTACAACTCAATGAAAATGAAAACACCTTGCAAAGAAACTTGTGGGACACAGCAAAAGCAGTTCTGAGGGGCAAATTTATTGCCCTCAGTGCCCATATCAAGAGAATGGAGACAGATCAAGTAAATAATCTCATGTTGCAATTAAAACAGCTAGAAAAACAAGAAAAAATGGAACCTAAAGTTACTAGACGGAGCCAGATAACCAAATTAAGAGCAGAGATTAAATAAATACAAAATCAGAAAATTATAGCCACAATTAAGCGAACAAAAAGCTGGTTCTTTGAAAAAATAAACAAAATTGATGGACCGTTGGCAAGATTAATTCAAAAAAGAAGAGAGGAAACCCATATTAACAGTATTAGGGATGCCACGGGAAAAATCACAACACATAACCAAGATATCCAAACAATCCTAACGGACTACTTTCAAAAGTTATAATCTCTAAAGGAAGAAAACCTGGCAGAAATGGATGCATTTTTAGAGAAATACAAGTTGCACAAACTGAGCAAAGAAGAAATAAACCAATTAAATAAGCCAATATCCTACAACACGATACAGGAAGCTATCAAAAGTCTTCCAACAAAAAAAAAGCCCAGGACCAGATGGAATCAGAGCAAAATTCTATAAGACCTTTAAAGAAGAACTAATACCCATACTCCTCAAGCTCTTCAAAGAAACAGAGAAGGAGGAACTGTCCCAAACTCATTCTACGAAGCCAATATCACACTCATCCCCAAACCAGGCAAAGACCCAACCGAAAAGGAGAATTACTGGCCAATTTCCTTGATGAACACAGATGCAAAGATCCTTAACAAGATTCTAGCTAACAGAATCCAGAAACACATTAAAAAAAATCATAGACTATGACCAGGTAGGCTTCATCCCAGAGATGCAGGGATGGTTTAACATACATAAGTCAATAAATGTAAGCCAACATATCAACAGAGCCAAGGTCAAGAATCACATGATTATTGCAACAGTTGCAGAAAAGGCCTTTGATAAAATTCAACATTCATTCATGCTAAAAGCTCTGGAGAAAATAGGAATAGAAGAAACATTTCTTAAAACAATAAAAGCCATTCATGACAGACCAATAACCAATATTATACTTAATGGGGAAAAGCTACGACGAATTCTCCTAAAATCAGGAACAAGGCAAGGATGCCCACTGTCTCCACTCCTCTTTAATATAGTCCTGAAACCCTTAGCCAGGGCAATAAGGCAAGACATTAAAGGGATCTGCCTAGGGAAAGAAGTAGTTAATCTATCCCTTTTTGCAGACAACATGATAGTATACCTTCAGGATCCCCAAAACTCCATCCCCAAACTCTTAGAAATCATAAATAACTTCGGCAAAGTAGCAGGATACAAATAAACCCACAAAAATCAGTTGCCTTCCTGTACAATGACAATGTACAAGAAGAGAGGGAAATAAAGGGAGCAATCCCATTTACAATAACCTCCCAAAAAATAAAAATATTTAGGAATTAATCTAACCAAAGTTGCAAAAGAACTATTTAATGAAAACTATGAAAAGTTAAAGAAAAAAATTACAGAAGACACTAGGAAATGGAAAGACCTCCCATGCTCTTGGATAGGCAGACAATATAGTGAAAATGGCAATACTGCTCAAATTAATATACCAATTCAATGCAATTCTTATTAATATCCCAATGATGTACATCTCTGAAAAACAGAAAACAGTCCAAAAATTCATATGTAACCACAAAATACCTAGAATAGCCAAAACAATTCTAGGGAATAAAGACAACATTGGAGGTATGTCAATGCTGCATTTCAAACTCTACTACAGCATGGTACTGGCACAAAAACAGACCCGAAGACCAATAGAATAGAATAAAAGATCCAGAAATAAGTCCACATGCCTACAGTCAGCTGACATTTGACAAAGGAACCAAAGACATACAATGGAAGAAACACAGCCTCTTCAACCATTTGTGCTGGCAAAACTGGGCGGCCACATGCAGAAAACTTAAAGTGGACCCAGCCTTTCACCATGCACCAACATCTACTCAAAATGGATTAAAGACCTTAATATTAAACCTAAATCTCTGAAACCACTGCAGGACAGAGTAGGAGAGACACTTGAACTAATAGGCACAAGAAGGAACTTCCTGAACAGAGTCACAGGGACACACCAAATTGGAGAGAGATGACAAATGGGGCTACCTTAAAATAAAAAGCTACTGCACAGCTAAATCTATCGCAACCAAGCTAGAAAGACAACCAACTAATTGGGAAAAAATATTTACCAGCAATATATCATACAAGGGGTTAACATCCAGTATATACAGGGAACTGAAGAAACTAATCCCTCCCAAACCTAACAAACCAATTACTAAATGGGCAAGGGAACTAAAGAGAGACTTCTCAGATGAAGAATTAAAAATGGCAAAGAAACACATGAGGGAATGTTCATAATCCCTGGTGTGAACGAAATGCAAATAAAGACAACCCTGAGGTACCACCTTACCCCAGTCAGAATGTCTCACATCCACAAATCAGCCAACAACAAATGCTGGGGGGGATGTGGAGAAATAGGAAACCTATTACACTGCTGGTGGGAATGTACACTTATACAACCACTTTGGAAAGCAGTCTGGAGGGTCCTTAGTAAGCTAAAGATTGACCTCCCTTACGAACCAGTCATACCACTTCTATGGCAATTCCGGGTATCTCAACTCCCACTCATGATAATTAGGGGACAGAACAGATAATGGATAATCCAGAGGAGAGTTCCCAAATAGCTCTACAAACACAGCTGGCAAACATGATAAATGAAAAGATTGAAAACCCACAAAGGACTCTATGAGCGTGATAGGGAGAGAGAGGAGGCAATCCAAATTTTATACAAGAAAATCATGAGTGTGAGGAAGCTACTCAAAAACTGATACAGGATTTGCGTGAGCAGCTTGAGAATACTCAAAGCGAAAGGCAGGAATGGCTTGAGCAGGATGAGAACACTCAAAGAGAATTACAGGAATGGCATGAACGTGAGGAAACTAAGCCAGGAGTAATACAGGAATTGAGAGGGCAGGATGGAAAAACACGAAGATCACTAAAAGCATTCATGGGATCCATTAACAAAGAGCTGAAGGAAGTCAGGGAGACCAAAAAGGGAATGCTGAATGGAACCCAAAAGAAGGAATGGGAGACCTAGGAAACCATAATCAATCAACTAAGTGATTTGAGAATAAACACTGAACACCAAATTAAGGAAGTAAAGAAGTTCATACAAGATCTAAAACAAAGCTTCAACAAAGAATTTGAAGCCGTCAAAGCTGACCAATTAGAAGGAAAAGAAATAAAAAACAAAGTAGAATGTCTTGACAGCATGTTAGACCATGAAGAATTAATTAAATTTCTGACAGGACAATATCATCACTGTACAACTTGCTTCTATACTCTAAGTTTTAAATTACTATCTAAGTATGTGCATTAGATAGCTATAGAGGAAAAACTAGAAGCCACACTGGTGGCTCATGTGTTTATCCGAGCTAATAAGAAAGATGAAATCTGACGATTGTGGTCTGAAACCAGACCAATCAAAAAAAAAGTCCATTAGATTCTGATTTGGACGTAACCAGCAAAAGCTACAAATGGAGATGTGGGATAAGCAGTAAAATTCTAGGCTTGAGAAAACTAAAACAAAAAAACAACAAATTCTGGGACAGAGCCAGGCCCTGAGTTCAAGCCTAGTATTTGCACCAAACAAATGAATGAATTAATTAATAAAAATAAATTAAGTGGTGAGGCCACATGTGGGATTGAAGACAGCCTAGATATTATAGAGAAAGAATATACAACCATCCAAAACAAGTCCAAGAAATATGATAGATCTATCCAATACTTGGAACACACAATCCGAAGGCCTAATCTAAGGATAATGGGTGTAGAGGAGCACCTAGAAACAGAAGTAAATGGTCTAGGAAATTTTTTAACAGGATGCTAGCAGAGAAGTCTCCAAACATGCAAAAAAAATAGGTCTATTCACATACAAAAAGCTTTTAGAACTCCAAATAGACCAGACCAGAATAGGACATCCCGCTGTCACATTATAATCCACACAGGATCAACTCAGACCAAGGAAAAGATCCTTAACGCTGTCAATGAGGAAAGATTAATCACCTATAAAAGGAAACCAATTAGAATCACCTCAGATTTATCAGCAGAGACAATCAAAGCAAGAAGAGCCAGGAATGATGTATGCCATGCCCTAAAAACAAACAACTATCAACCAAGAATACTGTTCCCAGCTAAAATCTCCTTCATAACTGAAGGCCAAATAAAAACCTTCCATAGCCAAGAAAAACTTAAACAATACATCTCCACCAAACCAGCCCTACAAAACATTCTTAAAGATGTCATACACATAGAAAACCAACAAGACTGCAATAAAGGCCAAGAAACTGCACCCAAACTGAGAATCCAAGAACCATAGGAAGAACCCAGTTTTAGCAGCACCCAAGAAGGTGAATAACATGCCAGGAACTCCCAAATACCTCTCAGTCCTATCTCTCAACATTAACGGACTTAACTCTCCAATTAAGCGATTAGACTTTCTACTTGGATTAAAAAAACAAGATATTTTTATCTGCTGCCTTCAAGAGTCACATCTTGCCCGTAAAACAAACACATTTTCAATGTTAAAGGCTGGAACAAAATCACCCAAGCAAACGGTCCCCATAAACAGGCCGGAGTTGCAATCCTTATAGCACATAAAATAGACTTCAATTTAAAATTCGTGAGAAGAGATAAAGAAGGTCGCTACATACTAATTAAGGGATCTCTCCTTAAGGAGGATATTACAATTCTAAATATCTATTCGCCAGACAACGGCGCACCCAAATTTATCCAAGAAACACTACTTTCCCTCAAATTCCACATAGATCCGAAGACATTTATTTTTGGAGATTTTAACACACCACTTTCCCCACTAGATAGATCAACTTGGCAAAAACTCAACAGAGAAAACACAGATCTAAACAGCTGCATAGATCACCTAGGTTTAACAGACATCTACCGAATATTTCACCCAGCAGCATTAGAATACACATTTTTCTCAGCAACACATGAAACATTTTCTAAAATAGACCACATTTTAGGCCACAAAGCAAACTTGTCCAAATTCAGAAACATTGAATTTATACCTTGCATTGTCTTAGAACACAAGTGAATAAAATTAGAACTCAACACCGAAAGCCACCAAAGAAAGTCCAGTAACACATGGAGGTTGAACAACACTCTGCTGAATCACGAGTAGGTCAAGGAAGAGATTAGAAAGGAAATTCAAATGTTCACGTTATTCAACAAAAATGAGCACACAAATTACCAGCTCCTCTGGGACACATCCAAGGCAGAACTCAGAGGAAAGTTTATAACCCTGAGTTCCTACATCAACAAATTGGAGAGACCTGAAACCACCAATTTAAAGACACATCTGAATCTCCTTGAAAAAGAGCAGCAAGATAAACCCCAGTCCAGTAAATGGAAAGAAATAATTAAAATTAAATCAGAATTGAATGAATTAGAATCCAAAAAAACTATAAAAAAGAATCAACAAAACAAAGAGTTGGTTCTTCGAAAAAATTAACAAAATTGACAGACTTAGCAAATCTTATCAGAAAAAGAAGAGAACACATCCAAATAAATAAACTCGGAGATCAGAATGGAAACATCACCACAGAAACAACAAAGATTCAGAACATTATAAGGGAATGCTTCTCAAAACATTATGCTAATATGTTTGAGAACTTGGCAGAAATGGACCTTTTCCTAGCAAATATTGACATGGCAAAACTAAATCAAGATGAATTAAACCATCTTAACAGGCCCATATCAAGCATTGAAATAGAAACAGCAAAAAGAGTCCTCCCATCTAAGAAAAGTCCAGGAACAGATGGTTTTACAGCGGAATACTACAAGGTCTTCAAAGCAGAGCTCACACCAATACTCCTCCAACTCTTCAATGAAATTGAAAGAGAAAGTTCACTACCGAACACAGTCTATGAAGCCATCATAATCCTCATCCCCAATCCAGGCAGGGACTCATCAACGAAAAAGAACTATAGACCCATTTCTTTGATGAACATTGATGCAAAACTTCTCAACAAAATTTTGGTCAATCGACTTTAACAATACATCCAAAAAATTATACACCTCGATCAAACAGGATTCATTTCAGGGATGCAAACCTGGTTCACTATACGCAAATCAATTAATGTTATTCATCACATCAACATGAGCAAAGATAAGAACCACATGGTTATCTCAATAGATTCAGCAAAAGCATTCGACAAGATCCAATACCCCTTTATGATGAAGGTTTTGGAAAAATTAGGAATCCATGGAACATTCCTCAATACAATAAAGTCTGTATATGACAAACCTACAGCCAGCATTATAATTAATGGTGAAAAATTGAAGCCATTTCCTCTTAAATCAGGAACAACACAAGGATGTCCACTCTCACCACTTCTCTTCAATCTAGTATTAGAATGCCTAGCTACAGCAATAAGACAAGATTCACACATTAAGGGGATCCAAATAGGGAAAGAAGAAATAAAACTCTCCCTCTTTGCAGATGACATGATCTTGTATGTAAATAATCCCATAGACTCCACTCCCAAATTACTCAAGCTGATTCAAAACTTTGGCAAAGTAGCAAGGTATAAAATTAACCCCCCCAAAATCAATGGCTTTTCTGTATGTCAACAATGAGAAAAGTGTGGCCGAAATTAGGAAAGCAACTCCATTTGTAATAGCCCCACAGAAAATAAAATACCTAGGAATTAAGATAACCAAAATGTGAAGAACCTCTATGATGAAAATTTGAAAAACTTGAAAAAGAACCTAGAAAATGGCATAAACTCTCATGCTCCTAGATTGGAAAGATTAAAATCATGAAATTGGCAATACTTCCCAAGCCTGTCTACAAACTCAATGAGATACCTATCAAAATTCCAACGTCATTTTTCATGGAAATAGAAGTGACAATCCAAAAATTCATATGGAACAATAAAAGACCCCGAATAGCAAAAGCGCTCATCAACAGAAAGAACGCTGCTGGAGGAATATCAATACCAAATTTCAAACTCTACTATAAAGCCATAGTAATCAAAACAGCTTGGTACTGGCAAAAGAACATACCTCAGGACCAATGGAATAGAATTGAAAACCCAGACATGAACATGCTGAGCTATAGCCATCTAATCTTCGATAAGGGAGCTAAAAAAATAGAATGGAACAAAGACAGCCTCTTCAGTAAATGATGCTGGCAAAATTGGTTAACTACTTGTAGAAAACTAAAGCTAGGTCCTTATATATCAACCTGTACCAGAATCAACTCCAAATGGATCAAAGACCTCGGAGTCAAAGCAGACACTCTGAAAACATTACAGGATGGAATAGGAGAAACCCTAGGTCTCCTTGGCGCAGGCCGAAATTTTCTTAATAGAGACCGGGATACACACAAATCAAAGAAATTTTGGACAAATGGGATTGCTTGAAGTTGCAGAGCTTCTGCATGGCAAAGGACATAGCTAGCATGATCAATAGAAAGCCCACGGACTGGGAGAAAATCTTCACTAGCCATAAAATGGACAAGGGTCTCATATCTAAAGTATACTTGGAACTCAAAAACTTAAATTCCCCAACAACAAATCCTCAAAGAAACAACTGCCCAATAAATAAGTGGGCCAAAGACTTAAAGAGAAACTTCACTGAAGAAGAAAGAAGGATGGCCAATAGACACATGAAGAAATGCTCAACCTCCCTACCCATAAAAGAAATGCAAATCAAAACAACATTGAGATACCACCTCACCCCAGTTAGAATGGCAAAAATCAAGAGCTCTAATAACAACAGATGCTGTAGGGGATGTGGACAGAAGGGAAACTTATTTCATTGTTGGTGGGAGTGTAAACTTGTTCAACCCCATTGGAAAGTAGTATGGAGGTTCCTCAAAAGATTCCACATAGAGCTCCCCTAGATTCCACATAGAGCTCCCCTATGACCCAGCAATCCCACTTTTTGGCATTTACCCAAATGCTTACAAACAAGACCACACTAAAGGAACCAGCACACCTACGTTTATTGCAGCATTATTTACTATAGCTAAGATATGGAACCAACCCAGATGCCCCTCAGTAGATGAATAGATCAAGAAAATGTTGAATATATACACAATGGAATTCTATGCCTCCATCAGAATGAATGACATTGCCCCATTTGTTAGGAAATGGAAAGACTTGGAAACAATTGTATTAAGTGAAGTAAGCCAAGCCCAAAGAAACATAGGTCCCATGGTTTCCCTTATTTGCAATATCTAGTAGATGTATGAGTCAAGCAGAAATGGTCAGATAATGTGATTTTAGGAAAATGAACCCTAAGATATGTATTTAAATGTTTTTTTTTCCTTTCATGCATTTGTTTCTAACGCAATTATAAGATTATTTCTTTGTTGCTTTGTATGTCCCTCTCCCACAGTATAATCCCTGCTCTCACTGTATTTGTTGCCAGTGTAATTTGTGGAGGGGAAAGGGAAAAAAAGTCGTTTAAATAAGGATACAGGTGGACCCATTGCAACAATGAGAAGTACAAGTTGTCATGTGGAAAACGAACTTTACATGTTTGTTGCGGGGGGGGGGGGGGGGGGGGAGGGAGGATTAAGTAGGGGGGTTGGAGGGAGGCAGGGAAAGGATGGGAAGGGGAAAAAAAGGAGGAGGCTACAATGTTTGATAAGAAATGTACTCATTATCTTGCCCATATAATTGTAACCCCTCTGTACAGTATTTTCACAATAAAAAATAAATTAAAAAAAAGAAATAATGTGCCATTTGAAGGCCAACATAGAGCAAAAGGAAATAATGTTGTTTTAAACATGTTCTACTCCAGGGACTGGGAAGGTGGCTCAGTGGTTGAGTGCTTGCCTTTCATGCATGAGGTCCGGGTTCGATTCCTCAGCACCACATAAGCAAAAATAAGCCAGAAGTGGTGCTGTGGCTCAAGTGTTAGAGGGCTAGCCTTGAGTTGAAGAGCTGAGGGACAGCGCCCAGGCCCAGAATTCAGGCCCATGACTGAACCCCCCTCCCCCCCAAAAAAAGTTCTATTGCAAAGAAACCAAGGCATGGAGGTTTTAAAGTCTTATCGATGTATATTTCACCCGTGAGATGATTCTCTTTTTGCAGGAATCAGTTATCAATTCCTTTAATTTAGACCTGAGTTCTCCAGAGCAAGAAGGATTCCAAAGAAGTATCCAGTGAGTATGATCAGGAAAAGGAGCCTCTTCTCAGATCAGTACTCCTTTAAGGAGGGTTCCAAGGAAATATCTGGGTTTTTTCATTTGCTTGTTTGTTAAGCTTGTGTTGGTTCTTGGGCTTGAACCCAGAGGCTGGACCCTGTCCCTGAACAGTTTTATTTCCTGCCCACCAGCCCCCAAATCTAGTATTTGACTGCTTGAACCAAAACTCCACTTCTGGCTTTTTTGCTGTGTAATTACAGATAATAATTTGACAGACTCTCCTGCCTGGGTTAGCTTTGAAGTAAGATAATAAGAAAGCCAAGTGACATCAACTGTATAGACTTCTCTTTTCAAACATGAAATATTAGATGAAGTCTATTTTAAAGCTAATATTTGACAATTTTTTCTTTTTTTATTGTGAAAATACCGTTCAGAGGAGTTACAATTACATTGGCAAGATAAGTACATTTCTAATCAGGCATTGTTTCTTCCTCTTTGTTTCCCCATCCCATCCCTTCCCGTACTACCCCCTCCCCCTCCTGGTCCTCCCCCCCCCACAAAAGTTGTAAAGTTCTTTTTTCGACGTTACGACTTGTACATCTGATTGTTGCAATGGGTCCACCTGTATCCCTAGTTAAAGGATTTGTTTTTAGAGAATATGTCCAGCAAATAATCCATCACATTACTCAGCAAAATTAGGTGAACTGAATCATTTTGGAATTATTTGTATTGCTTGGGAAGATTATTGATCTTTTCGTTCCTTTTGGGGAAACTTAAAGTCATATTTCACCTTTTTTATTGGTTGTGGGGCTTGAACTCTGATCCTGGGCGCTGTCCCTCAGCTCTTCAGTTCAACTTGAGTGCACTACCACTTTACTTACAGCACCACTTCTGGGTTTCTGGTGGTAAACTGAAGATTAGGGTCTCATGGACTTTCCTGAGCAGGCTGACTTTGAACCACAATCCTCTGGTTTCAACCTCCTGAGTGGCTAGGATTACAGGTGTAAACAACCAGCACCTGGCTCATATTTGCATTTATGTGCACTGAATGACACTGTGTTGACAAAGAATGGAAATTTTAAACAAATGATGACATTGCAGCTTTTTAGAAAAATTGAGATAGCAATAAATATGTCCTCCATTTCCATTGTGTTTCATTAATGACTCATGAGCTATGGGACCCTTACATTAGCATCCTCTGACATCTGTATAGGTGAATTTAGTATCAGGAAATGTTCACAGAGAAATATAGAAAGACTGTGATTTTTAGAAAGCAAAGATCACCTATGAAAGAACAGCCTAGAAGGAGATACATTTATCACACAGAGATTAAGAACTAGCCTAAGAGATTTAGAATGCTAATGACAATGAGGAAAAGCCTAGTTGACAACAAGTTCTTCAATAACCAAAAATGGTTCTCTAGAACAGTTTCTGGTATACCTTAGTTACTATCATTTATTCCTTATATCTGCAGTTATTCTTTATCTTCTGTCACAACTCTTAATTAGCCTCTGCCTTTTTGGTGCCATAACTGACCAAAAGGTTTCAAAATCACACTTAGACTACGCTTCTCTTTGTGATTAGCAGTGACGACACAAAATCCTGGAATCGTTGAATTTCCAGAATTAATCTTCACCTGACATCTAAGCACATTCCTGGCATTAATAGCTGTGACTTAATGAACAAAACTTTTTTCAACACAGTATCATAATATAAGTACATGAATTAGGGACTATTGTCAAGTGTCAGTATGGAAGGAGCATTAATATTTTGCATTTACTAACTAAATGTTTTTGTTTTGTTTTGTTTTTTGTTTTTGTTTTGCCAGTCCAGGGGCTTAAACTCAGGGGCAGGGAATTAGTCCTGAGTTTTTTTGTCTTTTTTTTTGCTCAAAGTTAGCACTATACCACTTGAGGCACAGCACACACTTCCAGATTTTTTCTTTTTATGCGTTACTGAGGAATTGAACCCAGGGTTTCATGCATGATATGCTATCACTGTACCATGAAGCCACATTCCAAGAGCCCTAAATGACTTTCTTAAGATGGAATTACATTTTTATTCAGTAACTATGTATCATAATTTTGGCCAGGTGCTAGAAATGATGTTGAAAGCAATACAATACAATAAGTCCAGTAAGGCTGGATCAACAATGAAGAACTGTCATGGTCTAGCCAGGGCACAGAGGGACTTATCTCATGGAGCTGTTTCAACAGGCTGAGCAAGACAACACCTGACCTATAGCCCACCTCCAGAATGAGAAGGCCACCTTGGGTTCTAGCCACATGGGGATGCCGAACCCCCTCCTCCAGCACCCATTCAACCAGTTCTTGTGAAAGACGGAGAGAAAAAGTCACAATTACAATTAAGAAGGTTGCTGGTGGCTTAGAACTCTAATTCTAACTACACAGGAGGCTGAGATACGAGGATCATGGTTCATAGCCAGCCCTGGCAGAAACATCTGAGACTCTTATATCCAAAGCACCACCAGAAAACCGGAAATGGTGCTGTGGGATCAAGTCGTAGAGTGCTAGCCTTTTGCTGAGGAGCTCGGGAACAGTGCCCAGACCCAGAGTTCAAGCCCCACGACTGACAAGAAGTGGACTTCCTACCACCAGAAGTCTACTGAATAAGAACCATTGTCTTAGGGAGCATGGTAGGGAATCAGGCTGAGCTTCCTGTGAAGTTGAAGTCATAAGTAGGTCACCTGGCTTCTCTGTGCCTCAGTTTCCCTAGCTGCAAAACTCCACAGAATGAAGGATCCTCTTCCTCATGGGGATAGGGTAATGATGAAAGAGCGCCATGTTTTGTTTCATAATCCCACATCTGTTGCACGATTAATAGAAGGCCCCATTGGAGCCCTTTTCGTGTATCTTCTTGTCATTTGCTCACAGAACAGCAGAGAACCTTATCTGAAGGCTGCTCCCTCTGTGCCTAGCCGTGTTCCAGAAATCCCTCTGCATAACAACTGTCCTGTGAGGAAAATGAGGTCTGATGGTTGCAGCCCTACCCAGAGCTTCACCTATGGTCAAGAATCCGCTGCTGTGGACTAAAAGTTGGGGATAAGCCATCTAAATTGATGACTGCGCATGTTGCTACATGTCTAGCATCCCAACTACAGAGGACCATGCCTGGAGTAGCATACCTGTCACAGATAGGGGGACCTCGATCCAGCCCAGCCAGAGCATATATTGAGTCTCTGTTTCAGAAATGCCCAAGAAGAAAGTTGGCTCCTCAGAGCCTGGGAAAGGAAACAAGCAGGGGTCATGGAGCCCCCAGGGGGGGGTCTGACCTCGGTAGGGGTGGTTTGGGGGCGGTCACTCACCTGTGGTCCTGGGAGAAGCTGCTGGAGGCTGCTCCAGATGGGCCGAGCAGTGATGGCAGTGGTATTGTGGACAAATGGGCCCAAAGTAGAGAACCAGGTCCAGGGATCAGTTGGGGCTTAAATCGGGCTGGCAGCACGACATTGCCTGATATTTGAAATCTTGAAACTTAGGAAAGGGGGAAAGGGGCTGGGGCGTGGGCAGGCATCTCAATTTCCTGCTATACTCTTCCTCACCACTCAAACACCTCACCTTCCTCAACTGCTGGTAGTGGTGTAAACAAACAGTAGGAATCCTGGTGCTACCTGGCAGCATGGAATGTGGGCGTGGCCACCATTCTTGTATCCCATTGGTCAGAAAGAACCATGAAAGAATGGGGGTGTGGCCAGAATCCTGTGATGCAAGCAGCATGGGCAGAGTCAAGA
Organism: Dipodomys spectabilis; assembly: GCF_019054845.1. NCBI lineage: Eukaryota > Metazoa > Chordata > Mammalia > Rodentia > Heteromyidae > Dipodomys > Dipodomys spectabilis. Next base: position 151,028 of record NW_024871351.1, on the reverse strand, counting down.
ACTTAGCATCTCCCCAGCCCTTTTCCCAGGGAAGAATGTCAATTCAGTTGGAGACAAGAGGGTGACCAGCTTTAACCGGATGGCTGCACAGATTATTGTCTATGTCTGTTTGTTGCCAGTCCTGGACCTTGAACTCAGGATCTGGGCAAAGTCTGTGAGCTACTTTTGCTCAAGGCTGGCTCTCCAAACTGGAGCCACAGCGCTTCTGGCTTTGTTGTCACTTAAGTTAGCAAGGTTTCTCAAGGACTTTCTTGCTTAAGATGACTTCAACCATGATCCTCCAATCACAGCCTTGTAAGTATCAAGGAGGACTACTGAGAGCCACTGGTGCCTGCTTAATCATTGGTCTTGCTGATGTTCTTGGACAAACAGGTTAGTTCCCTATCCTTGGGTTTAAGTGGTGGGAGCTGTAGCCCACAGTTCGAATACTGGTCCTGCCACCTCCAAATGGCAGGAGATCCAAAAACCTTACTCCTGTCCATATGATTACCAAAGGAATGTGATGTGTGTCATGATTGAATGAGCAGTTCTTGAATGATTTCAGTATGAAATTATACACAATTATATTATAGGACACTGATAGATGTTAGTTAATATTTTATTGAGCATTTAAACAATCACATTAATAAAATGGAAGCATAATGAAATAACTAAGAATTGGGTCTCACATACTATAAAGGTGCCATTTTTCTTCCCGGACTGGTTTTGGAACTCATGGTCTTGGTTATTCTGATGCACTATGTGGGAAGGGAAAGCTGGTTTCCGTGAAGTCAAGAAATTCAAGTCTGTTCCTTAGGCCTGAAATAGATCCCCACCACTAGAAAACATCCTATTCATGTACAATTTACATATATGATTTATATTTATAAACATATGTTGACTATATTTCATTCAGTGCAATTATTTAATTTTTTGTTTTATTCATGCATTGAACATTTATTTTATTGACTATTATGTCACACAAAACATTGATTATATGGGCCTGGGAAGGTAGCTCAGTGGTAGAACACTTGCCTTGAATGCATGAGGCCCTGGGTTCGATTCCTCATATGCAAAAAGAAAAAAGGCAGAAGTGGCGCTCTGGCACAAGTGGTAGAGTGCTAGCATTGAGCTGAAGAGCTGAGGGACAGCGCCCAGGCCCAGAATTCAGGCCCCACGACCAGACCTCCCCAAAAATTAATTACATTAATTACATAGGATATATGTCTGCATATGTATTCCACTTCATACCTGACACCCAGGACTTTCACAGAAAAGGAAAACATGTGTCACCATCAGCTTCTTATTCCACAATTCATTTTTTGGCAGTGCTGGCATCTGAACTCATGGCCTACAAGCCTACAAGGCCCAATTCATGAATGGGTGTGTGTCAGCACTCCAACCTGGGGCAAATTGAGCCGACAGGTTGTTCCCAGGACCTGATATCAACCCCCAGTGGTTAACAAAATAATAACATTGATATGCAGATGGCAGTACGTTAATAAGTATATATATCTTTATCGAGTGTAAGAGATATCTATACATAATTCAGTTATATAGATTACATTCCTACCAATTCCTGGGTTTTAATTATGCATCAATGTAATTAATATAATTGTTTTCATCCTTAATGAAATCAGTGTCCTGAAATTATTGTGTTCTTGTAAGTAATAATATTCTCTTAATGCTTCATAAATATTAAATAAAGTCTATCAGCCTCCTGAAATGATGCTGTCTAATTTTATAGGAGCATCATTCACGATCAACTCATTCAACCGTGACATTGCAAACATTCCATTGTTATTCCTATGGATGGGGGACCATTTTCTTGTATCTCCTGCCATTGGTTGGAGTCAGGACGAGGACTCGAAATCAGGGACTATGTTGCCACATGGGCCTATGGCCTCCCCAATAGTCTGGCAGACTTCAGCAATGCAAGATGAAGTACACTTTGCAACAGTGTCATTCAGACCCATAAGGGTCACCGTGCAAAGGAAGAAAACATAAACAGGCCACATTTTTCTGTGCATTGCTTTCCCTGCAAGGCCTAGGGGATCTAGGATCCCAGGAGCAACTATAGGTCTAGTGACTGCACCCCAGCCTAGGGTGAATGAAGCTGAGCAGAGTTGCTACAACCTGAGTTCAAGCCCCATATTGAGAAAAGTAAAATTTAAAAAAAAAAAGCTCCCTGGCTTGCAATTCATGCCGTTTACTCTTCTAGGTTTTGGATTTGAACTCAGGATGTGGGTAAATCTGCAGCAATGTGGATGAACGGGAAGATCACTGTAGTTGAAGATAAGAAAGTCAGGCCTGTTCACTAGTCCTGAATTCAAGCCCAAGCCCTGGAAAACATACTAATTATATACATTGTAAAGATAGGATTTATACTTACCTGTAGATGTTCAGTCCATACATGTTTGGTGTGGTTGTTCCTTATATTTTTTGTTTTATTCATTTATTTACCATTGATTGTACTATGATGAAACCTATTCTGTTTATTTCATTGATGACATCCTATCACAGAGCATCTAGATTTGTAGAAATGTTCTCTACCTTGCCAGGATTCTCAGGATCACCCAGGATATTCAGAAAAAAGGAAAACAAGTTTCACACTTGGCTTCTTACTCCACGATCCACTTGTTGGTAGTGCTGGGATCTGAACTCAGTGACTAGTAGGACCAATTGGCCAATAAGTCAAGGTTAACACACCAACCTGTGATCTGACATTGATCCCCAAGGTGGTCCACTATAGTAATAAATTCATAATTTAAACATACAATCTATATTGACATATATCTATCAATAGCATACTGTGTTTAGTGAACTTCTTATTTTGTATCTACATCATGGAGGTATTGTGTATTTTACTAAGTATGGTGAAAGGTATAACTGTGCTGACATGGATGACAAAAGGTTCCCATGGTTATAGGGTTGTCTATGAATTCCCCTTCCTAGTTGATACTCAGGACTTTCACAGGAGAAGAAAACGTGTGCAACAACTGGCTTCTGACATCAGGATGAATCTTTTGTCAGTGCTAGGATTTGAACTCAGGTGTGGGTAGCTCTGTTGCACTGTGGGGAAAGAGGAAGCTCTCCATCCTTGAAGACTAGAATGTCAGACCTGGTCCAGGGCCTGATTTGAAGCCCAGCACTGGACAAAATAACAAGCCTACTTTTTTAAACATAGGACCCCTCTTTACCTACAGGTGTGGTATGCATCTTGCATTCAGTGTAGTTATTCTTTTTATTTTGTGTCTTATTCATTGATGTATTGTGCATTTTATTGAGTATAGTGACAGATATAACTGTGCTGACATGGATGACAACCTATTCCCCTGGCTATAGGGTTGCCTATATAGCATTCTCCATCCTCAATGACACCCAGGACATGCACAGAACACGAAAACATGTGCAACCCTAGGCTTTCCACATCAGAATGAATCTTTTGGCAGTGCTGGAATTTGAACTCAAGGCCAAGCAGGCCCAATTGGTTAATGGGTCATGGTAAGCACACCAGCTGTGAGCCTCTAAGGAGCTAGACCATACCCGGGACCTGAGATTGATCCCTGGTAGGGGCCAATATAGTCATAAATTCATAATTAAACAGAGGATCTATATTTCCAAACATAGGTGGGCAGCATGTTGCGTTTGGTGTAGTCATTCTCTTTATTTTGTGTCTTATTCATTGATGTATTGTGTATGTTCTTAAGTATAGATTGACAGATATAACTCTGGTGCACTGGATGAGAACCTATTCCCATGAGTATAGTTTTGCCTATACCTTCTCCATCTAGCAGAGACCCAGAATTTGTGCCGCACAGGAAAACAGGTGCAACAACTGTCTTCTCACATCAGGGTGAATTTTTGGCAGTGCTGGGACTCGAACTCCGGGCTTAAGAAGCCCAACTGCACAGTGGGTCCACGTGATCACACCTTACTGTGAGCCAGTAAGGAGCTGGTAAGGAGTTGTTCCCAGGAACTGAGATCGAGCCCTAGTGAGGCCAAAATAGTCCTCAATGCATCATTGAAACATGGGATGTATATTCACATCCATGTGTGGACTGCATCATGCATTGAGTGTACTTATTGTCTTAATTTGTACGCTATTCATGAATGTATTGTGTATTTTCTTGAGTATATGATGACAGGTATAACTGGGCTGACATGGATAACAACTTATTCCCATGACCACAGGGTGCCCCATGCATTCGCCATCCTAGCTGGGACCCAGTACTTGCACAGGAAATGAAACAGGTGTAACGAATGGCTTCTGGCATCAAGATGAATCTTTTGGCAGGGGTGGGATCTGAACTCAAGCCTAGCAGGCACCATTGGTGAATGGTTCCACATGAGCAGAACAGCCTGTTAGCAACGAAGGAGCTAGGCCTTCCCAGTACCTGAGTTTGAGCCCCCCTGGGGGGAGAGTTGAGAGCACAATAGTCACCCATCCATAAGCTGAAGGTAGTATGCAAATAAGTATATATTTGTATAGAGTAGGATTAATGGTGACCTATGATGGAATCCAATCTGTGTGACTACTGATTCTTTGATCTTTCCTGATGCCTCCATTTCATGACTGTGATTATTATTGTCACGCTTCATCAACTCTCCTTTACAAATAATCTATACCCCATGAGTCTTGCCTATCATTTCCTACTTGCATCATGCACGAAGTACTCATTCAAGGATGAGATCGGTTGCATTCCATGACTCTTCCTAGGTCCAGAAATGAGTATCTCAGAATGTCTTGCCATTCCCTCTTCATAGGGGGGCTGAGTTCTAGCCTCATGCCTGGAAAAGATACTCCTTATATACATTTTAACGATGGGATTTATACTTCCATACAGATGTTCAGTCCATATTGTGTTTGGTGTGGTTATCCATTTTATTTCTTGTTTTATTCATTTATTTACCATTTATGTTATTGACTCTGATGACACCTATACCATTTATTACATTGCTTACATCCTATCACATAAAATCTAGATTTTAGATGTGTTCTCCATCATGTCTGGCAGTGTGAGGATCTGAACTCGGTGTCTAGCAGGCCCAATTCATGAATGGGTGAGTTTCAGCATGGCAGCCTCTAGACAATGAAGCTGTCAGGTGTTTGCCCAGCACTGAGATCAACCCCCAAGTTTGGCCAAAGCAGCAATACATGGATAGGCAGACGGTGGTATACAAATAAATATATATTAGTAAAGAGTGCCAGAGCCGTCTATCTATGATTGAATGACAACTACTATGTTCCTACCAATTCTTAGGTATTTATTATCCCACCATTGAAGGAATATTATCTTTTTCATGCTTAATAACATTAAGACCAATCAGCATTCTAGGATTATTGAATCCAATTTTAGACAAGACTGGTGCATGAACTAGTCTTTTAATCAGTATTCCTACGCATAGGAATGAGTCTCTTGTGATCTCCTGCCATTGGTATCAGGACTGGGATTTGAACCCAGGGCATATGTTGACAGGTTGGCCTATGGCTTCACTGATAGCCCACCAGCCATCAGCAAGGGCAGGTCAGGTCCACCTTGAAGCCATGTCATTCAGACTCAGGATGGTTACTGTCCAAAGAAAAAAATCATAAAACCCCAGCCCTCTACAGCTTGCCACTTTTTGTGCTTTCCAGTTTTTTTTTTCTACCTGCAAGAACTCTGGGCCTAGGATCTCAGGGTCGCCTATGGGACATCCAAGCTGAGGCAGAGTTTAAACGAACTGAGTTCAAGCCGCATGGTTGTAACAAAAAAAAAAGAATTAAAAAAAAAAACATTATTTAAGTAAATTAAAAAAAAATAAAGCTCCCTGGTTTGGAATTTCTGCCAGTTTTCTTTCCTAGCCTGGGATTTGAACTCAGGGTCTTGGTAAATTTGTAGCAATGTGAGGGAAGAGTTGCCACAGCTTGAGTTCAAAACCAATCAAAAATGAAAAACTAAGTCACTGACCTCGGCAGGGTGAGGTAGTTGTGGAGATGGGAGGCAAGTGATGGTAGGGGGAAAACAAAGGAGGAGTCAACAATGCTCAATTGGAAACGTACTCATTACCTTGCTCCTGTAACTCTAACCCCTCTGTAAAACAATTTTGCAATAAAAAAGTACAAAAAAGAGAAACAATATAATTCTCAGAGAAGCACTTTAGAGGTAAGGAAAGTATGTCTGAATAGCTGTACAAAATTCTCCACTGCTTTTTTTAAATGTTCAGTATGGAACTGAGTAAACATGATTGCTTCCATTAAAAAAAGTAAGTCACGGTCGAAACTGGGGCCAGTATTTCTGCCATTGCTAGGATTTGAGCTCACCATCCAGGTAACTCTTACACCATGGGTGAAGGCGAAGCTCATTGTCTTTGAGGAAAAGAAATTCAGGCTAGAGTTCCCAGGGCCTGAATGAAGGTCCTGCAATTGAAAAAATATTTCAATACATGTGTAATATATGATATACACTTATGTATGTTAATTTCATATTATGATTTTATTATTGATTTTGTATTTTATTTTTCTTTGATTCATTAATTGATTGATTATTGCATTTAGCATATTATACACATAATATTTATTACATTTTGCACACCTATAATAAAATTCTATGCAACAATTTAGGACATTGACTCATTTTTCATTAATATTTTATTAAGTGTTGAAACATAATACATAATTAAATGGACGCATTTGTCACAGTTTTCACATGTTTAGAGTCTCTTCCAAGTATGAGATTTGTCCAATCTTTGGACTTCTTCCTATTGGGATTTCTTTAGATGATTTATAGTCAGAAACCTTTTCCTGAGGATAGTCAAGTGAGGGAAAAAATTGAAAGGATGGAGCTAGAAATGTGGCTTAGTGGTAAAGAGCTCGCTTAGCATGCATGAATGCCAGGGTTTGAATCCTCAGTGCCACATACTCAGAAAAAGGTAGAAACTGTGGAGTGGCTCAAGTGGCTAGCCTTGATATAAAGGAGCTCTTACCTAGCTCTTACCTAGGCCCTAAGATCAAGCCCCAGGACTGTCAAAAACAATAGACCAGATGCCAGTGTCTCACACATGGAACTCTAGCATATCAGGAGGCTGAGAGATGAAGAGCACCGTTCAAAGACAGCTTAGCCAAGGAAAGCCTGTTAGACTCTTATCTCCAGTGAACCACCCAAAGACCCCATGTGGTGCTATTACTCAAGTGGTAGAGTGTTCGTCTTGACCTGAGGGGCTAAGGGACAGTGCCCAGGCTTGAGTTCAAGACACACTATTGGGAAAAAAGTGAGGGTTAATCCAGGTACTTTTCCTATTTGCTAATTATGAGATCATTCTTTGGAAAATGAACACTGATGTATACCAGAATTGGAGTCAGAGCTTAAGGTTCAAGTGTAACACATCCATATGCCCAGCCTCTCAGACTCTAGCATTGTAATCGTGTGTCCTACAGGGTTCTGAAAGGTCCAATGTTGAAAGGCTTAATATGCTCCCCAAGCCCATGGTGACAGCAGTTGACTTGTACTGTCAAGGTCATTACAGCTCTGAGCCTAGCAGAGCACCAGTAGTTCAGGTGTGTCACCCTAGCTCAGGAGACTGAGGTTTGAGGATCACAAGGTGAAGCCAGCCAGGGAAGGAAAGTCTATGAGACTCTGACTTCCACTTCTGAAAGGTCAGATGTTCAAGAGCTTCCTGTGTTTCCCTTGGTGATGAGAAGTACTTGTACTCTAAATGTTCTTGGAATTCTTGAGCTATAGAAGCAGGAAAGAAACATTGACCCATCTTGGGTTCACATGAAGTTCTCAGTCTCCAAACCCTACCTCCATTAGCCAAAAGAACTCCAGTGTAACACTGTAATTGAAGGACAGAGAACAGTTTCAAAAGCCAGGCTAGGTGCAGAGACCAGGCCTACAGGATTCGGAGGCAGAATGTACACATTCAACAGATAAGTGAGCAGCAAAACCACTTCATATATTCCAGGCAATGCCAGCAATGGGAGGAAAACTAAAACACTTGTTAGAGTTACACCAGGGTCAGGCTTTTCTCAACCTCTTCAAACAATGACTAATTAACATTCTTCCCACAAGTGAAGGGAGAATCAGGCTATCTTAGGTTACCATTAGAGCCAGTTTAGTTGGGGAGAGGGGAGGAACAGAGTAGAAAAACCCTGCTCTGTGGTCTTAGGGAGTGGGTTTTTGACTCTCCATCTGTCAGATTTGAAGGCCCTTCTTCTACCTCTGCCAGTCTTTTCTCCTTCCTTCGTTCTCCACATAATTAACTCAAATCCCCAGACCAACTAGAGTCAGGGTTGTTTCTCTTCTTTCTCCAACCATCTGAGTTAGAACCTAGCTCTGTCCAATTGGCTCGGTGCCCTTGGCTGCCTGAGAAATGGGAAAGAGAGAGTCTTCTTGCTCTATGGTTGTGTGAAGGCAATGCTGGTGTCCTGGCCCACTGCAAAAGGCCTAATGTCTGGGAATTGTTCCCTTCTTTCCTCCTGAAATCCAAGACCAGATTCATCTATCATCTTCCTATCTATTATCTATCTATCTATCTATCTATCTATCTATCTATCTATCTATCTATCTATCTATCTATCTATCTATCTATCTATCTACCTTTCTATCTATCCTATGTCTGTCTATCTATCTATCTACCTACCTACCATTCTACCTAGGTATCACTTTGTCAGTTCTTGGGTTGAACTCAAGGCCTGGGCACTGTCTGTAGCACTCTACTACTTGAGCCACAGCCCCAATTGTTGCTTATTCTGTGTATGTGCTACTGAGGAATCATACCCAGGGCTTCTTGCATGCTAGACAAGCACTCTCTCAGTAATCCACATTCCCAGCTCCCTCATCTTTCCTTAATGGTAGTTTTTTAGGAAAGTATGTTGCCATTTTACCTCCCCAAGTTTAATTTTCTGAATACTGGATACTTCTATGAAACCTGGTCTTCTTTTCCCCTGCCTAGTTTGTTATGGTTCCTGTATTGGCCTCATAACAAAATGTAACTAAAGGCTCCTGAGAGCGTCAGTGTATCATATAAGGACACAGGCCTGGAACCCTGGAAGAGAAAAGCCATGGGCCTGAAATGAAGAGAATGATGCAGTATATAAAAGGAGCATATCTGAAATAAAAATCAGTAAAATAAAAGGAGAAGCACTGCATAAGGTCTGTTTGCATTCAGGGAGTTAATATACAGACATAAGTAGGTAGGGCACTGATACATAAAATTGGCCTTCTCTTTTTGAAAATTTTTTGTGGACATCCCAGTGCTTAACCTCAGGGCCCAATGCATTCCTCAGCTGTTTTTCCCAAAGCTGAGGCTTTATCACTGCCACAGCTCCACTTTCAGCACCTCCCAGGCTTTCCTGCCTGGTCTGGCCTGTGTCTCCTTCTCAGCTTTCTCTCTCAAAGCTGGAACTCTGCCCTCTGGACCACTGTTCCACTTCTGGTTTTCTGGTGATTTAATGGAGATAAGAGTTTCACAGAATTCTTGCTCAGGCTGAATTTGAACGGCGATCTCCCAAACAGGATTCAAGCGGCTTTCCTCAGGGATACACCAAGGAATCCCTCCACACAATCCCTTAGTCTAAATCTCGAGAGGCACTAGAGAAAAAGAGATACATGAAGATGCTTGTAGTGGGTTCTAGATACGTAAGGTTGTCGACACACAACACTCATAATTACTAGATCATTTTATAGACAAAAGGAGTAATGCAGACAGTATGAGGATCGCTCCAGGTTTGGTCTTCTCATCTTGAGAGAGCAAATTCACTGCAGCTCAATGCTAAGTGACAGAATTGACATGTCCTGTGGACATTTGCTCCCAAATCCTGTGACACTCATTTCTCACTTTTGGCTTCAAACATGTGACCAAGAGGAGAAGATGAGGAGAGAAAATCTTTCTCAGGTAAACCAGCTCTAAAGAACATTGGGTAGTTAATTTATATATTCAAATCATTGGAATGACCCTGCTAAGAAGTCAGATTGTCCAGATTAAAAATGAAGAAGAAAAGAAAGAAGGTGCCAGTGGCTTCTCACTGTAATCCCAGCTCCTCAGAGGGTGATATGTAGAGAATCTGAATTTTATTCCAGCCAGATTAGGAAAGTCCATGACACTTATTTCTAAGACATCACAGAAAAACCCAGAAGTGGGGATGTGACTCAAGCTTAATGCATTACCCTTGAGCAAAATGAGCTCAGGGACAAGTTCTAGGCTCATAGTTCCACCACAAGAACTGCCCCCTCAAAAAGAGCCTCTACTTCCATGTCTTTGGGTATGTACAGATGTATTCCTATAGGTGAAGCTGCAGAGTAGCTATGATGAATGGCACCAAACTAGGTAATGTGTATTCAATAAAATGATTCCACAACAGAGACTGTTTTCATGATAGTGCATGTTCCGGGGCTCCCCTCACTGTTCCCAGTGTAACCTGAGGGTTTCTCTGCATTCCAGGCCTGCTGGAAGAAGTCTGTCTCATTGTCTGGACAGGAAGACAAAAGGCCTCAGTCCTGTACAACTGTGTAGCAAACAACTCCGTCTGGGTCAGATAGTGAGGATGAGTGTGGGTGGGCTCTGAAGTTCAGGAGAAATAGGTCTCTTTGTACCCCAAACTATCTATTTCCCCAGTGCTCTGGTTTGACAGGAAGCCTTCATATGTGCCACCTTCTGTGACAGGCAACGTCCTGTGCACTTATCCTGGTTTTGTGAGGCTATATTCCAGTGTTCAGATACAGTGCTCAATATAATTCAAGAATCCTTCTGGTGGACAAGTAGGGCATTGAGCCTAATGAAATGTTTCATTGCCTGTAATGATGGGCCTATGATGCCTCTCCTAGGTTTCAGGAAGCTTGGGAAATCCAAGCATATATTTGGTATCACAAAGCTTCCTGTCATCTAGGGCTGGTGAACCTCATCAGGTTTTGAAACATTTGACCTCTCCTAGTTGGGCCCTGGGTGGCTAGGTTTTGGGGTTGAACACAGGGCTTGGGTGCTGACCATGAGCTCAGTGTAGAAGCCTGGTGCTTTACCATTTTGTGTAACAGCATCACTTCTTGTCTGTGTATGTATGAGTGTGTGTGTGTGTGTGCGCACACGTGGGAGAGGGCACATACACGATTCTTGGAGGGTGAACTCAGGACCTGAGCACTGTACTTAGTTTCTCTTGTATGAGTATAGCCCTCTCCTACTTGGGCCACAGAGCCACTTCAGGCTTTTTTTTAATGACTGTGGTCCTGAGAAATCAAACGCAGGGTTTCATATTTGCAAAGCACTCTACCCCTAAGGCACATTTCCAGCCCTCTACTTCAGGTTTGTTTGTTTGTTTCTATCTTTTTTTTATTGTTGTAGAAGATGATGTCTGGCTTTGGGTGCTGTCCTTGAGCTCTTCAGCTCAAGTCTTGTGCTCTATCACTTAAGCCAAATGCCACTTCAGCTTTTCTGGTGGTCCATTGGATCTAAGTGTCTCAAGGACTTTCCTGCGCATGCTGGCTTTGAACCATGATCCTCAGATCTCATCCTCCTGAATAGCTTGGATGACAGACATGAGTCACAAGCACCTAGCTTCCACTTCAGGTTTCTTAGTGGTGAATTGGTGATAATAGGCTCATGAGGACTTTTGTGTCTGGGATAGTTTGGAACCCAGGTCCTCAGATCTCAGCTACCTGAAAAAGCACGATGAGAGACCTCAGCTATAGACCCCTAGGGCTGTTGCCTCTCCATGTAATCAATTTTATTGTTTTCATCCTTAATGAATTATTAATTAAATCAACCACTGTTCAGAAACTATTGCGTCCATGTAATTAATACTATTCTTTGAATATGTCAAAAATATTCATTAAAATCCATTGGCCTCCTAAAATCACTCTATTTATACAATAGTATTCAGAAAATACTTATTCAACCTTGCCATTCATAATCTTCTGTCGGTATTCCTATGAATAGGAAGGAGATTCTTAGGATTTCCCGCCTTTGGTAGGGGTCACGACTGGGCTTCAAACACAGGGCCTATGTTGCCATGTTGGCCTATGGCTTCCTTGGTAGCCCTCCAGCCTTCAGCAATGCCAGGTTACCAACATTTTTCAACAGTGTCATTCAGACAGGATGGTCACCTTGCAAAGAAAACAAATGTAAAACCGGCAGCCTTCTGCAAGTTGCCAGTTTTTTTTTTTTTTCTCTGTCGCATTAATTATTTTTTTTCTTGTCAGACTTTGGGGCACAGGAACCCAGGTTCGGCTGAGGGTCCAGTGGCTACACCCCAGCCTAGAGTGATCAAAGCTGAGGCAGAATTGCCACAACATGAGTTCAAGCCCTGTGCTTGACAAAATAAAAATACATACATACATACATACATTAAAAATATTTTAAAAATAATGAGGCTCTTTGACTTGGAATTCACACCATTTTTTCTGCCAGGCCTGGGAATTGAACTCAGGGTCTGGGTAAATCTGCAGCACTGTGGGGGATGGGGAAGATCACCCTTCTGGAAGACAAGAAATTCAGGCCTGTTCCTAGGGCCTGAATTCAAGTCTTAGTCCTCAAAAAATTAATATTCGTATATATTTTAAATACATGATTTATATTTACCTACACATGTTTACTGCATATTGTGGTTAGTGTATTCATTTTATTTTGTGTTTTCTTTATTTCTTATGTACTTTAGTATGATTACACTTATAAAATTTTTTGCATCCCATTATATAAGACATAGATGTGCCTATGTATTCTACATCATTCCTGAATCCCAGAAATTTCACCGATAAGAAAAACAAGTGGGACAATTGGCTCTCCACAAGGATTAAGTTTTTGGCAGTTTTGTGACTTAAACTCAGGGCCTAGCAGGCCCACTTCATGAATGGGTAAATGTTAGCACACCAGTCTGATGCAAGAGAAGTTGGCGGGCAGAGGAACTGAGATCAAGCCCTAGGAATGGCCAATATAAAAACAGATAGATGTTTAGATTGCAGTTTGTGTGTGTGTGTATGTGTGTGTGTGTGTGTGTATTTAAAAATGTGTATGCATCTATAAATGTATACAGAGAGAGAGGCAGATAAACATTTATGTAGACTCTAGTGTATAACCCTATATAAAGGGTGATCTCTATGACTTATTTCTATATATTATATTACTACCAATTATTTAGTATAAAATTATGCCTCCATTAATCAATTATAGAAGAAGACTTATAAAGTATTAATCAATGACCTATATTTATTGAATACAATCTTAAACTGAAATGACTAGCTAATTAGTAATTCAGTTAGTACATTTCAAACATTCTATTAGTGTTCCTATAGATAGGAATAAGTTTCCTAGGATCTTCACCCATGTGTAGGTGGCATCCCAGGATTGAACTCAGGGCCTAGGTGTCTAGGTTGGGCTCAGGCTTTACTGAGAGCCCTTAGCCTTCATCAATGCAAGCTCACGTACAATTTTCAAGCTGAGTCATTGAGACCCAGGAGGGTCACAGTGCTAAGGAAACGAAGGTAAAACTGTTGTGTGAAACTTCCTGATTTTTCCTCCTCCATTTTTGTTGGTTTGTTGTAATTTTGCCAGCGCTGGGAGTTGAACTCAGGTCTTAGGATCCCTGGATTATCTGTGGGTGTAAAAGCTGCACCCCAGCCTAGGGTAATCATGGTTTAAGACACAATGAAATGCTTCCTTGAGCAAAAGAAGCTCAGTGAAAATGTCTAGGCTCACAGTACAAGTCTCAGAATATGCCACAAAAAAAAGAGCCAGTAACTCCATGTGTCTGTGTATGTATGCATGTATTTATATCATTGAACATCCGAGTCTCTATGAAAAAATGTACCCAGCTAGGAAATTTGCTTTGAATAGGATGATTCCATAGCACAGCAAGTGCTTTCAAGACAGTGCATGTTCTGGGGCACCCCTTATTGTTCCCAGTGTAGCCTGAGGGGTTCTCCATACCCCAGCTGCTGGAGGAAGTCTGCCTCATTGTTGGAACAGGCAGACAAAAAGCCTCACTCCTGTATTGCTGTGTAACAAACAACTCATCCGGGCCAATTATTGAGGATGTGTGCGGGCATGCGCTGAAGGTCAGGAGAAAAAGGCCTCTTTGTACCCCAAGCTATCTCTCTCCCCAGTGCTCTGTTTTTTTTTGCTTTTGTCTTTGCTTTTTGGTAGGTCATGGGGCTTGAACTCTGGGCTTGGGCGCTGTCCCTGCACTCTTCAGCTCAAGATGAGTGCTCTACCACTTGAGCTACAGATCCACTTCCGGTTTTCTAGTGGTTTATTGGAGATAGGAGTCTCATAGTCTTTCCTGCCCAAACTGGCTTTGAACCATGATCCTCAAATCTCAGCCTCCTGAGTAGCTAGGATTAGAAGCATGAGCCACCAGCCCCAAGCCCAGTGCTCTGGTTTGACAGGAAGCCTTCATTTGTGCAACCTCAATGGCAGGCCAAGTTCCTGCACTCATCCTGTCATTGTAAGATTGTGTTTCAGTGTTGAACCAAACTGCTAACATTAATTCAAGAGTCCTTCTGGCAGATAATTAGGGAGCTGAACCTAATGAAATGATTCATTATTGGCAATGGTGCCTCCGTGTGTGTGTGTGTGTGTGTGTGTGTGTGTGTGTGTGTGTGTGTGTGTGTGCTTGAACTCAGGAACTAACCACTGTACCTGAGTTTCTCATGTCCAAGGACAGCACTCTACCACTTGAGTAACACAGCTACTTCAGCCTTTTTTTCTAGGGATGTGGATCAAACCCAGGGTTTCACACATGTAAAGCAGTCTACCCCTAAGAAACAATCCCAGCTCTCGACTTCAGGTTTCTTTCTTTTCTTGTAAGTTGGAGGAGTTCAAGTCTTGGCCTGGGTGTTGTCTCTGAGCTCTTCAGCTCAAGTCTAGTGCACTGCAACTTGAGCTACAGCACCTTTTTAGGCTTTCTGATGGTTTATTGGATATAACCATCTCAAGGAATTTCCTGCCCACGCTGTCTTTTGTCCGTAATCTGGGATAATTTTTTTAACTCCATAATTTAGTGACTTTAATTTTGAAAGCAGAAATTAACAAACCTTTTGAAAATTTCATTAGAATATTTTTAAATCACTTTCAAAAGTATTTTTAAAAGATACTTTAAAGTCCTTGGATAGAGATGTGCTCATTTCCAGATACAAACATCTCTCTGGCATCATTACATCAAGACTAAAGGAGCATCAGAGCCACTCAACCACCATGGGGAAAAGGTACCAAGATCCTCAGCTTCCTGAGCAGGCAGGATGATAGATCTCAGCTAAAGAGACCTAAGCCGTGACACTTTGCTGCAAGGGGGTCCTTGGCTCCACATAATAGAACGTTAGCCATGAACCCAAGAAGAAAGTCAACACCTAGGCTCTGAGTTCAAGGTTCATGATATAGAAAACTAAACCAAAACAATTGTCTACAGGAGACAAGTCACTAGAGCTCAGTATATACATAAATTTGGCCCTGCCTTTGGGACATATCTGAGCCTCGACTTTTTCATCTGCACAATCATCTTACTTGTGCAGATCTTATAAGGACCAGATGAAAGAATACAACTGGTGAAGGACTCAACACATAGTACCCTGTGAATGACTCAGCACACAATACCCCATGAACAACCCAGTAACCCGTGAAGGACTCAACACCCAACACCCAAGGAAGGACTCATAACATAGCTGTATCCCACAAATTGTCATTAGATTTAGGGTGCTTATCACCATTCTTTCAGATACAGGTCACAAACTGCACAAGTTCACATCTAACAGTTTAGAGGGGTGTTTTATTTGTGGGGAGGGCCATCAGCCTAGGAGATTTCACTCATAGGTTGGAGGTACTGTCCTAAGACCTTTTCCTCAAGGCTAGAGCTCTACCACTTTGAGGCGCAGCTCAGAGTCTAGCAGATTTCCTGGCAGGACTGAGTTTTCAACCCACCATTGTCTGATCTCACCCTCTGAGCAGCTAGGGGTGAGCAAGCAGTATCTGGTTCCATGATGTTGGGTTGCAGCTGTTGACCTCTGGCTAAGTCAATTTAGATGGCAGCTATCATCTTCAGTCTACCAACATGATCTGTGAGGAGGTATTTGAAATCCTGGCCTTCTATTCTTGCAGTTAGAACATTCTAACTTGTTTCTGGTGCCAGTCCTGGGGCTTGAGTAAGGGCCTAGACACAGTCCCTAAGCTTTCATGCTCAAAGCCAGTGCCCAACTGGTTGAGTAACAGCCCCACTTCTGGCTTTTTCTGTGCATGTGATAGTGTGGAATCGAACCCAGGACTTCATAAATACTAAGCGAGCACTCTACTACTGAGCCCCAGGAATGACAAGTTTAGAAATATATATATAGAGAGAGAGACTTTTACATACATATATATATATATATATATGTGTGTGTGTGTGTGTGTGTATATGTATAAAACAAAACAGAGATGTCTGTATATTATTTAATTATATATACGATATTACTACCAATTATTGATAAATTATCCCTTAATTTATTTAAGTATTATGGTTGAATACATAACAAAGTATTAATTGTAAATTAGTCAATGTACTATAATTATTGTGTATAATTTTATAATGTAATCATACACTACTAATGTAATTGCTACTTTACAACATTCCATTCATATGGATGTATATTGGAATGCGTTTCTTAGGATCTCCCGCCGTTGATAGGTGGCAGTCCTGGGATTCGTACGCCGGGCCTAGGTAGCTGGTTTTGGCTATGGCTTCCCTGATAGCCCACCAATGTTCAACAGTGCAAGGTCATGTACACTTTATGGTCCCTGATATTTAGACCCAGGATGGTTGTAAAGGAAAAAAAAAATGTAAAACCACCTCCTGGAACTTCCCAGTTTTATCCTTCTCCTTTTTTTTTTTCCCGGTACTATTTTTTTCTTTCTTTTTTTTCGGTTTGGAGCCAGAACTCTGGGTCTGGGTGCTGACCCCAAATTTTCAGCTCAAGGCTATCGCTCTATCACTTGAGCCATAACACTACTTCCTGCTTTTTTCTGCTTATGTGGTGCTGAGGAATCGAACCCAGGGTCTTACGCATGCAAGGCAAGCAATCTATAACTGAGCCAACTTCCCAGCACTTCTCCGTTTTGTTTTGTTTTTTTTTGCCAGTCCCAAGATTTGAACTCGGGTCCTAGGATCTCAGGATGGACTGTGTGTCCAGACGCTGCTCCCCATCCTAGGATGATCGAAGCTGAGGCAGAGTTGTCATGAGCTGAGTTCAAGTCCTAATCCGGGCCAAAAGAAATTAAGGCCCTTGCTTGTAATTTTCATCATTTTTCTGGCAGGCCTGAGATTTGAATTCAGGGTCTAGGTAACTCTCTGGCACTGTGGGGCAGAGGAAGCTCACCGTCATTGAAGACAAAAATTTCAGCCCAGTTCCCAGGGCCCAAATTCAAGCTCCAGCACTGATAAAAATAATATTCATATATGAGATCTATTTACATACATGGGGTTACTCCATATGGCATTTATTACCCTTATGTTTTATTTTAGTTTATTATATATATACCATTTATTATATTTATTACATATTATCACATGGATATATTTGCATGTGGATTATACATCATACTAAGATCCAGGACTTTCACAGAGAAGGAAAAAGTATGTGTCAAAATTGGCTTCTGACTCCACATATAAAATTTTGGCCATGCTGGGATTTGAACTCACAGCCCACAATGCCAAACTTATAAATGGGTCAGTTGTAGAACAAAAGCCTTTGGCAAACTGAGCTACCAGCCAGTTCTGAGAACCTGGGAACAAGCCATAATTGTGACTGATATATATAGATATAGATGTAGATGTAGGTATAGATATAGATGGTTAGATAAATGGATAGATAGATGTGTAGTTTGCAATATATATAAGAGAGAGACAATGTGAGGATATTAAATTATATATATTGTGAATTATTATTAAATTATGCCTCCATTTAATGAAGTATCATGGTTGAATATTTATTAAAGCATTAATGTAAAAGTAGTCAGTATTCTTTAATTGGGATAATCATACCATGGTGCTAGAATGGAAGACATAATCCACTACTTTTTTGTATATCCATATGAATGGAATGTTGTAAAGTAACAATTACATTAGTATTGTATGATTCCATTATAAAATTATACACAATAATTATAGTACATTGACTAATTTGCAATTAATACTTTGTTATGTATTCAACCATAATACTTAAATAAAGTAAGGGATAATTTATCAATAATTGGTAGTAATATCATATATATAATTAAATAATATACATGAACTAACTGCAAATTTAATTGATATTTTTATAACATTCCATTAAGCATTCACATGAATAGGAAAATTTTCTCAAGATATCCCTCCATGTGTAGGTGGGAGTCCTGGCATTTGAACTCCAGGCCTGGGTAGTTTACTTCGAAATGCAAACCATTAGAATGACACTGTGAAGATTTCATTTTGTCACAATGAAAAAAAGAACAGGAAGAAAAGAAAGCCAGGTGTCAGAGGTTCCTGCCTGTAATCCTAGTTCTTCAGGAGTCTGAGAGATAGAGAATGCCAGTTTGAATTCAGCCGGGACAGGAAAATCTACAGCACTCTTACTTCTGAGGGATCACAGAAATAAAAGATCACCATGAATGGGGTTGTGGCTAAAGGGCAGAGGGCTACCCTTGAGCAAAATGAGCTCAGAGACAGTGCTTAGGTTCATAATACAACCCCCAGATGTGCCAAAAAAAAAAACCACACAAGTAACTCCATGTCTCTCCTTGTATGTATGCATGCATTTCTATCTGTGAATGTCCAGAGTCCCTATGATGAAAGGCACCCAGCTAAGGAAATTTGCTTTAAATAGAATGATTTCATAGCACAGAGAGTGTTTACAAGACAGTGCATGTTCCTGGGCTCTCCTCACTGTTCCCAGAGTAGCCTGAGATTTTCTCCACACCCCAGGCTGCTGGAGAAAATCTGCTTCATTGTTGGAACAGGCAGACAAAAAGCCTCACTCCTGTACAGCTGTGTAACAAACAACTCCTTCCAGGACAATTAGTGAGGAGGAGTGTGGGCAGGCTCTGAAGGCTAGGAGAAAAATTCCTCTTTGTACCCCAAGCTATCACTCTCCCCAGGGCTTTGTTTTGACAGGAAGCCTTCCTTTATGCCACCTCCCTTGGCAGGCCAACTTCCCTGTACTTATCCTGTCTTTGCTATACTATGTTCCAGTGTTGAAATGACCTACTACAATTAATTCAAGGGTCTTTCTGGCAGACAATAAGGGAGCTGAACCTAATACAATGATTCATTATTGGTAACAGTGCCTTTCTAGATTTCTGGAAGCTTTATAAATCCAAGCATATGTCTAATATCACAATGCTTCCTGTTATTTAGGGCTGTTGAAGCTCATCAGGTTTTGAAACCTTTGACCTCTCCTATATGGGCCCTGAGTGGCTAGGTTTTGGGGTTGAACACGGCGCCTGGGTGCTGACCATGAGCTCAGAATTTTACAATTTGGTATCACAGCTTCAATTCTGGTATCTGTGTGTGTGTGTGTGTGTGTGTGTGTGTGTGTGTGCGCGCGCGCGCGTCTGTGTGCATGTGTGTGTGTGTGCATACACTTGTCCTGGAGCTTGAACTCAGGACCTGAACACTGTACCTGAGTTTCTCCTGTGCAAGGATAGCACTCTACCACTGGAGCCACACAGCTATTTCAGGCTTTTTTCTAGAGATGTTTTACTAAGGAATCAAACTCAGGGATTCATACTTGCAAAGTACTCTACCCCTAAGACACAGTCCCAACACTGCACTTCAAGTTTCTTTCTTTCTTTTCTTCAAAGTTGGAGGAATTGAAGTCTAAGCCTGGGAGCTGTCCTTGAGCTCTTCAGTTAAAGTCAAGCACCCTACCATTTGAACTACAGCACCCCTGCAGGATTTTGGTAGTTCACTGGAGAGAAGCCTCTCAAGGAATTTCCTCCCAGCCTGTCTTTGGACTGTATTCCTCAGCTCTAAGGCTCTTGAGTGGCTAGGATGACAGATGCAAGTCACCAGAGCCCAGCTTCCACTTCAAATTTCTAAGTGGTGAATAGGAGACAATAGACTTATGGGACCTTTTGTGTCTGGGATTGTTTGGAACTGAGATCATCATATTTAAGCTTCCTGAGTAGGAAGGATGATAGACCTCAGCTACAGATACCTAGACTGTAACACTCTGTTGCAAGGCGGTTCTTGTCTCCACGTGGCTTTACCACGTGCTAGCCATGAGCCCAACAGGGAATGGTCAGTGGCTAGGCCCTGAGTTGTAGGTTAATGACTGAGAAAAATAAACCAAAACAATTATCTGCAGGAGACAACTCACTAGAGTTAGGTACATACATAATTTTGGCCCTGACATATCTGAGCCTCAAGTTTCTCATCTACACAATCAATCATCTTACTTGTGGAGCTCTTATAAGAAACAGATGAAAAAATGCACCCTGTGAAGGACTCAGGACACAACACCTCCTGAAGGAATTATCACATAGCTGTATCCCACACACTGTCATTAGAATTAGGGTGTTTTCATCAGTATTATCATTCTTTCAGAAACACATCCCAAGCCACACAAAGTTCATGTATAATGATTTAGAGGGTTGGCTTTTTTGGGGGGAGGTGGAGTCAGACACGGAGATTGCACTGAAAGGTTGGGGGTACTGTCCTAAGAAATTTTGCTCAAAGTTAGAGCTCTACCACTTTGAGCCACAGCTCAGAGTTTCGCAGACTTCCGGCCAGGGCGGGTTTTAACCCCACCAGTGTCAGATCTTAGCCTCCAAGTATATTGGATGATGGGTGAGCAAGCCAGCAGCATCTGGTTCTGTGGAGCTGGGTTGCAGCAGTTTACCTCTGGATAAGTCAGGTTAGATGGCAGCTGTCAGCACCAGACTCAAGGCTTGCTCTGTGATGAGGTATTTGCAGTGCTATCCTTATATAGTTGCAGTCAGAACATTCCATCTTTTTTTGGTACCATTCCTGGGTCTTGAGTAAGAGACTAGACACAGTCCCTAAGCTTTCATGCTCAAAGCTAGTGCTCGGCTGCTTGAGCAACAGCACAACTTCTGGATTTCTGTGTGCACATGGTAGTGAGGAATCCAGGGCTTTGTACATACTAGGCGAGCACTCTACAACTGAGCCCCAGGAGTGACAAGTGTATAAACAGATAAATGTGTAGATTCGTAGATAAACAGACAGACAGACAGACAGACAGACAGACAGACAGACAGACAGACAGACAGACAGATAGATAGATAGATAGATAGATAGATAGATAGATAGATAGATGTAGATGCATAAAACAAGAGAGAGATGTCTGCATACTATGAAATTGCATATACCATATTTCTCACCATTATTGGCAATTAAATTATTCCTTCCTTTTCAAAGTATCATGATTGAATACATAATAAAGTACTAATTGAAAATTAGTCAATGTAGTATAATTGTTGTGTATAATTTTTATAATATAATCATGCACTACTAATTTAATTGTTACATTTATAGCATTCCATTTGTATGGATTTATATGGGAATGGGTTTCTTAGAATCTCGCCATTCATTAGAGGCAATCCGGGGATTCGACCTCCATACCTAAGTTGCCAGTTTTGGCTATGGCTTCCTTAATAGGCCGCCAAACATCAGCAATGCTAGGTTATATTCACTTTCTGGGCCTTGTCATTTGCATTCAGGAAGGTCACAATACAAAGGAAAATAAAAGTAAAACCACCTTCTTGAACTTCTCAGTTTTATGCTTGTACTTTTTATTTTTTTCCCAGTCCCAAGAATTGAACTTGGGTCCTGGGATATAAGGGTGGGCTGTGGCAAAGATGCCAAGACCTGAGTGCAAGCCCTGTGCTCGGCTAATAATAATAATAATAATAAGGCCCTGGTTTGGAATTTGCACCATTTTTCAGGAAGCCTTGTATTTGAACTCAGGGTCTTGATAACTCTGTGGCACTGTGGGTGAAGTGGAAAAGATCACCGTCCTTGAATACAAGAAATTCAGATCAGTTCCTAGAGCTTGAATTGAAGCCCCAGCTCTGGAAAAAGTAATATTAATATATAAGATATATTTACATACATAAGTATACTACATATGTTGTTTATTACTCTTATATATTTAGTATTATTACATATACATGTTTCTTTTATTACATCATATCACATAGGATATATTTGCATATGGATTATACATCATATTGAGAGGACTTTCACAGAGAAGGAAAAAAAAATGTGTCAACATTGGCTTCTGACTCCAGGAATAAATTTTTGGCCATGCTGGGATTTCAACTCATGGCCTACAATTGCCAATCCAAAAATGGGTCACAATCTTAGCACACCAGCTTCTGGCAAACTGAGCTGCCAGGAAGTTCTGAGTACCTGTGATCAATACACAGGTGTTCCCAATAGTATATACATGCATAGAGAAACAGGGAATGTGCGGATATTAAATTGTGTATATATATATATATATATATATATAAAATACCAATTATTAGTTATTAAATTATGCCTCCATGTAATACTTAGAAAAGCATTAATTAAAAATTAGTCAATATCCTTCCATTAGGGGAATCATACCATGGAGCTAGAATGGAAGATATAAATCCAATAATTTTTGTGTGGCATTCTAAAATAGAATCATGAAATCATGAATTAACTGAAAATTTATTTGTTACTTGTATAAATAACATTCCATTAGCATTCACATGAATAGGAATGAATTTGTCAGAATCTCCTTCCATTTGTGGGTGGCAGTCCTGGCATTCGAACTCCAGGCCTGGGTAGTTTACTTCGGATGCAAAGCATTGGATTGACACCGTGAAGATTTCAGATTGTTACAATTACAAAAAAGAACAAGAAGAAACGAAACCCAGGAGCCAGGGGCTCTTGCCTGTAATCCTAGCTCCTCAGGAGGCTGAGATGTAGAGAATACAAATTTGAATTCAGCCAAGGCAGGAAAGTCTGCGACACTCTTATTTCTAAGAGATCACAGGAAAGGAAAACATGAATAGGGCTGTGACTCAAGGGCAGAGCACTACACTTGAGCAAAAGGAGCTCAGGGACAGGGCCTTAGCTCATAGTACAAACCCAGAACTGCCCCTTCCCCCAAAAGGAGGCAATAACTCCATGTTTCTGTGTATGGATCATGATGGATGGATGATGGATATTCAGCAGATTGCCCATGCCCCGCCCCCCAACCTGGGCAAGCAGGGAAAAACCCTCAGAGACTACTAAGTCTGAGCCAGCAGCATGAACAAAGCATTCTTCTCTGCCATTTAATAATTGAAGTCTTATATTCTGGCTGAGGTGTCCCATCGGGACACATAGCAGACAGTCACTGCCTCCAAGGGGACCACAGTTCCTAGATTGTAGGAGTTGTCGAAGGTTCTGGCTCCATATTCTCTATCCCTCTGTAGGATGTGAGCCTAGACCTCTGGGGCCTGGTGGCTGTCACTAATTAATCATTCCTCATTGCTAAGTCATAGGCTGGTCCCAAATCTTGGCAAAGATATGAAATAGTAAGCTATTTCTATGCCAAAAGAGGTATGCCAATAAATCTCACTCTCATAGAAATGGGATTTGGGCTGCGAATGTGGCTTAGTGGTATAGTGCTTACCTAGTATGCACTAAGTCCTGGGTTCGACTCCTCAGTACCACAGAAGGAGAAAAAGCTAAAAGTGGCAATGTGGCTTAATTGATAGAGTGCTAGCCTTGAGCAAATAAGCTTGGAACATGCAGAGAACCTGAGTTCAAGCCCCAAGACTGTCAAAAAAATGAGCCTGGTGAGACATATTTTTCTGGGACTCAGAGGAGGGCCGAGGATATAGGTAAGCAGTAGGGTAGAGGGCAGGTGCTGGTGGCTCACCCCTGTAAGCTACTCAGGAGGCTGAGATCTGAGGATCCCCATTGTAAGCAGGAAAGTCTATATGAGACACTGTTCTCCAATTCAAAACCTAAGAAGCCAGAAGTAGAGCAGTGGTTCAAGTAGGAGAAGGCTAGACTTGAGCACAAAAGTTCAGGGATAGGATAGCATCCAGGCCATGAATTCAAACCCTAGGACTGGTACACACACACACACACACACACACACACACCATGATAGAGAATTCGCCAGTCAGCCTGCACAACTTCCATTTCTAGCAACTCAATATTTAAAAAGAGGGAGAAGGGAAGGAAAGACTTGCTCCAGGAGGTGATATAACCAGGGCTAAAATTCCACAGGACTTCTAAGATGTGGATACAGGACAGAGAGCCTCAGGAAGAAGTTACAGCATGGGCAAAGGTCCTGAGGTATGCTGTAGAAGAGATAGTATGGGTGGAATGAAGGTTCTGTGGCTAGAGAAAAGTCTGGCAGGACGTTCAATGCTGGGTCAACGTTTGTACTTGAGTCACAGGGCAGAGGGTGGGGTCCCAGAATTAGGCCCAGGGGGAAGATCAACTTGACTTTTCACCATGGACCCCAGCCATTTCCTGTGGCTGGAAGCCACAGCTCCTGACCCTTAGACCTCCTTTGCATGGAGGAGTCAGGGCAAATGCAGGGAAGGACCCTTGCTTCAAAAAGGTTCTAGCCCAATGCCAGCAGTGGCTCAACCCCTGTAAATCCTAGCTACTCAGGAAACTGAAATCAGAGATCACGGGTCAAGCCAGCTCAGGGGAGGAAAGTTAGTGAAACTCTTCTTGCTGATTAACTACCAAAAGCCAGAAGTGGAACTGTGGGTCAAGTGGTAGAGTGCTAACTTTGAGGGAAATAGTTGATACCAGAGCCCAGACTCTGAGTTCAGGCCCCAATACTGGCACGAAAAAATAAAGAAAAGCTTTCAGGAGCTCCTAGTACACTGTGGTGAAAGGCCAGATCAGCGGGGCACTGGTGACTTATGACTGTCTTCCTAGTTCCTCAGGAGGCTGAGATGTGAGGATTGCGGTTCCAAGCCAACCTGGGAAGGAAAGTCTTGGACACTCTGACCTCCAAGGAACCTCCAGAAAACCAGAAGGGCTCTGTAGCTCAAGTGGTAAGCTGAAGAGCTGGGGGAAAGCGTTCAGGCATAGAGTTCAAGCCCCATGACCAACCCTTGGCCTGCTTGGACCTCGCTCTGTGGCTCTAGGCAGAGTACTTTCCAGTGGGCCCCTGAGGGTCTCCCAATGTCTAGGTGTCGTACAAGTCTTGAGAGCAGTCTGTTTGGAGGCCATTGCCTACAGAACGGGCCACAGTACTAGAGAAGGGTCAAGTCTTGGGGCATGGAGAACATCACAATGGCATGTCATGGGTGCAATGTAGATCTGAGCAGTAGTAAATCGACGTCTCAGACCATGGTTCTGGGCCAGGAGGGGCAAGAGCTGCAACATGTCACACCAGGTAATACCCGCTCTTGGCCTAGGGTGGAACAGATCTGCTCTGGCATCAGCACTCAGAGTGAGCAAGAGTCAGCTTAGCCATGGTCACTTCCCCCAATTGAACTCTAGAAGATTATGGCAAGGGGCCGCATGTCCCCCATCTGGCCACCAGAGAGCAGGAGTCTCTCTCCATAGGGATTGTCCCTGTGAGTTGTGTTACTCTTGCTTCCCTGGGGCCACCATCTTGCTTCAAAGACATCCTGGACAGGAAAGTCCTTGAGAGTCTTACCTACAATTAACCATCAAGTTAACCAAAAAGCAAGTGGGGCTATGGCTCAAGTGGCAGAGCACTACCTTGAGCAAGAAAACTCAGGGATAGAGCCTAGGCCCTGAGTTCACATACACACACACACACACACACACACACACACACACACACACACACACACGCACCACATGCATGCAAAATCAGAAATTTTGACACTGCTATCTTTAGATATTCTCTACCTTTTCCCCACTAAGTCTGATGGCTGTTGGCCTAGGCGTTTGATGCATCCAACACCATCTGGCATCTTTAATTTTGGGGAACAGGATGGCTAGAAGGTCAGTCTTCCCCCATCCCAGCTCCTTGATTGGGTCATGGTCTACCCAAGCCCCTTTTGGCTCCTTGTACAGACTTGCCAAGATGCCTTCAAAAGGCATCACATGCTGGGCACTGGTGGCTCATACCTGTCATCTGAGATACTCAGGAAGCTGAGATCTGGAGGATCATGGTGCCAAGACAGCCTGGGCAGGAAAGTGTGTGAAACTCTTCTCCTCAATGCCAGACTTGAGAGAAAGAGCTCAGGGACAGCGCTCAGGGACAACAACAACAAGGAGAGGCATTGCATTTTGGCTTTGGGATTAGCATGGGCCAAATATAATTGGAATTTTCAAGTGCTCCAAGACAAAGCAGTACCTCCTTTAGTACCATGCTCCTCTATCTTTTCTCACACTCTGGCCTTGGCCCTGCTTTGGGTCAGCATGGCTTTGGCTTGATGGGAGGGCTCCAAGGAGGAAGATCCCAGAACAATTGCCCCAGCTCCTTTCCCCTGCTCACCCTGCTGCTTTTGCCCTTTGCCCTAGACCTTCTTTCTGGAATCTATGCAAGAGGTCATCACCGCCACCATTGTGGTGAGTGGTGGGTCCAGCCTAACTCGGGGCAGTCAGAGGTGGAAGTCGGTCTGGGACTAGGAGCTTCTACCCTGTGTGTGGGCTAAGGACAAAGCTGACCTTTATTTCATCCTGAGCATTGAAGTGATAGGGAGACAGTGTAGACTCCACATTGAATCAGGTAATATTGGAATCTAGAGGACCACTTGTGTAGGTTAGGCTGTGGGGCTCAGGGGACTATTCTTCTTGGTACTCCTCTCTCGGGACTCCCTCTCCCTCTCTCATCCCTAAATGGTAGAAGAGAAACTTCAACTAAGGGGGTCAAAGAGGGAGCAGGGGAGTATTTCTCTGTGAACCATACTTGTGTTTCATATTCATCCTAGTCTCTACTTCCTATTTATCTGAGGAATGGCCATATGTGTTTGGGAGGGGGGATAATCATCCTAGCTGAGAATGTGGCTCAGTGGTAGAGTGGTTGTCTAGCATGCCTGACAACCTGGGTTCAATTCCACACAGAAAAACCTGGAAGGGGAGGTGGGGCTCAACGGGTAGAATGTCAGCTTTGATCAAAAAGAGCTCAGAGTGTAGTCAGGCCCTGAGTTCAAGCCACAGGACGGGAAGAACAAATCTTTGTTGTAGGCGTTTCTTCCCCTTGAAAACAATTTATTGTTTGGGATAAGCATAACATGGGTCTCTTCCCTGGCCACCAATGGGCCATTAGATGTCCCTTGAATTTGGGCTGCTTCCGCAAGATGTGAGAATGCAACAGCACCAGTCCCAATCACTAGCTTTAGCTTTACAGGCTCAGACATCTGCAATGACTGAGGCTATTACCCAGGCGCTGGCAGCCCAGGGCCGAGGAACCCCAAGATCATCAGGGAGAGGGATTTGAAGGGTGTAGGGTGCAATTTCCCCCCCAGCCGTTTGGCAGGGGGATTGTTGTAAGCAGTCCTTCTTAAAGTGTCTCTCTTGCAAGTCCCTCTCTCTGATGATCAACCTCAACAGGTGATCTGGACAGTGATCAGCGCTGACAATGCAGAAATCATCAATAGACCACAAGAGAAGCTGTACCTTTGACCTGGAGGCCTGACCTTCATTTTGATCACCACCCTTTGTCATTATGTATGGACCATCTAATATTTCTGTAGGAGCAACTTATTTTAATGTTACCTGCTCTAACTGTTCTTTTACTACTTGCTTATACAACCACCTTTTGTTATGCTTTCCTGTGAACTAGTCTAAAATCTGCTCCAGAACAACCCCCACCTCTGGACTCTGAAGTGGCAAAGACTGCTATCCCCCCTGACTAATGCTAAAGGGCTGCTAATGACATTGCTTGGCCTGGGAATGCTTTTGCTGATTGTTTTTCTATGCCTTACTTGCACTATACGTGCACTGCAAAACTGTTATGAGCTTAGCCAGCCTGTTACATAAGATCAAGCTCCAAGTGAATAAATTTCCCCAGAGAGGAATCGCAGCCAGAGATGGGTAAGAGGGGGTGTCAGTCTGGCCAACCTAAGACAGGCCTTCAGCTTCGCTCTGAAGTTCTTGATGACGGGTCAGGCACACAAGATGATCCACCCAACCTAAGATAGGTGGGTTCGCTTCCTTAAACAAAGACAGGGGAGATGTTGGGAGCCATTTGGAGCTTAAAGTAAAGCTCAAAGTCATCTTGACCCCTGTGCTCGCTTAAAGGCACGTACAAGGAACTGGCTTACTTAAAAGACACCAGGTGCCCAGGATTGCTCTGCTATGTCTGCAGTTTGTTTTAAATTTTCCTTGTTTTTCTGTACTATAGTAGAATGGCCTGAGTGTGGGGGCCCACGAGGATGCACCATGTTGCATGTGTGGAACTCCCAATACCCAGGCTGCTCCCAGGTCCTGAAGAGGATGACCTTATGAGATACTGACTTTTATATATGCCCAGGAATTAATTGAACTGCTTTGGACATTTCTAACTGTGGTGGGACTGATGTTTATTATTGTGCTAGGTGGGGATGTGAGGTAACTGGGATGGGCTCTTGGATCATGCACAAGGGCCCTCCCTATCCTTGTCTGGCGAATCTCACCACCCAGACTTGCCTCAAACCCCCTGCATGGCCAATGCTATCCTTACCAATGGAATCCTTTTTAAATAACCTTTACAGAGGAGGGAAAAAGATAACTAACTTGGAGATGGGTCTGCCATTAAAACAAAAAAGAGGGAATCTATAGAGCACATGGGCAGCAAAGCTGGTGCTGATAGGGAGTTGAGTGGGCAGAGCCCGATTTGCTTTACAGTATGTAAGCAGACCATGGAAGCTTAGGTGCATGATAGGGTGTGACCTTGACAGTGATTGGTTCCTCTTCCTCCCTTCCCATGCCACCCGCTCTTTTTTGCTTTAAAAATGGCTTGCTCTGTGTTAATAAACGAGTTTTTCTGCTTGAGTTGACTCCCTGCTGCATCTGATTGTCTCCTGGGATGAGGGAGGCTGGGGAACAGATGAGTGGCCGCACTTACCTTTCCTCGGACCCTGACCGTCTTTTGTGGGATGAACGAAGACCCGACAACATGGTAGATGGGATTCCAACACAACTAGCCATATCTCCTACTCTATCCAAATAGGTATTTATTAGCATACTAGCTTCAGCTTATGAATGGATGAATATTGTGCCCCACCCCCACCCCGGTGCTCAATCTCAGGTCTCAGGAACACCCTAGCTCCTTAGTTGCTCCCAGGTTGGTATCCTCACCTAGACCCTTTCACCAATTGGGCCTGCTAAGCTCTGAGCTCAAATCCCAATACTGCCAAAAGATGAATCCTAATGTGAGAAGCCCATCGGTCCACCTGTTTTCCTGTCCTGTGAAAGTCCTGGGTCTCAGGGAGGATGGAGAATTCTATATAGGAAACTCTATAACCATAGGAATAAGTTGTTATTCACATCGGCACAGTTATGTCTGTCATCATACTCAATAAAACACAAATGCATCCATGACTAAGACACACAATAAAAAGAGTAACTACACTGAACTCAAGATGCATTCCATACATATATGTAAATAGAGATCCTATGTGTAAAATAGGTGGGTACATTATTTTTTCCAGTGCGGGGGCTTCAATTCAGGACCTGTGACCTGGCCTGATATTGTAGTCTTCAAGGATGATGAGCTTCCCTTTCCCCCAGAGTGTTATAGATTTACCCAGACCTGAGTTGGAATCCCAGCTGTGGCAGAAAAATGGTGCGAGTTCTGAGCCAGGTTGCATTATTATTATTTTTATTATTGCCAAGGAAAGGATTTGAACTCAGTTTGTGGTAACTCTGCCTCAGCTTCAATCACCTCAGGGTGGTGGGCTGCCATGGGCCCATAGCCGATCCTGGGATACTAGGCCCTGAAGTCTTGCAGGAACACACACACACACACACACACACACACACACACACACACACACAAAGAGAGTAAGATAGAGAGAGAGAGAGAGCGAAAGGGAGAGAGAGAGAGGAAAGCCGCAGGATTGATTTTTACATTTTGTTCCTTTCCAAGGTGACCATCCTGGGTCTTAATGATATGCTTACAAAGAGTACTTCACCTTGCGTTGGTGAAGGATAGCAGGCTATCGGGGAAGCCATAGGCCCATGAATCAATGTAGGCCCTGAGTTCCAGTCCTGGTCCTGATACCTACCAATATGTGGAATTCCCAAGACACTCGTTCTTACGTTTCAAAATACCGATGGGATGTGAGCAAACTCATGATTGAATGATAAGTTTCTGACTGCATCAATCAGTCTAGTCTAAAATTAGATGCAATGATCCTAGAATGCTGATTTATCTTAATGAATAGTCTATACAGCATGAAAAGAATCCTATTCCTTCAATGGTGGCATAATAACTACCTAAGAGTTGGTAGGAACGTAGTTGATATACTTGAATCCTAGGCAGATGTCTCTGGCACTCTATACAAATATATATTTATTGGTATACTACCAAATGCCTATCCATGTATGGCTATTTTGTCCACCCTGTGGCTCGATCTCAGGGTCTGGGAACTGCCTGGCAGCTTCCTGGGCTAGAGGTTGCCGTGTTGACACACCCATTCATGAATTGGGTCTGCTAGTCCCTGAGTTCAAGTCCTAGTACTGCCAACAATTGGATCATGGAGTAAGAAGTGGAGTGTAACACCTGTTTTCCTTTTTTCTGAGTGTCCTGGGTGTCAGACATGAAGAAGAACATGTCTACAAATATAGATATATGTGATAGGATGTCATCAATATAATAAATGGAATGTGTGTTATCACAGTCAATAAAATAAGTGGTAAATAAATGAATAAAACAGAAATACAATAAATAACCACAACAAACAGGATAGGGACTGAACATCTATAGGTAGGTACAAATCCTATCTTTTCAATGTGTATAATTAGTGTGTTTCCCAGGCCTGTGGCATGAATTCAGGCCTAGGGTGCAGGTTTGACTTTCTTGTCCTCAAGCATGGTGAGCTTCCCTTTCATCCACAATGCTACAGAGTTACTCAGACCCTAAGTTCAAATCCAAAGCCTGGCAGATAAAACGGCACCAATTGCAAGCCAGGGAGTTTTTTTTGGCCAAGCAAGGTCTTGAAATCAGGTCATGGCAACTCTGCCTCAGCTTCCATCATCCTAGGCTGGGGTGCAGCCACTGGAACCACAGACGATCCTGGGATTCTAGACCTCCAGGCCTTGCAGGGGTGGGGGGAATGCACAGAAAAGAAGTGGTGGGATGGCCTTTTTAGATTTTGCACCATGACCATCTGGGTCTGAATGACACAGCTCCAAAGGGTACTTCAACTTGCATTGCTGAAGGCTGGTGGGCTACTGGGCTATTGAGCCATAGTCCTGCAGGGCAATATAGGGCTAGAGTCAAATCCCAGTCATGTCACTTCTGGATGATGGGAGATCCTAAGAGACTCATTCCAATCTATAAGAATGACGATGGAATTTTATAAATATCACGGTTGAATGAGTTGCTCGTGAATGATACTCGTATAAAATTAGACATCATGGTTTCAGTCGGCTGGTTGATTTTATATAATATGAAACATTAAAAGAATACTCTTTCTTACAGGGATTCAATGATTTCAGGACACCAATTTACTTAAGAGTTTAGTTATTTACAGAGGGGTGACAATTACATGGGCAAGATAATGAGTACATTTCTGATCAAGCATTATAGCCTCCTCTTTTGTTTCCCCTTCCCATCCATTCCCATCTTTCCCCCGCCTCCTCACCCAATCCTCCCCACCCCACCTTCACCACCCCACTCCCGCACCAAAGTTGTAAAATTAGTTTTCAACATAACGACTTGTACATCTCATTGAGGATGAAAACAACAACATTAATTACATGGAGGAATAATAATACCCAAGAATTGGTAGGATAATGGATAGACATCTCTGGCACTCTATAAAGCTATATATTTATTAGCGTACTACCATCTGAGTGTCAATCTGTTCTTATTTTGTCAACCACTGGGGCTCTATCTCAGGCCCTGGGAACTTTCTGTCAGCTCAATTTGCCACAGGAGGGCATGCTGACACTGACCCATTCATGAATTTGGCCCTGTAGGCCATGAGTTCAGATGCCAGAACTCCCAAACAATGAATCGTGGAGTAAAAACCTGATGGTGACACATGTTTTGCTTTTCTGTGAAAGTCCTGGGTGTCATATATGAAGTAGGATACATATGCACACCCATATCCTATGTAATCAATGTAATCAATGTTCTATATGCTATTATAGACAATAAAATAAACAGTCAATACATGAACAAAACAAAAATAAAATGAATAAATATACTGAACTCAATATGCACATACATATGTCTGTAAATATAAATCATATATTTAAAATGTATATGAATAGGATTTTATCTAGCGCAGAGGATCGATTTCAGGCCTAAGGAACAGACTTGAATTTCTTGACTTCAAGGAGGCAAGTCTCCCCTTCCCACACAGTGCAACAGAGTTACCAAGACCATGAGTTCAAATCCTAGTCCTGGCAGAAAAATGGAATCTCTATGCTATATGACACCCAATTCTTAGGTATTTCATTCTTCCTCCATTTAATGAATGTGATTGTTTAAATGATTAATAAAGTATTAACTAAAATCAATCAGTGTCCTATAATATAATTGTGTATAATTTTATACTGGAATCATTCAAGAACTGCCCATTCAATCATGACATACATCACATTCCATTGGTATTCATATGGATAAAATGAGTTTCTTAGGATCTCCTGCCATTTGCAAATGGCAGGACCAGGATTCAAACTGTGGGCTCCAGCTCCCACCACTTAAACCTGAGGATAGGGAACTCACCGGTCTGTCTAAGAACATCAGCAAGACCAATGATTAGCTAGGCACCACTGTCAGCAGTCCTCCTTGATACTTACAAGGCTGTGAAAAGAGGGTCATGTTCAAAGTCACTCTAGGCAGAAAAGTCCTTGAGACCACTGTCCAACTTAAGTGGCAACAAAGCCACAAGAAGAGACGTGTGTCTCACGCTAGCCTTGATCAAATGCAGCTCAAAGACTGTGCCCAGATCCTGAGTTCAAGGTCCGAGACTGGCAACAAACAGACATACACAACAATTTGTGCAGCCATCCAAGTAAAGCAGGTCACACTTTTGTCCCCAACTGAATTGGACAGAGTTCCCTGGGAAAGGGTCTGGTGAAGCCACTGTCATCTTTACTCCACCCATTTTGCCTGCATCACAGGATTCCGGCCACAACCCCATTCTTTCATGGTTCTTTCTGACCAATGGGATTCAAGAATGCTGGACACGCCCACATTCCGTGCTGCCCTGTAGCACCAGAATTCCCTCTGTTGGTTGACACCACTACCGGCCATTGAGGAAAGTAGAGGTGGCTGAGTGGTGAGCAAGAGATTCGAGGCAACTTTGGAGTAGGTTAGGATATTGACCTCTTAGTCACTGAGTGAGAGAAGGGAGGATTTCCCAGAGCCTGGGAATGTGGCCAGCCCATCTTTCCCATCACAGCTCTCAGATGTCTGAAACAAGATTCCATGAGAGAGCTTAGGACAAGAACTACTACAAGAACACCAGCATAAGAATACTCCCGTCAGATCTGCAACATTCAACAAAACAAAGAACATGAAAAAGGGAGGGAGGCTCAAGACAAACATCATCTTATAAATATGATAGAAACAATTGCATAAAAGGAAAAAAACACACACAAAAAAACATTTGAATATTTATCTTGGAGTTCATTCCACTAACATCAACTTATCAGAACTTTTCTGCTTGACTCAGACATATACTAGTTATTACAAATAAGGGAAAACATGGGACCTATGTTTCTTTAGGCCTGGTTTACTTCACTTAATATAATTTTTCCAAGTCTTTCCAATTCCTAACAAATGGGGCAATGTCATTCTTTCTGATGGAGGAATAGAATTCAATTGGCTATATATACCACATTGTCTTGATCCATTCATCTACTGAGGGGCATCTAGGTTGGTTCCATAACTTACCTATGGTACATAAAGCTGCAATAAATATAGTCGTGCTGGTAGCTTTAGTTTGGTCTTGTTTGTGATCATTTGGGTAAATGCCCAAAAGTGGGATTGCCGGGTCATAAGGAAACTCTATGTGGAGTCTTTTGAGGAACCTCCATACTGCTTTTCAAAGTAGCTGAACAAGTTTACATTCCCACCAACAATGCAGTAAGGTCCCCTTCTGTCCGTATGCGCTCCAGCAGCTGTTGTTATTATAATTCTTGATTATAACCATTCTAACTGTAATAAGGTGGTACATCATTGTTGTTTTGATTTGCATTTCTTTTATGGCTAGAGAGCTTGAGCATTTTTTCATGTGTCTATTGGCCATCCTTCTTTCCTCTTCAGAGAAGTTTCTCTTTAAGACTTTAGCACAGTTATTTATTGGGCAATTGCTTGAAGATTTGTTTTGGGGGAATTTAATTTTTTGGGTTCAAGGTATATTTTAGATATGAGACCCTTGTCTGTTGTATGGCTAGTGAAAATCTTCTCGCAATTCGTGGACTTTCTATTAATCTTGCGAGCTATGTCTTTTGTCATGTAGAAGCTCTGCAATTTCATGCAATCCCATTTGTCCAACCTTTCTTTGATTTGTTCTGTTTCTGGGTTTCTATTAAGAAAATTTCAGCCTGTGCCAAGGAGACCTAGGGTTTCTCCTACTCCATTATGTAATGTTTTCAGAGTGTCTGCTTTGACTCCGAGGTCTTTGATCCATTTGGAGTTCATTCTGGTGAAAGGTGATATATAAGGATCTAGCTTTAGTTTTCCACAAGTAGTTAACCAATTTTACCAGCACCATTTACTGAAGAGGTTGTCTTTCTTCCATTCTATTTTTTTTAGCTCCCTTATGGAAGATTAGATGGCTACAGGTCTTTAGGTTCATTTCTGGGTTTTCAAGTCTATTCAATTGGTCCTGGGTTATGTTCTTGTGCCAGTACAAAGCTATTTTGATTACTATGGCTTTGTAGTAGAGTTTAAAATTTGGTATTGATATTCCTGCAGCACTGTTCTTTCTGTTAAAGATTGTTTTTGTTATTCGGCGTCTTTTATTGTTCTATATGAATTTTTGGATTGAGTCTTCTATTTCTATGAAGAATGAGATTGGAATATTGATAGGTATCCCATTGAATTTGTAGATAGCCTTGGGAAGTTTTGCCATTTTCACGATGATGATTTTTCCAATCCAGGAGCATGGGAGTTTTTCCCATTTTCTAAGTTCTGTTTTGATTTCCTTTTTCAAGTTTTTAAAGTTTTCATCATAGAGGTCCTTCACTTCTTTGGTTAAGATAATTCATAGGTATTTTATTTTTTGTGGAGCTATTACGAATGGAGTTGCTTTCCTGATTTCAGCCACACTTTTCTCATTGTTGGCATGCAGAAAAGCCATTGATTTTGGGGGTTTAATTTTATACCCTGCTACTTTGCCAAAGTTTTGAATCACCTTGAAGAATTTCGGAGCAGAGTCCACAGGATTCTTTAAATTCAAGATCATGTCATCTGCAAAGAGGGAAAGATTTACTTCCTCTTTCCCTATTCGGAACCCCTTGATGTTCACACCTGTTATTATTGCTGTTAGGCATTCCAATACTAGATTGAAGAGCAATGGAGTGAGTGGGCATCCTTGTCTCGTTCCTGAGTTTAGAGGACATGGCTTTAATTTTTCAACATTGAGCATAATACTGGCTTGAGGTTTTAATATACAGCCTTTATTGTATTGAGGAAGGTTCCCTGGATTCCTAGTATTTGCAGAACCTTCATCCTAAAGGGGTGTTGGATCTTGTCAAATGTTTTCTCTACATCTATTGAGATAACCATGTGTTTCTTATTCTTGCTCCTGTTGATGTGAAGAATTATGTTATTTGATTTGCGTATATTGAACCAGCATTGCATCCCTGAAATGACTCCTGTTAGATTGTGGCGTATGATTTTTTTGATGAATTGTTGAAGTCGATAGGCCAAAATTTTTTTGAGAAGTTTTGCATCAATGTTCACCAAATAAATGGGTCTATAATTCTCTTTCTTTGATGAGTCCCTGCCTGATTTTGGGATGAGGGTTATTATAGCTTCATAAGATGAATTTGGTAGTGAATTTTCTCTTTCAATTCCATGAAAAATTTGAAGGAGCATTGGTGTGATTTCGGCTTTGAAGGCCTTGTAGAACTCTGCTGTAAAACCATCTGCTCCTGGGCTTTTCTTAGCTGGGAGGTTTCTTATTGCTGTTTCTT
Source organism: Dipodomys spectabilis (assembly GCF_019054845.1). Lineage (NCBI taxonomy): Eukaryota > Metazoa > Chordata > Mammalia > Rodentia > Heteromyidae > Dipodomys > Dipodomys spectabilis. The sequence goes on along the minus strand of NW_024871351.1, from coordinate 114,841 downwards.
TTTCAACGCTTGATATGTGCTTGTTAAGATGTTTTAACTCGTCTTGATTTAGTTTTGGCATGTCGATATTTGCTAGGAAAAGGTCCATTTCTGCCAAGTTATCAAACATATTAACATAAAGGTTTGAGAAGTATGCCCTTATAATGTTCTGAATTTTGTTTGTTTCTGTGGTGATATTGCCATTCTCATCTCTGAGTTCATTTAGTTGGGTGTGTTGTCTTCTTTTTCTGATAAGATTTGCTGGGGGGGTCTGTCTATTTTGTTGATTTTTTCGAAGAATCAACTCTTTGTTTTGTTGATTCTTTCTATTTTTTTATTCTAATTCATTTAATTCTGATTTAATTTTAATTATTTCTTTCCATCTACTAGATTGGGGTTTATCTTGCTGCTCTTTCAAGGAGGCTCAGCTGTCTCATTAAATTTTTAGTTTCAGATCTATCGAATTTGTTGATGGAAGAACTCAAAAGATATAAACTTGCCTCTGAGTACTGCTTTTGCTGTGTTCTCTTCTTTTTCTGATAAAATTTGCTGGGGGGGTCTGTCTATTTTGTTATTTTTTTCGAAGAACCAACTATGTTTTGTTGATTCTTTCTATTTTTTTATTGTAATTCATTTAATTCTGATTTAATTTTATTTCCTTCCATCTACTGTATTGGGGTTTATCTTGCTATTTTTCAAGGAGGCTCAGCTGTCTCATTAAATTGTTAGTTTCAGATCTATCCAATTTGTTGATGTAAGAACTCAAAGATATAAACTTACCTCTGAGTACTGCCTTTGCTGTGTCCCAGAGGAGCTAGTATTTTGTGTGCTCATTTTTGTTGAATACCTTGAACACATGAATTTTGTTTCTAATCTCTTCGATGACCAACTAGTGGTTCAACAGTGTGTTGTTCAGCCTCCATATGTTACAGGACTTTCTTTGGTGGCTTTTGGTGTTGAGTTCTGATTTTTTTCCCTTGTGATCTGAGAGAATGCAAGGTTTTACTTCAGTGTTCCTGAATTTGGAAAAGTTTGCTTTGTGACCTAAAATGTAGTCTATTTTGGAAAATGTTCCATGTGCTACTGAGAAAAACATGGATTCTGATGCTGCTGGGTGAAATATTCGGTAGGTGTCTGTTTAATCTTGTTGATCTCTGCAGTTGTTTATATCTGCGGTCTTTCTGTTGAGTTTTTGCCAAGTTGATCTATCTAGTGGGTATAGTGGTGTATTAAAGCCCCCCAAAATTAATGTATTTGGATCTATATGAGATTTGAGAGAAAGTAGTGTTTCTTGGATAAATTTGGATGCTCCATTGTTTCGCGAATAGAGATTCAGAATTGTAATAACCTCCTGAAGTAGAGATCCCTTAATTAGTATTGAGAGACCTTCTTTATCTCTTGTAACTAATTTTAATTTGAAGTCTATTTTATCTGATATTAGTACTGCAACTTCTGCCTGTTTATGGGGGCCGTTTGCTTGATAGATTTTGTTCCAGCCTTTCACATTCAAAATGTGTTGTTTTTATGGACAAGGTGGGATTCCTGAAGGGAATAGGTAGAAGGATGTTCCTTTTTAATCCAACTAGACAGTCTATGTCGCTTAATTGGAGAGTTAAGCCCATTAATGTTAAGAGATAGGACTTAGAGGTATTTGGAAGTTCCTGCAATTTTATTCACTTTCTTTGGGGCTGCCACAACTGGGTTCTTCCTATGGTTCTTGGATTCTCAGTTTGGGTGTGGTTTCTTGGTGTTTATTGTGGTCTTGTAGGTTTCTATGTGTAGGACATCTTTAGGTATCTTTGTAGAGCTGGTTTGGTGGAGATATATTGTTTCAATTTTTCTTTGCTATGGAAGTTTTTTATTTTACCTTCGGTTATGAAGGAGAGTTTATCTGGGTACAGTATTCTTGGTTGGTAGTTGCTTGTCTTTAGGGCATGGCATACATCATTCCAGGCTTTTCTTGCTTTAATTGTCTCTTCTGAGAAATCTGAGGTGATTCTAATTGGTTTCCCTTTATAGGTTATTGATCTTTTCTCCTTGACAGCTTAAAGATTTTTTTCTTGTTCTGATTTGATCCTGTGAGGATAATAATTTGACAGTCGGATGTCCTGTTCTGGTCTGGTCTATTTGTAGTTCTAAAAGCTTCTTGTATTTGAATAGCACTGTCTTTTTGCATGTTTGGGAAGTTCTCTGCTAGGATCTTGTTAAACAAATTTCCTAGACCATTAACTTCCGTCTCCAGGTGTTCCTCTACACCCATTATCCTCAGATTAGGCCTTCTGATGGTGTTTTCCAAATAGAATTGAATAGATATATCGTATTTCTTGGATTTGTCTTGGATGGTTTTATGTTCTTTTTCTATAATATCTAGGCTGTATTAAATCCCTGAGATTCGATCTTCTGCATGGTCTAACCTACTGTCAAGTCTTTATACTTTGTTTTTTATTTCTACTTGGTCGACTTTGATGACTTCAAATTCTTTGTTGGAACTTTGTTCTAGATCTTGTAAGAACTTCTTTACTTCCTTAATTTGGTGTTCAGTGTTTATTCTCAAATCACTTAGTTGATTGGTTATGGTTTCCTAGGACTCCCATTCCTTCTGTTGTTCTCCACTGAGCATTCCCTTTGCTGTCTCCCTGATTTCTTTCAGCTCTCTGTTTCTGTATTCCATGAATGCCTCCATTGATTTCTGTCCTTTATCATCCCAATCTCTCAGTTCCTGTGTTTCTCTTTGATTAGCATCCCCACGGTTACACATTTCCTGAATTTCTCTTTGAGTGTTCTCAGCCTGTTCATGACATTCCTGACTTTCTCTTTGTCTATTCTCAGCCAGCTCACGTAATTGCTATCTATCTGTTTGACTGACCTCAACCTGCTCACACAATTCTTGTCTATCTCTTTGACTGATCTGAACCTGCTCACACAATTCCTTTATTTCTCTTTGAGTGTTCTCAATCTGCTCACGAAATTCCTGTATCAATCTTTAAGTAGCTTCCTCAAGCTAATGAGTCTCCTGTATTGATCTTTGGTTTGCCTCCTCTCTCTCCCTATCATGCTCACACTGAGATTTTTGCAGGTTTTAAATCTTTTCATTTACCCTGTTTACCTGTAGTGTTTGTAGAGCTTTATGGGAACTCTCCTCTGCTTTATTCATTATCTCTTCTCTCCTCTGATTGTCACGAGTGGGAGTTGAGAACCCCGGGCTTGCCATTTTTCTTGTGTTTTTCCGGCTTGTTTTGCGCATTTGGGATGAGAATAACACCAGTTTTGTGCTAGAACACTATTTTAAGGTAAGCATCAACCAAAGTCCGTAGTTGCACAGTCAAAATTCTGCAGATACAATCTGGTTCAAGAGATACAATCTATTGAACATCAAACAACTATGTCTTAATGGCCTAAGAACAGCAATGGAGAATTTGGCAACCAGAAATTATTATGTTTAGGGAAAATGTGGGGAACAATAGAATTAGAGGGATGTGGGAAGGTGAGGGAGAGTGGAATTAACCATGTCCTCATCTCAAAGAGGGAAATTAATTGGACAGAATGATAGCAGCGAGAGAAAAAAGACTAAGAAAAAAAGAAGAAAGAAAAAAAGACACAAGAAAAAATGGAAAAACAAAAATTTAATATTAAAAAATGGAACCCTTAAAAACTGCAAGTTTGAAGAAGTAGTATTCAGAGAAGAATGGGTATGGGATGAAAGGAGGGGAGGCATAGAAATGAGACATGAAAAACTAGAAAAATAAAATGTTTTAAAATATATGGGTATAAAGAGGTAATACTGCTATTAAAGAATTTAACTCTAAGAAGTTTTGAATTGAGTAATAAATTTCTGAATTAATTGTGTACACAATGGAAAACAAGATCTAACAATCGACGACGGGTATATTTGATGTTGAGCAGAACAGCAATTAAGTCATCCAGAAAAGAATGAAAGAGAAGAAGTGAAAAGAATGAGAAAAGAAAGAAAGAAAGAAAGAAAGAAAGAAAGAAAGAAAGAAAGAACGAAAGCAAGCAAGCAAGAAAGAAAGAAAGAAAAGGATCAAAAAGTTCAGTAGAGATTAAAAAATAAGCACACACACATATTCACCTAAAATAAAAATTATATGAGAAAGAAAACAATAAACAATAAAAACAAAAATTTAAAAAATAATAAAAATAAGGTACAAAAACAAAAAGAAAGTTCTTTGATTTTTTTTTTTTGTCGGCTGGGAGATGGGAAGATTCTGTATTTCCCTTGTGTCTGTAACCAGCCTCTTGGTGGAGTCCCTGGTCTGCTTGTGGTTTTTGCTTTTCCTGTGGCTTGATTGGTTACTTAAGGCAGTTTGTTTGGGAAAGCCGAAAAATGCTCTGCTTTACCCAGGATTTTGTGATCGTCCTCTCAGGCTAGTTCAGTGAGAGAGGGATCTGTTTTGAGTATCGCAAAAGAGGGAGATGTCTGTTTTCTCTTGTTTGGAGATGCTTTGATGAGGCTAGGTTCTGGGTTGAGCTGAGGCCTTTCAGCAAACAGTAGCTTTTTCCTGAGGGGCTAGTTTCTGAGACACTCTCAGAGCACAGCCTGGAGCCTTTCTCAGAGTTTATGTTTACTGAATTTCAATTGACTGGCTAGGCTGCTGTAGGGAGGGGCAGCCTCTGGCTCTGTTTACCCAGTGAAGAAAGCCACTCCCAGGGGGCAGATTTCCACTGCCTGGGGTGGGTGACTTTTTCTTGGGTGGAGTTGAACCTGGCAGATCTGGGCAGGTTCCTGTGACCTGCCAAATAGCTGTCTTGTTTTCTCCCAAAGCCTGAATTGGAACTGGCAGTTCAGCCAATCCTTTTTCAGTATCAAAGATGGAGATCTCCAGTAGTGGGGTGGGGGATGAATGCCTTCCCTCCTCTGATCCCTGAGAAGGAGTGAGGATGTCAGGCTTCTACTCATGCCGCCAGAGTCTTGGTTCCTGGGTCGTCTCTGGTCTGCGATCTGCAGTGTGAAGATATCTGCTCCTTGTCAGTTCTTGCTGGTGTTAGGAAAACGAACCCTCAAATATGTATTTTAATGTTTTTGTTTCATTCATGCGTGTGTTTCTAACGCATTTATAATATTATTTCTTTGTTGCTTTGTATGTCCCTCCCCCACAGTGTAACCCCCGCTTTCACTATATTTGATGTCAGTATAACATGTGGAGGAGACGGGGACAAACAAGTCGTTTAAGGATTCAGGTGGACCTGTTGCAACAATGAGAAGTACAAAATGTCATGTCAAAACCAGCTTTACAATGTCGGTGGGGGGGAGGGAGGGGGGGTATGATTGGGTGGGGGGGGAGGGGGGAGGCTGGGAAGGGAGGTGAAGGGTAAACAAAGGAGGAGGCTGCAATGCTTGGTAAGAAATGTATGCATTTTCCTGCCCATGTAATTGTAACCCCTCTGTACAGTATGTTTTCAAATAAAATAAAATAAAAGAAAAAAAAAAAAAAAGAAACAGCTTGCCCGCTGCATCTGGTGCCTTTGTCCCAGACCCTCTGTGTTGCAGTTATGATGGCTATGGGCGCCACCGCTGCTGCCGCTGCCACAGTTCCTGGCAAGTGCTCATATCTGTCTCTTTACCTTGATTTTCCTTCTCTGGCCAAACTCTCTGTCCTGTGATGGCACACTTGATGTAATTCTCTGGCCTAGTACTGTTCACTGGAACACTAAAACTGTTTTTATGCTAGAGCTTGTTTAGCCTCCAGCTCCTCTTCCGCCAACTTCCTGACCTTATCTTATATTCTTATTTTATATTCTTGACATTTTTTTCTATACTTGTAGTTAATTTTCCATGACAGGCTAAGTGTATTATATTGGATATATGAAAGTAAACTGAATGCTTATTCCATTAATCCTTTGCCACTTGTCTAATACCAATATAAAATATCCATGTGTTTGAAGTAATGAAAATAACAACAGATATAAGCAAGATAAATCAATCTGTTGTAGACAAGTATTTTCACCTTTATTTTGAAAGTTGGTCCTTTTTTACACTACAGAATATTCTTGAGAAAATGTGCTCCAGGCTCCACAACTGAATAATATTATGGTTTGATCTATCATAAGAGAAGGAAGGAAGGGGAACCTTCCTTCCAAAAGTTTGATCCTAGGAATTTGATGTGCTTTATGGTGCCTACTTGGAAATGAACAATTTTCACAGTCAACCTTGGAAAGCCATCTTGATAGACAACTTCTGTAAGTGGTTACAAAGCATTATTGATGGCTTTGCAAGGATGCCTGATTCCCTCATTGTGGGAATATTAAAACAGGAATTTAGTAAGCTGTTCTTTGTATCTTTAGAAAAACCCATTGACTCTAGGCCAGGGGATCACAGGGGCCAAGAGAAACTACTACCTTGAATAGTAATCCTAGACCTCTAAACAACACACACACACACATAAACACACACACACGCACACACTAACAAACACACAAAAAACACTCCAGTAAGCGCAGCCAGGCAAGGTTGCCATCACAGCCTAAATGAAGTCAGGCAAAAAACAGAAGCTGAGAGTCATTTAGCTGATAACTAAAATATTTTTTATGAGGCAAACTCAAATGAGACTCCAGAGAGAGAGTAAGAAAAACTGATCAGAGACACTAAAATTGGTCACACAAAGATTGGAAAGTAGAATTCCTTGTAGAACAAATAAATCATAGAAAGCCTTTGCATGTAAGAACAAGACAGCCGACCAAATTCCAGAAATGCACATTTTCTTAGAAGACAGCTTAATCAATTATCAATGCAAATCTTTGAATTCTTAAATATTTGAACGTATGTGGGAGAAGGCTGAAGAGAAAGAAAATGTCATCATTCTCTTAGGAGGTCCAATATCACATTAGGAAGTAATCCAGCACAGCCTTGTAATAAAAAGAAAACACAATAATTCCAAATGAGGGTTTTATTTATTTTGATGTAAAAGTTCTTAAATTAGGTGCTAGCAATTACCATACAATTGATCCAGTCCCCTAGCTGAGTTGATATTGACTGCAGTATTCCCACATGAAGGAAAAGAGAAAATTTACAAATGTCTGATGAAATGTGTTAAAGGTGAAGTGTTCTAATAGTAGTATCTGAGGTTTAGACACAGGTGAAAAGGGCAGAGCGATTTTCTTTTCTAAAAATCCCTCATTTTTTCCTGGTGCCAGTGGCTCACAGCTGTAATCCTAGCTACTCAGGAAGCTGAGATCTGAGGACTTCAATTCAAAGACAGCCTGGGCAAGAAAGTCCATGAGACTCTTATTTCTATTTAACCCCCAGAAAACCAGAAGAGGCACTGTCTCTCAAGAGGTAGAGCACTCACCTTGAGTTGAAGAGCTCAGGGACAGTGCCCAAGTCCAGACTTCAAGCACCTCGAACAACAACAACAAATCCCCATTTCATGGACTGCCCACATCTTCTCCTAACATTCAACGAAGAGCCATTTTATCACCTACTACCTTTAAGTCCTAAACTAGCTCCTGGAAATAGATTGATTTGGTATCTTATATCAAACGGTTCATATTTGCAGAAACAAATACCAGCAGTGGTAAATTTTTTCCAGTCCTTCAATTCTGGGCCTGGGCCCTGAACGGGGATATACTGATAGCTTTCATGTGAGACTGTTTGGTATTGATTGGATTACTGCCCATGTGAGAAATTACTGGGTCTTAAAGGAGATATGGGTTTAGTCTTTTCAGGAAACTCCATACTGCATTCCACAATAGTTGAACCACTTTAATTTCCCACCAACAGTGTAATAGAGTTCCCAATTGGCCAGCATTTGCTATTGTTAGTTTTCTTGGTAATGGCCATATTAACTGGGACGAGGTTTATTTATAGATTTGTATGCACCTTCTAGTTTCAATAAATGAATGAATCCCTGAACCCTATATTGCTCTGTGTCTGCATTCCTTTCTTTTTTCTCTTAATATAATTTTCCCAAACCTTTCATTTTCCTTACCACTGGTGAAAAGTCATCTTTCTGATAGGTGAATATAATCCTATTGTGTGTGTGTGTGTGTGTGTGTGTGTGTGTGTGTGTGTGTGTGTGTGTGTGTGTGTAAGATGACTATAGGCCCATGAATTCATTTCTAAGCATTGTGCATCATCTGTAATTTTGTAATTCCATATTAAAGTTGGACTGCTTTCTCTACTGCACTGAAGAATTTTGTTGGGATTTTGATGAGTATTGCACTGCCAATTGTTTGGGGGAAGTATTGCAATTTTAAAAATGTTAATTCTTCTAACAAGGAACATTGAAAGTCATTCTATTTCCTTGAATCTCCTTCAATTTCCCTTTTTATATTTTTAAAGTTTTCACATATAAGTCCTTCACAAATTTAGTTAAATTAATTAATTCCTAGTTTTGTTGTTTTGTTTTGTTTAGATTTGATTTGTTTCTGAGGCTAATACATATGAGGTTGTATTTGGATTTCAGCGTGGATCTTCCCATTGTTGGTAACAGAAAAACTACTGATTCTTGTGGTTTTTATACACTGCTACATTGCTGAAGCTTAGCATCACCTGTACTAACTTGAGAGAGGAAGCCACAGGGTCTTTAAATACAGGGTCATTTCATCTGTAAAAAGGGATAGTTTTACTTCTTCCATATTTGGATCTGCTTTATGTTTTTCTCTTGTCTATTGTTCTTGCAAGAAATTTGACTACCATATTGAAGAGTAGTAGAGAGAGTGGACATTCTTGTCTCATTCCTGATGTTAATGTCTTCAGGTTTCCACCGTGAGGTAAATGTTAATTATCTGTGTCATATATATACTCAGTATTATATTGAGGAATGTTTCATGCATTCCTAGCTTCTCAGACCTTTTAATCATAAAGCGGTATTGGAGCTTGTTAAAAGCTATTTCCACATCCCTATAGACGATCATGTGTTTCTTGTCCCCGCTTCTGCTGATAGTTTGTATTATGTTTATTCACAAGAATATTAAATCCACTTTTATCCAAGTTGAATCCTATTTGATCATGCCATATGATTTTTTTGTTAGTTGCTGAAATTGGTTAGTGAGAATTTTATTAAGAAGTTCTGCATTAATGCTTATCAAAGAGTTGAGTTCATAGTTCTCTTTCTTTGTGAGTCTTTATGTGATTTGAGGAGGAGTCTAATTCTAGCTTCATAGAATGTGTTTGATAATGTGTCTCTCATAGATACTAGATGCATGCATCTTGGTTTTTGATACTACTATCTAATCTATGTCTTCTATTTGCAAATTTAAGTTCATTGATATTGAGAGTTCAGACAGAAATATCTGATAAGTTCTGTTATGTTATACACCTGTTGTTAGGAGCTGTGCCTCGTCTACTCTTAACATATTTACCTTGTTCTCTGGTAGGGAGCATATTATATAACCAGTTCCTCTTCTTCTTGATCTTCTGTATGTTGGATATATTTGATTATATTCTATCCTGATAATTTGATGGACATTCGTTGTGTCAAGTTTTCTTTGTCATGAAATATGTTTATATATCCTTTAAATGTAAAGGAGAGTGTGGCTTGGGACTATATTCATGGTTGGTAGTTGTTTACCTTTAATGTTTGTCATATAAAATGCCAGGCTTTCCTTTTTACCATATCAGCTAAGAAATCTGTATTTATTCTGACTGTATATCCGTTATAAATAATCAATCTTTTCTCTATGGCATCTTTAAGAATCCTTTCCTCGATCTTTAATAATCCTCTAATGGATTATGATGTCATGGTGGATTGTTCAGTTCTAGAATTCTGTTTGGTTTCTACAGGCTTCTCTTTTCTGAATGAGCCTAACTCGCTGGATGTTTGAAATGTTCTCTGCTAGAATTCTGCAATATTCTTCCCATCCATTTGGTTTCTTGCTCATCTCCTCCTTGATACCTATCTCCCCGAAATATGATCCTTTAACTGAGTCTTGAAGTTCTGGCAAGATCATTTCTTATTTCTTGGATTTGTTCTAAATGATTATTTCCTCTTTCCTATTATATCTATTCTGTCTTTGACCCTGAGATTATCTTCTATGTCATCAATTTGCTGTGGAGACTTTCTACTTTGTTTTTGATTTCCCTGTCTTCTAATTGGTCATTTTTTTAGGGATTCTGTCTCTTTATTAAAGCTTTGTTTTAGGTCTTGTGTGGGCTTTCTGTACATTTTTTCTTTGGTTGGGGGAGATGTAAGGCTTGTTTTCTTGGCTGTGTCTTCTCTCATATCTTTTAGCTAGGCATCCATTTTTTCTTGGACTCCCTTGCCTTCTCAGAATTTATTTATCTTTCTGTTTGAAGTCTCCATGAATTATTTTGCTAATGACTGGTTGGTCTCCTCTTGTTCACAATTTCCTTGTAAAAGTTTTCTATCTTTCCATTAATCACATTTTTCTGCAGTATCTGTAATACATTTTGATAACTATTTTCTACATCCTTGATTGTCTGTTCTAATGCCTGGTTATTTACTGTGTGAATTATACTACTTTGACATCACTTTTCTTGTATTTTTCTTATTTGTTCTGTCCATTTGGAGGGTTTCTTTTGGGGGATCTATGATATTAATAGGTGACTATCTATGTTCTTGGTTGATTTTCAGGGTCTTGGTTTGGTTGCCTCTTGTGATTTGTTTTTCTGGAATTGCATTTTTGTTGAGTCCATTAAGGAATAGAAATCAGTTGTGTTGAGATGTTGTGATGTTAATATTTGTGGTTCCAGTGACCATATGGACTGTTCATTGGTATGGTGAATTGTCTATGTGTATGGATGTGGCTCTCTCTGGTATATACTTCTGTTCCTGCTTTTTTCCATGTTGCCCTTTTATTTCCACACTGCACATGTGGTTTTGAATGTGCTGCCCAATGTGTTACTGGCTGGCACCTTTTCATAGATTTCTGTTTTCTTGTGAAGACAGAATAAAATTTTCTTATGAAATGTATGTCTATAATTATGTCTATATTTATAGCTGCATATCTATAATTATAGCTGATTTGATGTGACCCTCTAGATGTGGAGTACTTGCTAGGACTCTAAATCTCTGTTTCATTAGAGATTGCTAGGATAATTTTCTGTTGTTATTCTGTCATTGTTTTTCCTCTCCCTCAGATTTATTGTTTATATTTTGTATTTTTTCACATAATTTAGGATTTGTGATTGTTGTATCAGGTTATTTTGTTTTCCTGCTTAGACTACTTTGAAATAGTGATTTCAGCCTTGTAAGAAGAAACAGAAAAAGACAGAAATGTATGTAATTAAATAGAGAGGAAGAGAAGACATTTAAACCTATTTACTACAAGTAAATTAATATTAAGCAAAGCTATTGAAAATAATTACTTATTTACTCTTCAGAGGATGAGTATAGTACTCTTGGATTTCTTGGAGGAAAAGACTTTAGACTCATTACAATTGATGACTTACATTGAAATTACTGGCTAAACGTTCTTCTTCAGAAAGAGAAAAGCTCCATTACTTCCATATTAGTATTATAAAATCATAAAAGCTGCATGTTGAATTGTTTTCCTTTTGCTATTTTCAATTCCATTCTTCATCCATTATGTATCTAGGGTTTTGAATGACTAATTCCTTAAACACCTATATTGCTTATATTGTGTTGTAAATCTCAATAATATAAATATGAATTTATCTGTGAGTCACATCTTGAGCTACAGTCATACGAAATTTATGCAGTCTCAAGCAAGAAACCTGACTTTTTTACTCTATTCTATGTTTTAATCAATAAATCCATTCTCTTTAGATATGCCTTCTCAGCTTTTAAATTGCTCCAGTAAACATCATGTGTTTCTAGTACTTTGACTGAAGTAAATATAAAGTTTGGAACATGAAGACAACTCCCCTATTATCACTTTAAAGTAAACCCTTGGGGATTATTTTATATATAAAAATAAAAAAGTGCAATGTAATGTTTATGCATGAGTAATATAATGGTTAAGTCAATTAGGCACAAGAACTACCATAGCAATTCTCAATTAACTTAAAGGCATCAAAATATTGTTTTCATGAATATCACTAATTTTAAAAAATGACTAGTCAATACAAAGTTTATATTATATTTGAAGTTTACAAAATGAAAATTACACTCAGATTTGCTGTCAATATCCTGTTTCCAGGAATACATTTATTCAGAAAAAGGGAAAAAAAATAAGGGTTTGTCACATAGAATGAAAAATGTAGAAGCAGACTGTCTTTCCGTAAGATGTTAAGTACCAAAAAATAGTGTGATTTATTCAAAGATATTATACATACTCATAAGAGAATTTGTGATCAGAAGTGATAGGTAAGCAAAGTAACTGAAAAACTGTATGCTTAAATTGAGCTTTCAATATAGGATGACAAGTTTTCAATAAATGAGCCTATTATTCTGTATCTATAACACACATACAGCATTCTACATTTTCCCACATACTCCCATTCACTTAGGTCAGTTCCTGATCGATATTCTTCTATTTCATGATTTCAATTCCTTCTAAAATAAAAAGGTGGGCGTTTTTTTGTCTCTAGATGCAATACATTCTAGTATCCTGGAACAGTAGTATGAATTCATGGAGTTTGACTTGAATGTCAAGTTTGAAGATATTGTATTCAGGGTACTCTTAATTGGCCTGAAGTATATAAAGATACACAGTATACTAAGAACAAGGCACTTGAATTCAGGGAAACATACAGGTCCAGGCAAGATCCTGAAGCAAAGAAAAGCAAGGGAGCACAAATATCAATCAACTATACTTACAAATGAATGGAACTGATCTCTCATGTGTCTGAGTGGCAGCTCTATGTGTTTGTGTGTGTGTGTGTGTGTGTGTGTGTGTGTGTGTGTGAGTAGAGAGAGAGAAAGAGAGACAGACAGAGATAGAATTTAGTGTGGCTCTCATATTTACAGTACATAGAGCATTACTTGTTAGGGAGGAGGTGCTCATATCAGAGCTATGATACTACTGTCATCACTTTACTGCAAAAAACCTCTTGCTTAATCTCTAATTAAATTGGGAAAATAAACTAACATCTTACACGATTGTTTTGACAATTAATTAGTATACTGAAGGCCAAAGGGAGGAATTGGAGATCAATATAATATTTTTCCTCTCTTCTAAATATTACACTGAAATAGATGTAATTTCAGGAGTCTCCTGCCATGTACTTCTTGTTGAATTACTAATATGCTTAATAATATGAAACATGTCTTAGAGAAATAGATCAGCCAGCAAGCCCAAAGAATTTGTGATAAGATTGAGCTTTTGAGCAGGGTTGCCACAACTTTTAGGAATGTAATTCCTTCATATGAACTTCAAATTTTGTGGTTTTCCCTGTGTGATTAAATGGCAAGAAAGTACTGTAGAAACAAGAATTCTTGTTCAGCCAAGTAGAAAGTGCTCATGTTCCCATCCTCAAGTTGCAAATTTCCATTCCCTATAGACTCTCTGTTAGAGTGCTTCCATTTAATACATTTCAGCACTTCATCCTTCCCTGTGGGAGACAAGAAAAAAGATAATTTTGTTTGAGTATTAAATTATGTAAATTAACATGTACAGGCATGATTTGTATAATTACAGAAGTTTGTAATAAATATAAGTAGGGATCATTTCACAATAAAATTATAATTAAAATCACGTAATAAGACTAGAAGTCACAGAATTTTGTGCATGAAAAAGTACATTAGATTAAATGCAGAATTTCTATTTTGAGATAAAATTTATATTAAAGTATAATGCACTTTACCTAAGGATTGAAACATTTTATTGAAAAATATATTTCCTGGAAATATTTTTGCTTCATAATTTTAGGGATATCGTTGGATCCATTGTTATAATGAGATGGACAAGACGTTATGTCGAAAGAAGAACTTTACAACTTTGGCTGGCGAGGGTGTGGAGATGGGTAAGGATGAGAAGGGGAAACAAAAGAAGAGGAAACAATGCTTGATAAGAAATGTACTTATTACTTTGCCCATATAATTGTAACCCCTCTGTACGATATTTTCACAATAAAAAAATTAAGAAGAAAATGTGATTTATCTCCAATTTAGAAATCTAGATAGAAAATTTAATTTAATTTAACCAAAAATATTATTGAGTATAAGATTCTTATACTCTGTACATTCTTCAAACTGAGATCATCAAATATGGTGAATTTGAAATGATTAATCTCTGTTTGACCTATGTTAGTATTATTTACAATTTGAGTGAAATGTTTAAAAAGTAGTATTTATTTTAGTAGCTCTGAAGAGACAATAACTGATATAATCAAAGGCTAAAAATGATTAGATTTAAAATTTAGAATTCAGGAAATGTTTTTGACCACACTGGTTACTGGAGCCTTCACAAAAACCTCATGAGATAATTTATATTGATGAAGCAAAAATCCCACACTGGTTACTGGAGCCTTCACAAAAACCTCATGAGACAATTTATATTGATGAAGCAAAAATCCTAGAGTTTAGACATTTACGAATAGAAAAATCATGTCATTCTGAATATGTAGAGCTACACAACAAATATAGAAAATTTAGCTTTTGAATATCTGAATATACTAATACATTTAATTGCAGGATAAGTACTTGTTCTGGAAGGAGATAAAATTGCATTTATTTTGAAAAGTAAAGCTAAGTATTCATTTGAATAAAAGACAATGTTTAATATATCACTCATCCAAGACACAAGATGTACAGTTCATTGTTTTTCATGCCTATTATGTTTTCTAAACTTCAAACAATTACTAAGTAACTGTTTTATATTTTTTGTAATGGAATCTTATTTGATAAATTTTTATTCAATAAGTTAAATAATTGGCCAATACCAACATAAATTATGCATGAACAAAGTTTAGAACAAGTATTCCGTTCACAAGACATATCATGGTTCTCTTCAAGAACACTGGAAGGCAGTGTGCCATTTATTTATTTTTAGTTATTTTATTAATGGTTATTAATTTTCAGAAGTGGCTGTTTGGTTATTCTCTTTCCCTAATATACTCCCTCTATTTCCTTTTTGTTACTCCTTCCTCCAAAAATCTTGTTTTTTACATAAAATTATATCTTTATATATGCACATATAAACTCATTTGGAAGATTTAAGTTAAACTGCAACTTAATTAAAGATGTACAGAGGATTAACAGGATGAACAAAAACGAGTATTTTTTGTTAACTTCTGAATTGAACTATTATTATTATTATGGTTAGGGTTAGGATACCAGACAGAATTAGAATTAGGGTTAGAGAAATAGCAAATTTAGGTTCAACCCAGGATGACTTATTGCAACAATAGTACTCACAGCACACTGTACTGAAAATGAACTTTACAGCTTGGGGAGAGAAGAGTGATGGAGATGGGAGAGGGAAGGGATAGTTGGACAACAACAAAGAAGGTAGTAACAATGATAAACAAGAAATGTACTCATTACCTTACACATTTAAATGTAATCCCTCTGTCAGCCTCATTACCTACTCAGGAAGCAGATTTCTGAGGACCGCAGTTCAAAGCCAGCCCAGGCAGGAATGTCTGTGAGAATTTTATCTCCAATTAACTACCAGGAAACCAGAAAGTGGTGCTGTGGCTCAAGTGGTACAAGCTCACACCTTGAGCTAAAGAACTCAGGGATAGTGCCCAGGCCCAGAGTTCAAGCTCCAAGACCGACAAAAAGAAAAAAAAAATGTGTTAAATGTTAAGTAAAGCTGAACTTTTTTAGGTTCTAGGAAATCAGGAAAATCTGGGATAATGGAAGTACAGTGTATTTCATAAAATCAGGATTTGAGAACAATGGGTATAATGATTCCTCTTATGGAACAAGATAGGTTCAGAGATAAGAGTGAGAAAATCTTTAGGGTTTAGGAAAACCTGCAATTTATTTCGAAGCAGTGAAATTTCAGTTAGGATTGCACAAAACGAACATTTTTCATAAATTTTAGAATTGGGATACGATTAATGGCAAGGATATGGTTAGGATTCCAGCCATGGTTAGGGTTAGAGTGAAGGAGAAAAAAAATGAGGGTCAAATTGAAGGTAAATTTTAATATAAGCCTGGTAAGAATTAGATTGAATGTGAACTAGAGTATTGCTATTAATATTAGAATCTACTTGCAATATTCACTATACCAGTTAAGATTAAGTTTAGGGTTAGAAAATGACTAAGATATTGGAAAAAAATTGAAACCTATGTTTGGAAGGCTTATTTGAATCAAGTTAGGATGAATGAAAACTAGTGTAACACTAACTAGTTAGTGTTAGTATTGACATATAACTTGGATTAAAATCAGGGTCAGTATTTTGTTCTGATTATGATCAGTATTATGAATAGTAAAGTTTTACTATAAAATTGAGTTTTCACTAACAAATAGAAGCAAAAATGTGAACGTGAATAATAACTAGAGCATTATCATTGTATTTATTTCTCAGTGATCATTCTTGTAATGATTAATGAGAGTTTTCCAGCCAGGTTTAGGTTGAGAGTTAGCGTTAAGGACTAGGTGATATGTAAATCTGAAATTGTTTTAGGATACAGTGGTTCAGGAAAAGGTAGGATTAATGGAAACTACAGTATTTTTCCTGGTAAGAGAATTTGAGGACCAGTAATATAATAGTTCATGTTAGGGAACAAGATCACTTCAGAGGTAGAGTCAGGAAATTTGTTGGAATTAGGGCAAATTGAAACTTATTTAAAGAGTGCAAACTGGAATATTCATTACAATGTATAAAAACTAGAGTATTTTTAATATTAATTTTGGACTATTAGTAGGTTTGAGAATTAGGTTTCAGTTCCAGCTGGGCTTAGTGTTAGCATTAGGGAAATGGAAAATTTAGGGTCAAACGGAAAGTAAATCTTTGAATAACAAGTCAAGATCGAATTAGGATGAGTATAAATAGGAAACTGCTAATAATATGAGAATTAGGGTATGATTAATGTGAGGGTTAGCCTGTATGTTGGGTTAGAAAAATGGCACGATATTGAGTAAAACTAGAAACTATTTTAAGAAAGATGAGTTGAATCAAAGACAGGATGTATAAATTTAATGTACTTTTGTGGCTTTTAGAATACAAAGGCAATTGGTTCTAGGGTTAGGGTTACTTTTCTAATTAATGAACTAATTAATTAAAGGCACAATTCTTTCATTCTTAAAAACCAAGACAGTCACAATTTGGGGAAAAAACAATTTTGTACATGAAAATGTGTCTTAAAATATTTTCCAACCAGGATTAAATAATAGTGAACCGGGTATCATTCATTAAAATTAAGTAAGTTGATGATAAATCTTTCAAAAATATCCAAACACATAAATTGGAACTCAGATATGTTATTGGGAAAACAGATACTTGCTCTTGCTGGGAAATTGTGTGTGTGTGTGTGTGTGTGTGTGTGTGTGTGTGTGTGTGTGTGTATGTGTGTATGCACCCACCACACTTCTCCAAATGAGGCCTGGGCCCTGTCGTTAGCTTATTCTGTGGAAGTATGGCACTAAACCACATAGCCACAGGCTTTCTTCTGGCTTTTTAGTAGTTATTTTGAGATACATATCTCATGGATTTTCCTGTCTGGATTTAATCTTCTTATCTCCAGCAATCCTTGGGTTAGTGTTACTGTGGGTGCTACCACAAAATGACAGTTCATTAAAGTGGGAGCAATATGGAAGTACTCGTGCAATATATGAAGTAACCAGTTCATTAATGTGGGAGTAACAGTATCACATTAGATTGCCTTCAAAACACATTATTTCTGATTAGTTTAACTGAAGCCCAAAGCATAATCCAAACCTATTAGCCACACTGTATGAAGTAGCACATATTCATGGTTTAGAATATGTGCAATGAATTAAATCCTGAATCAAAAGACTTTGTTGGTTTTGCACCAAAGAAATAGAGTGTCATTGAAATGAAGTCCAGACTGGAGGCCTGTAGCGAGCAGGAGAACATCTGCTTAGTGTGTGTCCAACCCCCAGGACCATAAAGAAGTAGAAGAGAAAGAGGAAAGGAAAGGAGGAGGAAGGGGTAAGGAAGGAGGAAGGGCATAGCAGGAGGGAGAAGAGGATCAGACAGGGAGAAAGTAGAGGTAGGAGAGAAGGAAGAGGGAAACAGGACTCGAGAAGAGGAGCAGAAAAGAAGGCAGGAAGAGGAAAATAAATGCAATATAACACCAAGAGTTGTTGGAAAACATTTTGCATAAGCGATCTGCATATGCATGGCAGGATTATTTTCTAATCAGAGAGACAGCTAGCACAGTGACAATATGGGTGTTACCTGTTGCTCAGTCATTTTATTCTCTTTCTTCAGTGAGGAGTTCAGAAGAAATGCTGAGTTCGGTGTTTTACAGATATACTTCAGGAATTCTTTTTCATGAATCAAACAATGGAAAGAACTAAATGCAACTTCCCTTAATTAAAAAAGAATAGAAGCTATATTTATTTGTATTACTATGCATGAACAAATCCTGAAGATTTCTGGTTAATTCAGAGGGCCCCATGCAAAAATACAGGACAAGAAGAAAGTAAAACTCTTTTTAAGGTATAATCGGTTATCATTGCTGAAAAGTTTTACTGGACGTTTTTCGTTTTTCTTTTTCTTTTGTTTTTGTTTTTGCCAGTTGTTCATTGCTCCAAGGCTGTGCCCTGGAGCCCTTTCCAAGTCACCACGTGAAACTCCATTTCTGTAGTCCCTGTGGGTGTGGGTGCCCCCTCAGGTAACCCATTGAGATGTGTGGCCAACTCCTTTACGGTGGATGTGCAGTGAGTGGATGTGTGTGCATGATCCCCAGCATTGCCAGATGAGTCCCGCCCACCCTTCTCACCTAACTTCCCAGTCTCAGTTGCTCCATTTCACCCAGGAACTGGCAGCCATGGGTCTGTAGTTGAGGACACTGCTGCCATCTCCTCCTCCAGCTCTGCTGGTGGTACTGGTCTTCTCTGCTCCTGAGTGCATGGCCCATCCTACGGAGACTCTGTTCTGGGGTCACTGCCTGCCCCCACAAGTGCGGGGTGGGGGACACCATGTTTGTATACTGCACAGTCCATGGGTAAAGGAAGGCTAGGCATGAAGCCTGCCCCCTTGGGGCCAGGCAGCCCAGCCTTGGTTCACCTCGTCAGTCTTTAAGGGGGTCTGGGTACTGGAGCCATGTGTTGGCCCCTCTGTCAGCTTGCTTGTGCCAGCTGCAGCAGCTCAACAACCTGGAACCCCTTCAGCATCTCTGTGGACCTCCACTTTCTGGTCCTTGTCGACTCGATACAGGGCCAACCCTTCATATGCCAATCAGTGCCAGAGAATCCTGGACTTGCAGCACACCAGCTGCAGCACCGGGGGAATGAATCCCCTCTTGCTTTGCTGTGTAGCCTCCTCTGTCGCCCTTCTGGCCCACATGGGTCCAGCTCTGGGTGCCATTCTAGGGATACTCAATTTGGAGGCAATGGGCTCACCCCCTACCCTTGTTGCTCTCCAAAGCAGGAGAAAGGGCTTGGCCTTGGAAGTGTAGGCTGCACAGATGGTAGCCAGGACTTGGCGTCTGCCCTGCCTTCCCCCCTGGCTTTGGCACCTGAGTCTGGGTTGCTTGGTTTGGTCACTAATGGAACCTTGTTGGCTACAGCCCACCGGAAAGGTCCTGCAGCTGCTGCAGCAGCTATGCGGTGTACTGGACCCCCTTAGGGTCACCACACGGACCTCTGATGTGTCTACTTGGGCGGGGTGTGGTTTTCATCTCAGGACTCCCATTAGGACGTGCCACTCCCCTTCGTGGTACAGCAAGCAAGAGGTGCCACAAATAATTTCTACTTTCTAACATTTTCCTTCACTGAGATAAACAGAGCTTGGAGATTTAAATAAGTTTTATAAAAACAAAATATATAACCTATATCACTTCAACGTTTTAAACTACTGTAATATTTTTTTATCCAGTAGGAATTGTGTCTGTAATTACTTATTTTACATTTGAACGTAACTAATGTAATGTATTTTGTGTGTATTTTACTATTCTAGTATAATTTCATTTGCACTACTTACAATTTTTTTTCAAATTCTGAGATTTAATCAGGTGTTTATGGATAAGAGTTTTGTTGTACTTTTATTTCAGTTTTCCATTATGGCCTTATGAATACAAACAATAAAATCCATTCTTGCTAGTATAAAGTTCAATAATTTTGGACTAGAGACTCAAGGATATAGCATTACATATCATATAGTAATGTGTATCACTTTGTTTAATACTGCTCCATAAAATAATTAATAATTCAGGTGGCAGCCACTTCATCTGGCATGCATGTCTGTCTGGTGAAGTAGGATCCTAGTGGCAGCCTGCCCATATCGGGCCATTGCGCCCACCTCGCCTGGGACTGTGGGAGAAGATCAGGGTGCAACCGCTGTTCAGCTAAGGCAGCAACACGGCAGCTGCTGTGTGAATGACAGTGTCACTGACTCACATCTAACACATGCCTGCCCCGTGGGCTTGGGCCCTGAGGATCAGCCCCTGGGAGCACACACACACCGCGGGGCAGAGGGCGCCTACCTAAGAAGGTGTGCAGACCAAACAGAAACCACTCTGCAGATTGGCTGGTACAATATTTATTCTTCTTAGAGCAGGGGACAATTCTGCTCTGCTGTGGGGAGAAAACAAGAAAGACAGATCCAGGCGGGTGAAGCCATCTTTTTGTACTCAAGCTGGCAAGGAAACTCCTCCATGCACTCTCCAGCAGGCTCAGGAAGCCCTTCCATGCTCCTTGTCCATGGAGTAGCAGCCAGGGACACTCACGTCTGGTACTCCTGGCTGCTCTTTTGGGTTTGTTTGGTAATTTATACAGACAGTCCCTCCCTCAGACAGCAGAGTTACTCTGGGTTTTGTAAAACGTTCTGCATCTGAGCATTCCCAATGTTTGGTTTTTGCATTGTTTCTTGTAAATGCTTTGTGAAATTTGTGTTTTAGGTGTTGAGGTGGGAGAGAAGGAGCCAGATTATGAACATAATTTCCTACCAGTCTTTCATTTAAAAAAGAAAACAGATTCTCTATAAAAATGCCTATCAGGAAATAAATTTGAGAGGGGAAAAATGGCTGCTTTCTCATAAGATCAAAATATGCTAGTTTTATATGCATATTTTATGCACTCAAAATACAATTAAGTAACACATTATGTAGGAACAATTGTCCAGAACTAAGAGTTAAGTGTCTGGGAGCTAGAGGCAGGGTGTTTGTGAGCTTTATCCAAAGGGAGGGAAGAAAGTTAAAATTCATAAATGACTTTGTAGAATCAAGGTGGCAATACAAAATGACTGTCACAATAAACTTCTTTGCTATTCTGGGTCTTTTATTGTTCGAATTTTTGGATTGCTTCTTCTACATCATTGAAGAGTGACATTGGGATATTGGTAGGTATCACATTGAATTTGGATATATCCTTTGGCAGTATTGCCATTGTCATGATGTTAATCCTCCCAATCCAGGAGAATGGGAAGTTTCCCACTTCCATAGCTCTGCTTTAATTTTCTTTTTCAGGTTTTTAAACTTCCCATCATAGAGTACCTTCACCTCTTAAGTTAACTCCTAGGTATTTTATTTTTTGTGTGGCTAGTAAAAATAGGTTGCTTTCTTAATTTCAGTTCGGTTTCGGGTGTGGGTTTTTGGTCGGGTTCGTCTTAGGGTTCGGGTTCGGGTCGGGTTATGGTTCGAGTTCGAGTTCGGTTTTGGGTTGGGTTCGGGTTCGGTTTCGGGTTCGGGTTTTGCTTGGGGTTCGGGTTCGGGTTTGGGTTCGAGATCAGGATCGGGTTCGGGTTCGGGTTAGGGTTCGGGTTCGGATTCAGGTTCGGATTCCAGTTCGGGTTCAAGTTCGCGTTCAGGTTCAGGTTCGGGTTCAGTTTCAGATTCGGGTTTGGTTTCTTATTCAGGTTAGGTTTCGGGTTCAGGTTCAGGGTCGGGTTCGGGATAGGGTTAGGGTTAGGGTTTGGGTTAGGGTTCGGGTTCGGGTTCGGGTTTGGGTCCGTGATGGGGTTTGGGTTCGGTTTTGCGTTCGGGGTTGGGTTAGGTTTCGGGTTCAGGTTCAGGGTCAGGTTCGGGATAGGGTTAGGGTTAGGGTTAGGGTTTGGGTTAGGGTTAGGCTTAGGGTTCGGGTTCAGGTTGGGGTTTGGGTTAGGGTTCGGATTCGAGTTCGGGTTCGGGTTAGGGTTTGGGTTTGGGTTCGGGTTCGGGATAGGGTTCGTGTTCGTGTTCGGGTTTGGGTTTGGGTTTGGGGTTGGGTTCGTCTTAGGGTTCGGGTTCGGGACGGGTTAGGGTTCGGGTTCGAGTTCGGGTTCGGGTTCGGGTTCGGGTTTGGGTTCGGGTTAATGTTAGGGTTAGGCTTAGGATTATCGTTCGGGTTAGGGTTTGGGTTAGGGTTTGGGTTAGGGTTCGGGTTCTAGTTCAGATAGGGTTTCGGGTTCAGGTTAGGGTTGGGTTTGGGGTTAGGGTTCGGGTTGGTTTCAGGTTCAGGTTAGGGTTCGGGTTCGGTTCAGTTTCGCTTTTGTGTTCGGGTTCAGGTTCGAGTTCGTGTTCGTGTTTGGGTTGGGTTCGGGTTCGGGTTCAGGTTCCGGTCAGGTTCTGGATCGAGTTCAGTTAGGGTTTGGTTCGGGTTCGGTTTCGCGTTGGTGTTCATGTTCGGGTTCGGGTTAGGGTTTGGATTGTGTTCGGGTTCGGGTTCGGGTTCAGGGACGGGTTCGGGTTAGGGTTAGGATTCGGGTTAGGGTTCAGTTTAGGGTTCGGGTTCAGGTTCGGTTAGGGTTCGGGTTCAGGTTTGGTTATCGTTATTGGAATACAGGAAAGCCTTTATTTTCTTAGGGTTAATTTTATACTCTGCTAGTTTGACAAAGTTTCTGATCAGCTCAAGTAACTTGGGAATGGAGTCCATGGGTTTCATTATATACAAGACCATGTCATCTGCAAAGAAGGAGAGTTTTACTTCATCTTTTGCTATTTGGATCCCTTTAAGATTGCATCTTATCTTATTGCCCCAGCTAGCATTCTAATACTAAGTTGAAAAGGAGTGGAGAGAACAGACATCCTTATCTCATTCCTGAATTTATAAGAAATGGGTTTAACTTCTCACCATTAAGTATAATGCTGTCTGTAGGTTTGTCCATTCTTAGCAGAAAGAACAGCACTAGAGCAATATCAGTTCCAAATTTCAAACGCTACTAAAAAGCCATAGTAATAAGTACAGCTTGGTTCTGGCACAAGAACAGACTTGAGGACCAATGGAGTAGGACTGAAGACTCAGAAATGAACCCCCTGACCGATAGCCATCTAATCTTTGTCAAGGGAGCAAAAAAAAGAGAATGGAAGAAAGACAGCCTTTTGAGTAAATGGTGTGGGCAAAATTGGTTAAACACCTGTTGAACTAAAGCTGGATCCATATATAAAACCCTACACAATAATCAACTCCAAATGGATGAAAGACGTCATAATAAAAGAGGGCAACATTAAAACATTATATGAAGGAATAGGATAAACTAGGGCTTTTTAGCACATACCGAAATTTTCTTAATAGAGCCAGAAAAAAACAGTAAAGAAAAATCAGTTAAGAAATTCATTCCTTAATTCATCTCTTTATGAAACAAGTAATTTACTATTACAAGATGAGATGGAATTATAAATTCCAAGTACTGATACAGTCTGTATTTAATAAACATATTACAATAGTCAATAGAAAGAAATCAAAGAAAGGTTGGATAAGTGGGATTGCATGAAACATGAGAGCTTCTGCAAGGGTCATAGATAGCAATATCAATAGAAAGCATACGTTCTATGAGAAGATCTTCACGAGGTATAAAAAGGACAAGGTCTTATATCTAAAATGTACTTAGGACTCTAAAAATTAAATCCCCCAACAGCAAATCTTCAAAGAAACAACTGCTCAATAATTAAGTGGGCTAAAATCTTAAAGAGAGACTTCTCTGAAGAGAAAATAAAAATGTCCATTAGACACATGAAGAAATGCTCAACTATTCTAGCCACAAAAGAAATGCAAATCAAGACAACATTGCGATTGCACCTTACTCTAGTTAGAATGGCTATAATCAAGAAATTTAATAACATGTTGGAGGGGATGTGGCTAAAATGGAATGCTATTTCTTTGATGATGGGTAGTGCAAACTTGTTTAACCACTTTGGAAAGCAGTATGGAAGTTCGTCAAAAGACTCCATGTAAAGTTCCCCTATGTCCCAGCAATCCCATTTTTGGGCATTTAGGCATTTACCCAAATGATCACAACCAAAGTTGCCTGTGTAACCATATTTATTGCAGCATTATTCACCATAGCTAAGAGCTAAGATATGGAACCAACCTCGATGCTCCTCAGTTCATGAATGGATCAAGAAAATGTGACACACACACACACACACACACACACGCACACACACACACTGGAATTCTATTCCTCCATTAGAAAGAATGAAATTGTCACATTTGTTAGGAAATGGAAAGACTTGGTAAATATTATATTAAGTGAAGTAAGCCAGACCCAAAGAAACATATGTTTCATGGTTTCCCTGGTTTGCAAGGACTAGGACATGTCTAGGACAAGCAGAGAAGGTCAAAGGCTATGGACGTATAATCATATAAGATGAAATTAAGTGAAAGGTACCCCAAGTCAGACACACAAGTGATTTTTTCTTTCTTGTTTTTGTTTTTAGTATACTTATAATGCACTATGTGATTCTTTTGTAGGTTCATCCCCCCATGGTATAATTTCTGTTTTCAGTGCATTTTATTCCAGTGTTCTGCATTTTTATATACATTTTTGTAATTTGGGGAGTGGAAAGGTTACAGCAGAATGCTGAAATGGGGTTGCAGGTTGACCCATTGGGATGATGAGATGTACAGGACAGTTTGTCGAAAATGAATTTAAAATGTTGGGTAGGGGTAAAGGAGGGAGGAGTTGGAGAGTTGGAGAGGGAAAGGATAGTAGGGGAAAAACAAAGGAGAAGGTAACAATGCTCAATAGGAAATGTACTCATTACCCTACTCATGTAACTGTAAACACTCTGTATAGTATTTTTATAATAAACAATATAAAACTCTCTTTCTGGTATAGATTTCCAGTGCTGTCCTCAGCATTGCATTTTTTGCCTTTTCTGGCTGTGGTTAGGTCCATCTGCCTAGTGGATCAGTAGTCTTCAATGCTTCTTGGTCCTGAAGTGGCACTTGGATTATCCAGTGATGGTTGGAACTAGGCCAAGGACAGGACAAAACCACTTCCAGGGCATAGCTTCTTCATCCCCGCCCCTCCACGCAACTAGGATTGCAAGCAGAATTTCTCTGAATTTAACTCCAGAAAACAAACTGAACCAAAAGGCAAGGTCACCAAACACCTCCACTCTTCCCCCCATTTCTTCCTTTCTTCCTCCTTGGGAAAGTACAAAATAATTTTGCAGGTTTTTGCAAACACACAAATTGCCCACCACCTCCACTTCAAAACTAGGTTTAAAGTCACTAAGTCATGTAAACGGATAATGCCGCACTCATTATTCTGGACAACAACTTCAGGTTGTTTGATGTTTTAATTTGTTGTTGGTGGTGGTGGTAGGAGGGCCTGAACTCTGGGTCTGGTTGCTGTACCTGGTGAGCTTTTCAGCTCAAGGCTAGTGTTCTACCACTTGAGCCACAGAGCCATTTCCACACTTTTCTGCTTATGTGGTGCTGAGGAATTGAACCCAGGACCTCATGCATTCAGGAAACGCACTCTACCACTGAGTCTCCTTCCCAGCCTTAATGCTTCAATTCTTTAAATTTTATTTTTGTCAGTCCTGGGGTTTAATTTCAGGGTGTTAACATATCCCTGAGTTCTTCTGCTCAAGTGGAGCCCTTTATCACTTGAGCCACAGTGCCAATTCCTGTTTTCAGATAAGCGTCTTTCAGACATTCCTGCTAGAGTTTGCTTTGATCAGTGAATTTTTAAATTATATTTCTTCTATGTATTTATTGGAATATTGCAGTTTATCTGAAATTAAAGTTTTCTGTAAAACTTTGTCTTCAATTATTCCAATAGTATTAAATATTACATTTACAATCTATTCTGTAGCAATACATTTTGAAATTTCTATGTTAAGATGAAAATCTTTTTGTTTGTAGAAAAATCCCATTAAAGTCCAAATGGGAAATATGCTTATTTGAGCAGCTTTGAGTCTCCTTCGTATTTATTTATTTATTTATTTATGAAAATACCATACAGAGGGGTAATAATTAAAAGGGCAAGATAATGAGTACATTATTCATCAAGCACTGTTGCCTCCTCCTTTGTTTCCCCTTCCCATCTGTTCTCATCTGCTCCCTGCCGTGCTCTCCAGACACCCCTTTGCCCACCCCCCACCCTCGCCGGCCAAGTTGTAAAGTTCATTTTCCTTATATTTTTTATTTGTTTATTTTTTTATAGTGAGAATACCAAACAGAAGAATTACAATTACATAGGCAAGATAATGAGTACATTTCTTATCAAGCATTGTTGCCACCTCTTTGTTTCCCCTTCCCATACCTTTCCATACTACACCCTCTCCCCACCCGATCTTCCCCCCACCACCCATCAAAGTTGTTAAGTTCGTTTTTCGACCTAAGGACTTGTATATCTCATTGTTGCAATGGGTCCACCTGTATCCCTAGTTAAAAGATTAGTTTTTTTCCCTTCCCCTCCACAAATTATACCAACACCAAACACCATGAAAGCAGGGGCTATACTGTGGGGGAGGGACATACAAAGCAATATAGAAGTCATCTTATAAATATGTTAGAAACAATCGCAAGAAAAAAAAAACACTGAATCCTTATCTTGTGGTTCATTTCACCTAACATCAACTTGAGTGACCTTTTCTGCTTGTCTCAGACATATATTTAGATATTGCAAATAAGGGAAACCATGGGACCTATGTTTCTTTGGGACTGGTTTACTTCACTTAATATAAATTTTTCCAAGTCTTTCCATTTCCTAACAAGTGGGGCAATGTCATTTTTTTCTGATGGAGGCATAGAATTCTCTTGTGTGTGTGTGTGTGTGTGTGTGTGTGTGTGTGTGTGTGTGTGTGTGTGTGTGTGTATGTATATATATATATATATATATATACCAATTTTATTGATCCATGCATCTACTGAGGGGCATCTGGGTTGGTTCCATATCTTACCTATAGTAAATAATGGTTCAATAAACATAATTGTGCTGGTAGCTTTAATATGGTCTTGTTTGTGACCATTTGGGTAAAGGCCCAAAAGTCAGATTGCTGGGTCATAGGGGAGCTCTATGTGGAATCTTTTGAGGAACCTCCATACTACTTTCCAAAATGGTTGAACAAGTTCACATGCCCACCAACAATGCAATAAATTTCCCTTATGCCCACATCCCCTCTAGCATCTGTTGTTATTAGAGTTCTTGATTATAGCCATTCTAACTGGGGTGAGGTGGTATCTCAATGTTGTTTTGATTTGCATTTGTGTTATGGCTAGAGAGGTTGAGCATTTCTTCATGTGTTCATTGGCCATCCTTCTTTCATTTTCAGAGAAGTTTCTCTTTAAGTCTTTAGCCCACTTATTTATTGGGCAGTTGTTTTATTGAGGATTTGTTGTTTGGGGATTTAATTTTTTTGAGTTCCAGGTATATTTTAGATATGAGACTCTTGTTTGTTGTATGGTAGTGAAGAGCTTCTCCCAATCAATGGGTTTTCAATTGATCTTGCTAGCTATGTCATTTGCCATGCAGAAGCTCTGCAATTTCATGCAATCCAATTTGTCCAACATTTCTTTGATTTGTTGTAATTCTGGGTCTCTATTAAGAAAATTTAAGCCTGTGCAAAAGAGACCTACTGTTTCTCCTATTCCATTCTTTAATGTTTTCAGTGTCTGTTTGACTCTGAGGTCTTTGATCCATTTGTAGTTCATTCTGGTGCAGGATGATATACAAAGATCTAGCTTTAGTTTTCGACAAGTAGTTAACCAATTTTGCCAGCACCATTTACTGAAGAGGTTGTGTTTCTTCCATTCTAATTTTTTTGCTCCCTTATCGAACATTAGATGTCTATAGGTATATAGGTTCATTTCTGGGTTTTCATTTCTATTCCATTGGTCCTATGGGCCTATTCTTGTGACAGTACCAAGCTGTTTTAATTACTATGGCTTTGTAGAAGAGTTTGAAATTTGGTATTGATATTCCTCCAGCTCTGTTGTTTCCGTTAAATATCGTTTTTGCTATTCAGGGTCTTTTATTGTTCCATATGAATTTTTGGATTGCCTCTTCTTTTTACTAAAAGAACGAGGCTGGAATATTGATAGGTATCATATTGAATTTGTAGATAGCCTTGGGAAGTATTGCCATTTACACGATGTTGATCTTTCCAATCCAGGAGCATGGGAGTTTTTGCCACTTTATAAGTTTTATTTTGATTTCCTTTTTCAGGTTTTTAAAGTTTTCGTCATAGAGGTCCTTCTTTTGTTTGTTAAGTCCTAGGTATTTTATTTTTTGTGGGGCTATTACGAATGGTGTTACTTTCCTGATTTCAGCCATACTTTTCTCATTTTTGACATACAGAAAAGCCATTGTTTTTTGAGGGTTAATTTTATACCCTGCTACTTTGTCAAAGTTTTGAATCAGCTTGAATAATTTGGGAGTGGAGTCCGTGGGATTCTTTAAATCCAAGTTCATGTCATCTGCAAAGAGGGAGAGCTTCTTCTTTCCTTATATGGATTCACTTTTATATTTGAATCTTATCTTATTGCTGTACCTAGCCATTCTAATACTAGTTTGAAGAGAAGTGGAGTGAGTAGACATCCTTATCCCATTCCTTAGTTAAGAGGAAATACCTTTATTTTTTTACCATTAAGTAAAATGGATGTAGGTTTGTCATATACATCCTTTATTGTATTAAAAAATGTTCCCTGAATTCCTAATTTTTCCAGAACCTTCATCATAAAGGGTTGTTGGATCTTGTCAGATCCTTTTTCTGCATCTATTGAGGTAGCCATGTGGTTCTTATCTTTGCTCTTGTTGATTTGAGTTATTGTTTTAATTGATTTGCATATATTGAAACAGCTTCATATCCCTGAAATGAATCCTGTTTGATCATGGTGTATGATTTTTTGGATGAATTGTGAAAGTCGATTGACCAAAATTTTGTTGAGAAGTTTTGCATCAATGTTCATCAAAGAAATGGATCTATAGTTCTCTTTCTTTGATGAGTCTCTGCTTGGTTTGGGGATGAGGTTTATGATGGCTTCATAGAATGAGTTCGGTAGTGAACTTTCTCTTTCAATTTCATTGAAGACTTGGAGAAGTATTGACGTGATCTCTGTTTTGAAGGCCTTGTAGATTTCTGCTGTAAAACTGTCTAGTCCCAGGCTTTTCTTAGATGAGAGGTCTCTTATTGCTATTTCTATTTCATTGCTTAATATGGGCCAGTTAAGATGGTTTAACTCATGTTGGTTTAGTTTCGGCATGTCTATATTTACAAGGAAACGGTACATTTCTGACAAGTTCTCAAACTTATTAGCATAAAGGTTTGAGAAGTATTCCTTATAATGTACTGAATCTTGGTTGAGTCTGTGGTGATGTTTTCATTCTCATCTCTGAGTTTATTTATTTGAGTGTGTTCTCTTGTTCTTCTAATAAGATTTGTTAAGGGTCTGTCAATTTGTTAATTTTTCAAAGAACCAACTCTGTTTTGTTGATTCTTTCTATGATTTTTTGGATTCTAATTCATTTAGTTTTGATTTAATTTTAATTATTTCTTCCCATCTACTGGATTGGGGTTTATCCTGCTGCTCTTTTTCAAGGAGGCTCAGATGTCTCATTAAATTGTTGGTTTCAGGTCATTCCAATTTGTTGATGTAGGAACTCAGAGCTATAAACTTGCCTCTGAGTACTGCATTTGCTCTGTCCCAGAGGAGCTGGTCATTTGAGTGTTCATTTTTGTTGAATATTATAAACATTTGAATTTCGTTTCTGATCTCTTCCATGACCCATTTGTGATTCAACAATGTGTTGCTCTGCCTCCATGTGTTACAGGACTTTCATTAGTGGCTTTTGCTGTTGAGTCCTAATTTTATTCCCTTGTGGCCTGAGAGAATGCAAGGTATAACTTCAATGTTTTTGGATTTGGATAAGTTTAATTTGTGACCTAAATGTGGTCTCTCTTGGAAAAAGTTTCTGTGTGCTGAGAAAAACGTGCATTCTGATGCTGTTGGGTGAAATATTCGGTAGATGTCTGTTAAATCTAGGTGATCTATGCAGTTTTTTATATCCGTGGTTTCTCTGTTGATTTTTTTGCCGAGTTGATATATCTAGTGAGGAGAGTGTGTTAAAGTCCCCAACAATTAATATCTTTGCATCTATGGGAAATGTGAGAAAAAGTATAGTTTCTTGGATAAATTTAGGTGCTCCGTTGTGTGCCGAATAGATATTTAGAATTGTAATATCCTCCTGAAGGAGAGATCCCTTAAGTAGTATGTAGCGACCTTCTTTATCTCTTCTCACTAATTTTAATTTGAAATCTATTTTATCTGATATTAGGATTGCAACTCCTTCCTGTTTATGAGGCCGTTTGCTTGTTAGATTTTGTTCCAGCCTTTCACTTTCAACATGTGTTTGTTTTTATGAGCAAGTTATGACTCCTGAATGCAACACACAGAAGAATCTTTTTTTTCATCCAACTAGACAATCTATGTTGCTTAATTGTATTGTTAAGTTTTTAATGTTGGGAGAGAGTACTGAGAGATATTTGGGAGTTTCTGCCATTTTATGCACCTTTTTGAGGGCTGCACCAACTGGGTTCTTCCTACCGTTCTTGGATTCTCAATTTGGGTGCAGTTTCTTACCCTTTATTGTGGTCCTGTTGGTTTTCTCTGTGTAGGACATCTTTAAGTAACTTTTGTAGGGCTGGTTTGGTAAAGATATATTGTTTCACTTTTTCTTTGGTATGGAAAATTTTTATTTGCCCTTCAGTCATGAAGGAGAGTATAACTGGGTACAGTTTTCTTGGTTGATAGTTGTTTGTCTTTAGGGCAATGATGGCCTACATCATTCCATGCTCTTCTTGCTTTAATTGTCTCTGCTGAGAAATCTGAGGTGATTCTAATTGGTTTCCCTTATAGGTGATTGATCTTTTCTCCTTGACAACTTTGAGGTTTTCCTTGGTCTGAATTGATCGTGTGGGGATTATAAGGTGTTGATATGACGTCTTGTTCTCTGGGTCTATTTGGGGTTCTAAAAAGCTTCTTATATTGAGTAGGCCTATTTTTTGCATGTTTGGGAAGTTTTCTGCTAGGATCCTGTGAAACAAATTTCCTAAACCTTCTGTTTCTAGGTGCTCCTCTACACCTATTATCTTCAGATTAGGCTTTCTGATGGTGTCTTCCAAATGTTGAATAGATCTATCATATTTCTTGGACTTGTCTTAGATAGTTGTATGTTCTTCCTCTATAATATATAGGCTGTCTTCAATCTCCGAGTTTCAGTCTTCTGCATGGTCTAACCTACTGTCAAGAATTTCTACTTTGAGGGCTGGGAAGGTGGCTTAGTGGTAGAGTGCTTGCCTTGCATGTATGAGGCCCTAGGTTCAATTCCTCAGCATCACACAAGCAAAATAAAAAAGCCAGAAGTGACGCTGTGGCTCAAGTGGTAGAGCGCTAGCCTTGAGCTGAAGAGCTGAGGGACAGCGCCGAGGCCCAGAGTTCAGGCACCAAGACCGCAACCAAAAAATAAATAAAAAAAGAATTTCTACTTTGTTTTTTTTATTTCTTTTCCTTCTAATTGGTTGGCTTTGATGGCTTCAAATTCTTTGTTGGAGCTTTGTTTTAGATCTTGTATGGATTTGTTTACTTCCTTAATTTCGTGTTCAGTGTTTATTCTCAAATCACTTAGATGATTGGTTATGGTTTCCTTGGACTCTTATTCTTTCTGTTGGGCTCCATTCAACATTCCCTTTCGGGTCTCCCTGACTTCTTTCAGCTGTCTTTTAATGGATTCCATGAACGCCTCTATTTGGTATGAAAGTAACACCAGTTTTGTGCTAGAACACTATTTTAAGGCAAGCATCAACCAAAGTCCTGTAGTTGCACAATCAAAAGTCGGCAGATACAATCTATTTCAACAGGTACTATCTATTCAATGTAAAACAACAATATATTAATGGGCTAAGAACAGCAAAGTAGAACTTGGCAAACCAGAAATTATTAGTTTTAGGGAGAAAAGTGGGGAAAAATAGGATTAGAGAGATGTGGAAAAGTAAAAGGACAGTGAAAGTAACCAAGTCCTAATCTCAAAGAGGAAAATGGATTGGACAAAATGATAGGAGAAAGAGAAGAGAAAATAAAAGAGGAAAGAATAAATGGAAAAACAAAAATTTAAATTTAAAAAGTGAAACACAAAAATGATGCAAGTTTAAAGAAGAAATATTGAGAGAAGAACAGGAATAGGATGAGAGGAGGGGAGGAGTAGAAAGGAGATGTGAAGAACTAAAAATACTTATAGTAAAATTAAAAAATAAAAAATAATTATAATATTATATAGGTATTATGAGATAATACTGTTATTAAGGAATTTAAGCCTAAGAGTTTTTGGAATAAGTAATAAATTTCTGGATTAAGTGTGTAAACAATGTGGAATAAGGTCTAATAATCAATGAATCAATCAATATCTGAGGATGAGCAGAACAGCAATTAAGTCACCTAAAAAAGAATGAAGAGAAGAAAAAGTGAAAAGAATGAGAAAGAGAGAAAGGAAAAAGATCAAAATTCAGTAGAGATAAAATAAAAATACAAAAGTGCACACACATATACACCTAAAATAAAAATTATAAGAGGAAAAAAAGGATTAATAGAAAAGATTTTTTTAAAAAAAATTACAAGTTAATGAAAAGGTAAAAAGAAAGGGATCTTTGGGGGGGGCGGTGAATGGGAAGATCCTGTATCTCCCTTGTGTCCATAACTAGTCACTTGGTGGAGTCTCTAGTCTGCTTTTGGTGTTTGGTTTTCCTGTGGTTTCTTAAGTTAGTTTGTTTGGCAGGCAGAAAAATGGTCTGCTTTAACCAGAATTTTGTGATCCTCCTCCTATGCTAGTTCAGTGGGAGGGAGATCTGCTTTGTTTCTCACAAAAGAGGGAGTTGGCAGTTTCCTCTTGTTTGGAGATGCTGTGATGAGGCTAGTTTCTGGGTAGAGATGAGGCCTTTCAGTAAACACTAGCTTTTCCCTGAGGGGCTTGCTTCTGAGACACTCACAGAGCCCAGCATGGAGCCATTTTCAGGGTTTATGTTTACTGAATTTCAATTGATTGTCTAGGCTGCTATAAGGATGGGAAGCCTCTGGCTCTGTTTACACAGTGAAGAAAGACATTACTCTGGTGGCTGAGTTTTCACTGCCTGGTCTGGGTGACTTTCTCTTGGGTGGAGCTGAGCCTGGCAAGTCAGGTCAGGTTCTGTGACCTGCTAAATGACTCTTTTGTTTTCCTCCAAGTCCTGGGTTAGAGCTCTATTCTCAGCCGGGCCTTTGCCAGTATCAAAGATGGAGATCTAAGGTAGTGGCACAGTGGGGAGGGGAGGGGGAGAGGTGACCTTGCCTCCTCTGCTCCCTGAGAAGATGTTATTATGTCTTGTTTCCTGGTTTGTCTCTGGTCTGTGATCTGCAGGATGAAGATACCTGCACCTTGTCAGTTCTTGCTGGTGTTGAGTAGAACCCGATCACTCGCTGTGTCTGGCACATTTGTCTAGGAATCTCTGTGTTGTAGGTATGGCAGCAACGGCCAGTGCTACCGCCGCCGCCACCACAGCCACAGCTACCGGCAAGTGCTCAGATCTGTTTCCTTGCCTGGATTTTCCCTTTCTGGCAAAAGTCTCTGTACTGGGATGGCACACTTGGTGTAATTCTCCCGCCTAGGACTGTTCACTGTTACACTAAAACTGCTTTTTAGGTGGGATCTTGTTTAGCCTCCAGAATCTCCTCTGCCATCTTCCTGGAACTACTCCTCCTTTTTTTTCTCTCCAGTATATTTACTTGTTTTGAAACAAATGTCATGGACTGTCCAACCATTCAAAAGGAAGCTTATTCCATTAATTTAATGGAAAAGGAATGCAGCCTGCCTGCATCTCAAACCAACTTTGAGTATAATGTTAATCTGATAATTCACATCATTGAATTTTCAAAGTTGTATTGATAATTTTTTGTTAAACTATTCATTAAAGGGGTTCTAAATAGCAAGAATAAAAAACAATGTTTTGCTTTCTAACAATGTTTTAAAAGCTAGTAATTCAATAAACACATTCTATTCTTCCAAGATTCCATGGTGAAGAACTTCTCTTTTATTATAACCCTTACCATTGACCCCCTCTCTTCAAACTTGTAGCTTTATTCAGTTTTCTTGTTCCCACTTTCATTTTGGTACTAGCATGAATAATCTCCTTGTAGTATTTGACAATGAAATTCCATTTGTTGTTAGAGAGGTCAATACATATTGCCAAAGGCAGATTCATGGGCATATCATAGAGCATAAACTATTGAATATCATTAACGTGATTCTGGGCAACTATTCCATCAATTAATATAAATGCCACATATATGTGCATCTTCATATAATTTTTAAAATGCAATGTAGTTACATGTCATATGTCATAAAATAATTCAGACAAGTGGTAGAAGAGACTAAGCTCAACCTTTTGCATCGTTCTCAATACTATTTGTAAAATTTTCATTCTCAGTAACTTTCACTGCAGGGCCTTCTTTTCTTAGCAAAAAGTTATAAGTCATGTCCTTGGATTTTAGTCAACTTTGAGTAAGCTGTTTTCTTTCCACCACCAGTTAGTCCCTCGCGTTAAATACCTCAGGAATAACTTGTCCCAATATGCCTGCAAGAGGACTATCCAAGTCAACTGTCTGTGCCCACATTTCCCTTGCTTTTTGGGGGGGAATGGGGTAACAGAGACAGGGGAGACAGAGGTGTTAGGGTTCAGGTGGCTGGAACCATGGTGTTATGAATTATGGGTAGCAGAAAAGAGTAGTAGAGAGTAGGATACCAGGTAAAGGTTAACTGTGACTGTAATTGCTGAGTTCCAGTGTAAGGAAATTGGTTAGCAGCAACAGCTTTGCAGGGGTTGGGGTAGCTAACACCGGTATCCAGAACTGTTTAGCAGGGACAAGGAAGCATAGACAAAGTGAAAGAGTAATAGTTGTGAGGGATTGTGGGGCACAATCAGGGTAACAAGGTCATGGGTGTGCAAAGTGGGTAGCCAGTACTATGGGAGAAGAAATTGGCATGGTGGCCTGATGTGGTGCATAGCTCTGGGTTTGCCTGTCCAGTTTGGGCTGTTAGATCTTTAGGAAAACTACCTCTAGCAGCGCATTATCCACTTGTTGTGTTCAGGCACGTGCCATCTATAAATGTGTACTCCAAGTAGATTGCATTCTTTGACATCAGCTATAGGATCTTTGCTCTAAGAATCCTGACAGTCCACATTCCACAATGCTACAGAACAGGCTCCACATAGTGAGCTGCAATCACCTCATACAACTCTTGCTGCTCCTCTCCAGTGTCAATTATCATGGTAGCAAGGGATCTGAGGTGTGCTCAGCAGCAGTGCTCTGAGAAGCTATCAATTCTTACCATCGCAATTGGGGAGCTCCCTAGAAATGGGCAAGAGCACTTGCTGATGTTCTTCCAACTTCTCTCTGTGGCTCTGCACAACCAGATTGTTGTACCTCAGGTGGATTACTTTGATGTCCAGGTAGCATCAAACTTGCTCTATCTTCTCTCTCTAGGTGCTCTTCTGTTTCAGCTGCCTCTCCATTTCCTTCCAGGTAGATCGCTTCATCTCCACATCTTTTGAATTGTGCTTCATATCAACCCGTGGCTTTCACACCAAGCCCTTTCATTTTCTCATCTACCTCTCTAACTGTGAATCTGGTACAACAAGCTAATTTCTGTATCTGTTTATCAAGATTTGAGCCGGAATCCAAGATGGTACTAGCTAACTGAGAACATGGGGAGCTTCTTAAATATTTCCCTGCCATTCACTGCTCATTGAGAAAGATGCAAATGTGTTCTGGTCAGTCTCTCTTTCTCCATTTCTGGTTCAGCAGAATAAAGTGAATTCACAATGGAGCTACCAGACAGCTGCTATGTCAGCAAGTGATGAAACCAAAGATAATATAGTGAGGGGATACTTACCAAGTGTAGTAGGATAAATGCACATATTTGTAGGATTAATCACTCCCTGAGATCTTCCTGTTCTGAAGGCCCTGAGGACTCCTACATATAACTCAGACCTAATGACATGGGTGAATAAAAAAGTAGGTGAGTATGGATTAGTATTTTGAAAGTGTGGTAAGGTGTTGTCTTGTCATGACCACCATGAAATCAATGTCCTTTCTCTGACCTTCATCATATCTCTTTATTTGGCATAATTGGCAGATTTCTTAGTGTGTCATTTTCTCCTGTTAGTTCAGTGCACAAGTTAAAATATTAAGCATGCCAAACCATGGGTTTCCATTGTCCTAGTAGATGTTTTGCCTTCTAGGACCTTCCTTCCAGGTCACTCTCTGTTTAGCATATTGCACAATGACCCAATCAATGAAATCATTTTGAGCCTAGGAGAAAAATCTCCATTTGTAAAGCAGTACACATAAGAAGGAGATGATGCTCCACACTCAAATGCTCAAGGAGAACATAGTGTAAGGGTGTCTACATAGTTGGGAAATAGTATTCTGAGGGGTGGAAAGGCATGAGTTTAGATAGCAAACCTAGCAGTAATCATACGTTTCTGAATTTCTAACCTTTTTTCCTTCTGCCCCTCAGATCCAATTCAGGAAGTGGTGGAATGTTTATGATCACAAAAAGGAGTTTTTAATCTCAGGCCCAAATTCTAGGTGTTCTTGTTACATCTTCCCACCTGCCCCTGATGTAAATTGTCAGAAGGGCAAAGAGGAAGGGAGCCCCTTGTTCAGGAATATAAATGGAACATACAAGTAACTGCAGTCTCTGACTTTCTATTTTGAAGGTAAGATAAAAGGAAGTTTGAGTTTTTACGAAATCAGTTTCTAAGCTCTCTGTTTCCTTCAGAAATTCTTTCCCTCCTTCTATGTTTTGAGAGCCACAGTTAGTACAGTGCTTCTGTCTCTTAGGGGGCAATCCTTCTCTTCATACCATGCTTAAAGTAGACAATAGGTTGAAGCTGCCATTTAAAAAAAAAAAGCATGAAATAGCACACAGTGAGTGCTTTCCCTGAATTCCTGGACCTAACAAGTCTCCAATTCTGAAGAGAACATGATTATGGGTGAGTACTAACAACATCCACTGAATGGTGAGCTTGGAATACTTTTCCCAAGGCAGGTTCTGTCCAGGTTATTACGATGGCTGAGATCTACTGGATCAATGAACTTACAGACCATGCAAAACAGAAAATTCTAAGAGACTGAGATCCCAAAAAGAAACTGGACCAAGAAAAGAAAACTTATCATCGATGAAAAAGGAGGAAGACTTAACTAGGAGAATGTTCTTCTGAATACAGATATGGGTATAATTATAACAAAGTTGTAAGTTGTGGCTCATCAGTAGAAACTATCAAGTCAAACCTCACTAAAGCTAAAAATAAAACTTATAAAATAAAAAAACTATTTGGATTTCAGTACTAATATCTGTTTTAAGGAGTGTGGTGTGTGTGTGTGTGTGTGTGTGTGTGTGTGTGTGTGTGTGTGTGTGGTGTCTGAGAATATTTACGGGACAACATTAGGTCTTAAAAATCTTGATATTGTCAATATTCTTTAGGTTTCCCACTCATGTCTGGTGGCGTTCTAGGTCTACCACGTGAAACACACAATTCTCGCTTTCTTCTGGTTAAATGGAGATAAACATGTAATGGATATGTCAACCTGGTTGGTTTCAAACTATGATCTTCAGATCTTACTCTCTGGAGTAGGTAAGGTATAAGAGTGAGTCACTATGCCCAGTCCAGTATTTCCAGTGACTTACATACTCTTTCTGAATCTCAGTTACTTCCTGTGTGCAAAGTGAAAAGAATTACTGTGTGGACCTTAGAATCAGGTGGGAGTTATGACTGGGTATAGGAAGTATACGTGTTTGGGATGTTTGTACAGAGCCTGACACTCTCATAAATTACTGATGTTTACATTGAAATGTATTCCAGGAATTGGAAACAAAAGGGATTTTTCTGTTCTAGTTTATCCTTTTAGGGCATTGAGGGAGCCAGAGATAGTCAAGGAGAACAGGGAAACAAATGCAGCACTTGTACACTGTAGCTATTGCGTTCATAACGAGCTATACGACTGTGGACAGGGACAGGAGAGATGGGATTGTCAAACAGGAAATGAACTCATTACCTGACTTACAAAATTGTTATCCGTATAACAATTTTAAAAATACAATAACAATTTTAAAAGTCCAGATTGATGATTATCTACTCCAGTTTGTGTAGGTGCCCTTAAGACTCAGGCCCCCCAATGGAGTTTTTGAAGGTCAATTTATATGATAATTAATATAAAGCCATAATCTCTTAAGAAATGTTATAACAAGTAGTTCATTCTTAGTACGGTTTCTCTTTGAGTAACAGTTCTATATGTTGTTGGCAGAGCTAATGTTTTACTTTCTGGTTTTCATATTTGTTAGGTGTTGAAATTCCTCTTAAAGTTTTGCAACAGAGTTCTGCTGTATCTTGGCACCCTGCCCCTAACTAAAATGGTAATCAACCTTTGAAATTCATGTACTTGAGTATGAGTTTTATTTATTTAATTTGCTGATGATGGTGAACTGTCGCTGTCCTTCAGCTCTTCAGCTCAAGACTAGTGCTCTACCACTTGAGCCAAAGTACCTCTTCTAGCTATTTCTGCTTAGGTGGTGCTGTGGAATCAAACCTAGGGTCTCATGCATTCAAGATAAGCTGTCTACCACTGATCCACCTTCTCAGCCCCCATATGTGGTATTTTTGTGCAAGGGTCTATCAAGCAAATCTATTGAGCAAATGTATTCATTCACCACTAGACATAATCAAAATTATGAATTATCTGATATTTTAATGAATAAAACTGTTATCATTGTTACTAGGAATTATTTGTCTCCCCATGCTGTAAACATGGAGGAGGTATTTTAAACTAAAACTACAAAAGTAATTTTAAGGTCTTGGTGCTAACAAATCTGTCCAGGTGTTATTACACTAAACAGAGAATTCAAAATGATTTTCTTCATAAATACAGAGATTAAAGGACTTATAACACTTATTTCAAAATGCAAATTAAAGGGAAAATCAGCCAGGAGGTAAAATTTATATTGAACGTTAATTTTTGAAGAGGAAAAGAAGATCTTAGATGGCAGACTAAAGACAAAACACTATCAGAGCCCTTTATGCTGAATTATAAAAAAAAAAAGAAGCTTTAATTGAAAAATTGAGCTGGAATGTGCACATCAGGCAAAGGCAAGCAATCAGAGCATACCACCAACAAAGAAACGCCATAGTGTATATCTTAGAAAAAGGAAACAAGTACAGACCCAGGCTCAACATCCTTATCCTTGATTTCAATGATACACATATACCCCCCTACACACAGATGCACTCACACACTCACACACACACACACACACACACATATACACACACACACACGAACACACAAGAATGTATGCAACAGCTCAACCTACTCATTTCCACTCAACATGAATCAAAGATCTTCCTGTAATATTTGAAACTTTAAAAGTTTCAAGTCTTGTAAGTAATTGATAACAGATGCATAAGCAATTATTTTCTCAATAGACTCTGCTATAGATGAGAGTTCATGATGGTTATAACTACGTAAACATCTTTGAATCTCGAAAGAATTAAACAAGAGACAATCCGAATTTTGGAACTGTATTTCTCCCAGCTATTCTTCAAAAGCTTAATAAGAGGTTACAAAATCCAAAATTAAATACCAAATTAATACAACTAATACTTGTATAAGCGAAGTGAAAGACACTGATCAGTGACCTATGCTACCTCCATTTCTAAGCCGACTACACATTGTGGAACCTTTGATTCTGCTGGGCCAGGCCCACAGTTGTCTTCCCCAGAGCAGTGGCCCTGCTGGGCTTGGCACTGGGAGCTGTGTGGAGAGGAAGGGAGGCCTAGGGGGAGGCCGAGCTGGGGTTGGGGATGGGGGTAGTGGAGAGAGTATGGGAGACCCTGGCACAGGCTGGTGAAGGGAGGAAGGAGGCAGTAGGCCAATGGCTCAGGAAGCAGCAGCCCCAAAGGCAGCTGGGTTCTGGGGAGTGTCTGTGAGGTGTGGAGTTAGGCCCCTGGGGCCTCGTGGATGGGTGAGGAGAGGAAGGAGTCTCAAATTCCACCAAAACAGGCAATGAGAAATGAGACAACCAGTGGCTGAAGAATTTCAAGAAAAAAGGCAGGGACTTGTAGGTAAACTCTGGGGGTGGGAAGGGCAGCAGTGCTGAACAAGTGGTGGTCATACCTCTCTGCAGCCCTTGAAGTGAGTGAGGACCAGCTCTGCTGTGCACTAGGCCTCATTCTCGCCTTGAAGCAGGCACCAGGAATCTCAGGCACAGCCTTAGCCTGCCCCACAGAGCTGGCTTACCATGTGTGTGGGGGACCAGGCAGCTGCTGGGAGGTTATGTGCAGCAGGGCAGAGGAAGAATGGCTAGTGGGCACTGCTCCACCCTAGCCAGGCACAGGGCCACTGGGGAAGTTCTGGCTCTAGATCAGGACCAGGGACTGCCCCCCAGATAAGTGGCCTCTGGGGACTTGCATGGTGGCTGCTATGTGTGGGTTTGGAAATTCCTTAACATGGCCAAGGAGTCTTCACGGATAGGCATATTTGCTCCTGTGC
This sequence comes from Dipodomys spectabilis, assembly GCF_019054845.1. Classification (NCBI taxonomy): domain Eukaryota; kingdom Metazoa; phylum Chordata; class Mammalia; order Rodentia; family Heteromyidae; genus Dipodomys; species Dipodomys spectabilis. The sequence goes on along the minus strand of NW_024871351.1, from coordinate 74,113 downwards.
CTCTCCCATCTTCTGCATTCCCACTGTCCTCCTGCCTCGTGCCATGTCAAACTAGAGGAGTAAACTTCTCCAGCCTCTAAGAGGCCATCCTGGAGATGCTCACAGGGCTTCCCACGTCTGGTTCACCATGCATGCAGGGCTCACAGGGTGCCATCCTCAGGCAAAGCGTACCCCCATTTCAGCTTGGGAGAGGGAAAAGCTTCATTTTCTCAGATACAGCTGCCCTTGGAGTTCTCTGTGTACACTAGTCTTGTGCTGAGATAACGATCTCCAAAGACCACCAAGCCATATCCAATGTGAGCACACGAGGGTCATTTATTGCAAGCTCGAGCCTGGACTCACAACTGTCAGCATCACAGTGGGTCAGAGTTGAGAGCTCTGAACCTTCAGTTAACAGGGTTTTTATAAGGCACAGGGCTGAGGTAAGTGGGTTCATAGCTTGTTAGTTACATGATTAGTTGACATTCAATGAGTTAATATTGTAACAATCTTATTGGCTAACATGTGCAGGCTTAGCAGTAAGAAGCAGTTATGATAACTATGGAATCTTAAGAAACATCTGTAGGTTTAGGTACCTTCCTGTCATCCGCTTATGGCTATTGTTAGGAGAGTTACGGGAAGAATGTTATTGGGACATTTCATGGTTTTTCCAGGAACCTGAGTCCTAACTTTCAGTAAAAGTCTTTACAATGGATACTTTCAGTAAATGCCTTGACAATGGATACTTTCAGTATAGGCCTTCAAAATGGACTAAGTCCAGAATGGCTATACTTTGGGTAAGGTCTCTCACTAGGTGTGTGTGTGTGTGTGTGTGTGTGTGTGTTTGGTGTGAGAGAGTCAAACACAGCTGAGGTTTGGTGTAAAACACTTCTTCTCTTCAGCATTGAGTTTTGGTATCTAGTGGTTTTTCCTCCTCCTGAATGATGAACTCTAAATTTCTTCTTCTCTATAGTTTTATCCTTAGATCTTCTTAATATTCAGATTCCTAACATCTGCTTGTGAACTTCAGAATTTGCTTCATAAAGGGGGTGCCTTTCTTCTTACTTTTATGAAGCCCTTTGCTCTATTTAAATGGATCATGTGCTGTGTTAGTGGTTTTACTTAGCCCAGACTGTTGTGGCCCAGGCTGTGACTGTTAGTTCTGAGATTAGTTTAGGCTAATATGAGATACTATCATTTCAGTCTATCTAGTGAGAAAAGTTCAGCATCTTTATTGAAACAACTTCCTGGCTGTAAAACAAACAAAAATTCCAGTGGTATAAATGTACAATTTATTGATTTTAGTTAATTGTGCACCACAGCAATGAAAAAAATCTTCTTACTGAAGTGAGTATTTAGAATTTGAAAAAAATCAATTATTATAGAACTTAAAAACTGATCGAATACCAAAAGAAAAACAAAGACACTGATCAGGAATGCAGTACAAATGTAAGTGTTTAATAAATAAATGAAATGTTTGAGATTCTTATCCACATAGGAAATACAAAGGAAAATAAATAGGAAAGTCACTGAAATCCCATCCTACACACCAGAATAGCTATCACCACTCGAATAAATAAACATCTGGGAGGTTGAAATAAATCAGGAACTGTATTTGGTTTTGTGATATTGTAAACTAGTGCAACTCATAAGAAGATCATAATGGAAGTTTAGACAATACCAAAAAGACACATGTGTTGATGACCTTTACTGCAACCTTACTACATAAAGAAGGAATATAAATCAACATCAACATCCATGTGCATGGCAGCAAGAAAGAAAGCTGTGTAATCAACCTAGATGCACAAAAAAGAAGGAATAAAGGAAATATGCTATTCATAACTATAAACATGTTCTGTTGTATAAGAGAAGTAAATTTCTACAATATCACTGCTAAATATTTTTGGATATATACCTAATCCTAATTTCACAGGTTTTGTGGCTTAGTGTTTTTCTTTAAAAGGGACCTCCATATTCATTTTTAGAGGAGTTACAATAGGTTGAAGATATCCTATAATATGTGGATATTAGAAGAAATTTAAATATATCAATGAACACAGAAAGGACCATCATATACAGTTTGTAATTTGATCCAATTTTAAGAAGGCAACAGTTGGGGGACAAGACAATGTTAGCTTAATAACAAAAACACAGATATGGAACATTTTTTAAAAGTGTGCAACTGATTAGTGCTAATACTAACAAAATATTTTCCTCAAGTTTTAAAAATGAAACAATTAAAATAATACTTAATAACATCAAATAAGTATGCCATGGAAGAAAATGTACCATAGATATATGTTTCCCCATAATTTGTTTTAATTTATAACAAATGGATTAAAAGAAAATGTGATTACATGTCTGAAGATGATAACACATTCAAGTATCATTGATTGAATCCAGCAAAGAAAAGTAACAGAGACGTAGAGAGTAAGACCAACCTGGGCTATAGATGAAGATACTCAGTAGAACTTTGTGAGGAAAAAATGTGTTCCATTTTGCTCATCAACATTGAGTTAGGACAGCTACCTTTTGACAGAACACTTGTAGTGTAGTCAGAACAGTGGAGTTACTAATTTAGGCAGTAATTTATTACTTTTATTCCCTAATCTTATGATATGATTCCCAAATGATGTGAGTGATCCTAGATTTTCTGGGCCCTTTTTAACGCAAAATTTCTAATTCCATCCCCTGCCAATAATTCTTCTGCTATTCTCATTTCTCCTTGTTTCTAAACTCAACTCCTGTGACCTTTTGGTTTATTGGAAAGAGCTTGAGAAATATTAGGATGGTCTGGAATCTGAGGAACATCCACAGCAGCTTGGAGGATCTAGTAAAAGAGCTGCACCTGGAACTCAGAATCAGATATTAATTGACCTCTTTGGAAATAGAGAAACTCAATCCCTCAGGCAGGATCTATCATTCCTTGACTTTCTCTGAAGAGATTTGGTACTAGGGCACAATTCAGAGAATGAGCTTTCCCACCACTTAACACAGCTTTGTCAGGAGGAATAGGTTCAAAACTAAAAGTGACCTCAGTTCTCACAGGGCCAGTCAGAAACCAGGAGATCACATTTTCCTCCTCATCAGGCACCTTTCTGGGAGGAACAGAGTCTGGGCAAAGTCTACGATGGAGATAAAGTGAGACTGGGCCTAAGGAGTACACAAAAGAATGATCCTCTCTTTGACTAAAAGTGAGTTGTGCAGTGAGACATGACAACTTCCTTTATATATGAAAATTCACTTGGTGAGTTATCTCACTGCCACTGTGCGGGAGGTCAGTTTCCTCAAAGAAGTTGTTAAATGTTGTGTCTACCAGTTTACTCTATAGGCTGTTGTCTCTCCCACCTCTTCCCATGCCAACAATGCATTGCTTCTTTCAGGCACTAAACTACTTGTCCTGAATCCTAAGCAGGAATATTGTAGGCTATTCTTTGGCTAACCACTTGCATTGGAGTTAGAAAAGACCCAGGCTTCGCAAATGCCAAGAGGTAGAGAAGGTGAGTATAAGCTCAGATTGGTACTGAAGAACAACCATATTGAAAAAAAATAAGTAAATGAAATTAATAGTTGAGTAATTTAGGGTGTATAGCCACTAAATTTAGGTAATTATTAGTAACACATATACAATCATGGATTAGGAAGAAAACAGTGAAGTAGGTTCAAGATAACATGAAAAGACACATAATAGCCATAACAGAAGTTGAAAGTGTGAAGGAATTGTTGGCATAGGTCCATTTGCTATCTGAGGAGTGACCTTGGATAAGCTTTTAGAATAATATCTAAAAGAGAGGGACTTGCAAACTACGTACCCTTCCCTCACACCTGTAATCCTAGCTACCCAGGAGGGTGAGATCTGAGTATTATGATTCAAAGCAAGCCCAGGCAGAAAAAGCCAGAAGTAGTGCTGTGGATCAAGTGGTAGAGCACTAGACTGGAGCTCAGTGACACTACCTGTGCCCTGAGTTCAAGCTTCAGGATCATCAAAACAACAACAAAAAACAATAATGATATAAAGAAATAAAAGAAGACCTTAAAGATATGCGATGGAATGATGATCCTGTGTAACTGTCTAGGGAACATAAAAGGAGACAAAATTTGGAGCAAAATGATACCTATTTATTACTAATCAAGGATGCAAAGCAAATGCCAAATTCCTCTTCCCTAAAACGTCCAAACCTGGGCTCAGAACATGGCTCATTGGTTGAGTGCTTGCCTTTCAGGCTTGACACCCTGGGTTCAATTCCTCAGGCAGAAGTGTTGCTATGGCTCACGTGGTAGAGCACTAGCCTTGAGGTGAAGAGGTGTGGGACAGGACCCAGGCCCAGAGTTCAGGCCCCATGACCTGCCAAAAAAAAAACCCAAAAAACAAAACAAAAAAACTTCCAAACTTATCTTTTCTCATAATTGAGGAGAGGGTTTTTTTTAAAACAGGAATTCTTATCTAGTTCAAGGTCATCAGAACTTCAGTAGAGCTTTCCTGTTGAGATATAATGCACCTAACTCTGATGAACTTAATCATGACTAGGAAAGTATGGACATTGACGTGTTTATTACATTTTTCCTTATAAATATATAATTCTGTCAGATATTATATGTAATATGTATTGTACAATATATTATACATTATATAGTATAATAAATATATTATAATATAACATATATTATATATTAACAGACTTCCTAATTTTAGAGTTAGGAACAAGTAACATATTGAAAGACAAATGCTTGAATCTCTGAGTAATTTCTCTACCACTGCACAATTCCAGGTTTCATTCTTATTACCCAAAGAGCAACATAGGCAAGTGGTGCCCATGGAGGTGGTTCTCTGGATTCTGGAAACTGTGATCTGCACATATATATATGAAATATTGTTTTATACTATTGAATGTGTAAAACTATAGCAACAGATAATTAAGTCAACATCTATGTGCACACACACTCAATCACTTTCAAGTATAAGAATTTCTTTTCGGGCTGGGAAGATGGCTCAGTGGTATATAGCTTGCCTTGCATGCATGAGGCCCTGCGTTCAATTCCTCAGCACCACATAAGCAAAAAGAAAAAAGCCAGAAGTGGCGCAGTGGCTCAAGTGGTAGAGCACTAGCCTTGAGTTGAAGAGCTGAGAGACAGCACCCAGGCCAAGAGTTCAGGCCCTATGACCGGACCCCCTCAAAAAAGAATGTCTTTTCTATGTACCCTATGCACATACACAGAGAGTACATGAGTTGCACTTGAATTGTCCTGGGAGTTCTTTATCTGGCTGCTGTAGCTTCACATCCTTTGTTCTCTTACTAGCCATATGTCATGTGTTCAACAACAATACTTGTTACAAGCAAAAGTATCTACCCTGGCACACAGAGGAACTTGGAATTCAGAAATGCCACAAATAAGTAGGAGGTACAGCAGTACTTTTCAAAATTAAATAGATTGCGTAATTGTTAGAAAGTTTGTCAGAAAAATAAATTTCAGTGTAGGATGAAATACTTGAAGAAAACTACAGTTGAAATTACATATAACTAGGTGCTGGTAGCTCATGCCTGTAATCTTGGCTAATCTGGAGGCTGATTTCTGAGAATCACAGTTCAAAGCCATCTTGGGCAGAAAAGTTGCCATGAGACACTTATTTCCAATTAATCAATCAAGACTAAAATTGATACTGTGGCTCAATGTGGTAGAGAGATAACCTTGAGCCAAAGACCTCAGGAACAGTGCCCAGGACCCAAGTTCAAACTCTGCAATTGACAATAAATAAAAATAAAAAATAAATTACATATAATTTATTACCAACTCTGTACAAGGAAAATAGGATATGACACATGGCAACATATGACTTCAAGTTACAAAGTTACAAAGCATTTCCCCACTATTGAGAACTAGGAGTAATCCATATTGGAAAAAATAAAAACATGAATGATTTATACCAAATTTCAAAACATACTATATGTTATACAAAGGAAATGCAATAAACATGCATTTCACAATTTAGTAACATCATATAGTATAAAGAATCTGATTAACAGATTCATAAAAATCAATACAATGCCGATAAAACATCCAATATCTCCTGGGTCAAATTAGCAGAATACTTTCCATCTATGATGGCTGTTTTGTAAATTATGCAGCCCTCTCAATCCCACAATTGCAGAAGGCTCTTCCTGAGAATGTCCAGAAACCTGTCTACTGTGAGTGCTCAATGTAGACCTGGTCCTATTCTCTATTATTTAGACATGTTATAGACTCAATATCTGATAACTTAATGACATTTTAGTTCTCAGAAAAAAGGGAAATTGATGACAGTGGGAAAATCTACCAGATCCCGGAAAGTTTTCTATCATTTTGCTGAAACTGTACCCTTTTACTGACACTTGAACCAACTGCAGCAATTGTCACTCCAACAACATGTCCAAACACTAGCTTTCCAAATATTGAGCCACAGTGCCTCTTCCAGTTTTCTGGTGTTTAATTGGAGGAAAGAATGTGACAGACTTCCTGCAAGGGCTAACTTTGAACTAACATCTTCAGATCTCAGCTCTTGCATAGCTAGGATTACCGGCATGAACAACTGGTTCCCAGCTAAAATGTTACTTATTTTAAGTTCTATGATTTAGTTGAGGGAGTACCATGAGTGTGTAGAAAGGAAACTTTCAAGTCATCTCTCCAAATTTCAGAGTTTCATTTTCATAATATTTATTGCAGTGATTAATAACAGAAGCTCCCAAAGTAACAGAATGATCCTTCATTTTCTCCTTCCCATAGGTATTATTGGAAGATGAGTGAAATCTAAGTATAAGGCAATATGTACTTGAAACTATAAAAAAAATGTTGATGAAACATAAAGAGCCATATTACACAGCTTCTTTTCTTTTCATAAAAAAATGAATGTCATACAAGTATATTTATTGGCAGGCTTTTTCATCTGAAAAAATATCGTAAAAAAGCTGAAGGGGATCAGCAGCCATTTAACTGTGATATAGCATTGGAGACTATAAGACATGAAATTATTCATTAAATAATTATCTAGGAAAGGTATCTGTTCACTAAATTTATTCATTGTAAATTTTATTTTATTTACATGTCACTTAATATATAAATACATACAACTGTGAAAATATATATACATATACATATTTATATGCATATATATATATCAGCAATATCTGTCCAGGGAACTGCATGGTTAGGTAATTTCATCATGTCAAGTTCATCAAAGGGATGGATTTCCATAAACCTTAACAACCCTGCAACACCACTGCACATTCAAACTTAAGTGTTCGCAATTGTAAGCCAGACCTGTGTTTTACCAAAGCTTTGTATATCGTGTGTTATTTTTTTCATTTAGGCTTGACACAAAATGTGTTTGCCCTAGAAATAAATGATGGCATTATAACTATAATAAGTTAGTGTAAATCTTTACCTTGAACACATGTTCAGTATGAGTTGTTCTTTCTTTCCTTTTCTTATTTTATCTTTAGGATATTGATTTCAGTTTTGATGTAGTGTTTGCCAGACAGGTATTCCACCACTGGAGTCACTCCACCAATCCTATCTTGTTTAAGTTACTTTACTCATAGAGTAGCAATTTTTGCACCCAGCCCCAAAAGCAGGGACCATGATTTCATTTCTATATACCTACCTAGTAGGTTGAAATGGGTGATACTTTCCTTCCTAGGCTGATTCAGAACTGTGATCTTCTCAAATTTCTACCACTTTAGTTAATAGTGTGTGCTCCAGTTCTGCCTACCTCTAGAAGATATGACAGGAATTAATGATTACAGGTAATTTGAGTGAATCATTGGCTCATAGGTGATTTGATATTAAAATATAGGGTAAGTTTGAAAGTACAATCACAGTAGTCAGATAATTTGCTAAGTAAATTTTGCTTCACATTAAAAAACACCTCGACCAGAATTCAGGACTTATATTGCTGTCTGTCAACTTGTATGTCATTTGGGAAAATAAACTTAATGTCTTCCATGCATGGTAAAGATTTTGAATGGTCTGATGTGCTGGTTCACATCTATAATCATGGTTAGCAATCAGAAATACATAGATTACAATTTGAACATAGCCTAAACAAAAATTTAGGAAGTCTCAATCTCAACAATCTAGTGGATCATGTTGAATCATGCCATTAGTCTCAACACCTCAAGAGGCTAAGTCTCTGCCCAGTACCTGTGTCACTTAGGTAACTGGCTCACTTGGAGGCAGTCACCTCTCCTGATGCAGAAACTGGGCTGAGATTTAGCCAAGAGGAGGGAGGAGTCTCCCCCACCTTCCCAGGGTGGACCTCCAGAATGAAGTGAATGTGCTTGCTTTCCTCCTCCAAATGGTTTGAGATGCCATGCTGCTGAGTGCTCATTATTTGATTCCAGTGACCTGTAGTAGAGGTATAAGGTAACAGTAAATTAAATTTCACATTTGCCAATTGAGCTGTTTTTCACAACCTGTGAGTTCAACTCACCAATTGTCCATTTTTTGAGAGTTGAGAATACTGAGGTAAGAGAGAGAGAGAGACGGTGAGTGAAAGAGAGGAGAGATAGAGGGAGAGAGAAGAGAAAGAAAGGAAGGAAGGAAGGAAGGAGGAAGGAAGGAAGGAAGGAAGGAAGGAAGGAAGGAAGGAAGGAAGGAAGGTAGGTAGGTAGGAAAGAAGAAAGAAGGATGGAAGGAAAGGAAGGAAGGAAGGAAGGAAGGAAGGAAGGAAGGAAGGAAGGAAGAAAGAAAGAAAGAAAGAAAGAAAGAAAGAAAGAAAGAAGGAAGGAAAGAAAGAAAGAAAGAGAGAAAGAAAGAAAGAGAGAAAGAAAGAGAGAGAAAGAAAGAAAAAAGAAAAGAAAAGAAAAGTAATATAATGATTAAGAATGAACGGTTTGGAGTCAGGAGTTACATGGCAGAGGTGTTACCTGTATTTGGTATTAGTTCTGCCCAAGCCATGCAGACCCAATGCAGACACTTACGATCTTCTTGGCTAAGTTTCCATCCTTTATGTGTTACCCAGGTATCTGGCATGCCTGGAGGCAGACACCTCCCCCTCCTGCTAAGTCACAACTTGTTCAGCCTCTGGTCACACTTTCCATTTGACCAGAGGAGATTCCCAGACCCTGAGGTCACATCCAGTGTAGCCAGAATTTTCCCCCACCAGGCCATATGTCATCCGGTCCTTGGCCTAGATATGTCCTGGCCCGAGGATGGGTCAATCCCCTTTTTTTCACATGCCTCTCCACCACATATGGCATGGGCAGCAGTTCAGTAAATAAACTACTTTACCTGACTGAATACCATGTGGTGTTCTCTTCATTGGTTACCTAATAAAACTTACCGAATTAATATACCTTACACTTCAGAGTTTCTAGTTATGAATTAATGGATATTCTTCTGACATATGTGAGATCAGTATCTACAAAACATATGTACTAGCTCATCATTTAACAGTATAATTCTGGCTGGAGTATTTTTTTTCAATTTTTTAATTTTGAAAATAATGTACAGAGAAGTTGCAATTGCATTTGCAAGATAAGAAGTACATCTCTTATTAAGCATTGTTGCCTCCTCCTTTGTTTCCCCTTTTCATCCCTTCCCATCTCCCACTTCCTCCTCCAAAGGTGTAAAGTTCGTTTTTTGACATAATGTGTCGTACATCTCATTGTTGCTATGGATCCACCTGTATCGCTATTTACATAATTGGTTTTTTCCCCTCCCCTCCACAAAGACTACCAACATCTGAATTTTTAATAACAGCCTAATTAACCTTAAAGTATATTTTGTTTGCTTTGCTTTATTTTGTTTTAGCTTAAAGTAATCAAAGATTTGGTGGGATAATCTGAAAAGATCTCTGCCGTCATTTTTTCTATTCACCCTGGGCTACAACCTGTGTGCTACCAGGTCAGATGATGGGACTTTGAAATACTGGAAAGCAGATGCACATCATAAGGTCCATGGCTTTGGGATTTCTCAGATTCTTTTTTAAATGTAATTGTTACTAAGGTGTGTAGAGTGTGTTTACCATATCACAATTCATGTAATGCGTACATTTGCCTTGTAGACAATGCCATCCTTTCCTGACTTTTCTCCCAGCTTCTGTTTGTTTTGTTGCTGTTTGTTTTGTTTTTGTACCTAACCATCAGCTTCAACTCAGGATTGGTTCCTGCACCTGAGTTTTTGGAATCAAGGCTACTCTACATCTGGAGTCCCAGCTCCCTTTAAGGCTATTTGGTGGTTAATTGGAGAAAAGAGTTACAGATTTTCTCACTCCTGCTGTCTTTGAACTGTGATCATTAGCCTCCTGAGTAGCTAGGATTATAGGCCTGAGTCCCCTGTGTCCAGCTACTAATGTGTTGGTTTCATTCTTCCCTGGTTGTGTTACAATTTTCCTCAACTTTTGGCACTAATACTACATATTGCCTGGTTCAAATCTGAATTGGTGGAACATGCTTGTATTTTGAGGAAGGCAGGAATATGAAACTATAGGTCATAGGGACATATAAGCTAAACAAATCATTTGGAACATGGCACAAAGACAAGTAAATCTATTGTAAGTTGACTGTGTCCTGTCTTTACTGTTAATTTTGCATGGCCTGTGAATGATGTTAGACACATCCAAATGGCCACTGTCAGAAATAAGGTTTCTCATCCTGTTCTAAAAACAAAACAAAAAGCCACCAAAAAATATTATGTATGAGTCCAGCAATTTCCTCGAATTAGAGACCAATCTGCCCTAGTTAATGAAAAAATGTCCTTTATTCAACTGCTGCTACTTTTTCTAACTACAAATACAATGAAATCTGTAGTAGTCTTTAGAATTGTATACCACAGCTGTCATTTTAATTTACAAGAAATTCAGACTTTAAAATATTTATTTTTTTTTGACAGTTGTGGGGCTTGGACTCAAGGCCTGGGCACTGTCCCTGAGACTCTGTGCTCAAGTTAGTTAGAATTCTACCAATTGAGCCACAGAGTCACTTCTGTTTCTTGAGTTGTTATTTGGAGATAAGAGTCTTATGGGGGCTTTTCTTCCTGGGCTGGCTTTGAACTGTGATCCTTAGAAATCAGCCTCATGACTATCTGGGATTACAGGCATGAGAGACTAGCACCTGGCTTCAAATAGTCATTTTAAAAATGAACTGCTTGGTGCCTCTGGCTCACATATATAATCCTAGCTATAGTTAGGATTATAGTTATGAGAAACAAACACTAGGTAAATGTTGTTCATGATGGTTTGTATTGCCATCTTTTAATATTTTTGTTTCTTATACTACAATGCTCTTATTTTTATTTTCACCTAGGTGGGGGTAATAAGTGCTAGCCAGTGTTGAACTTTCTTTGGTTGAGATGGAGCCATGTGGACGATCTTTCCTAGAATGGCAAGGAATTGAAATCCTCCTGTTCTCAGCTCCCCATGGGCCTGGGATGATAGAAGTATTCCATCACGCATAGCCAGGGGTTGGGAAGCATTGCAGATAACTCTACACTGGTCTGGAACTGATGTCCCAAATACCTACCTTTACAGGCAAAACCATGTTATATTCCATTTCACTTTGAATAGCTTATGTATATACTTAGAGAGTACAATGATAACACATTACATATTAAATATATAATGTAGTCAATATAATTAGCAGGTTTATCTCCTAAAACATTCAAGCTAATGTATTTTGGTAGCCTCCTGACTCTGCTAGCTATTTTGGAATATTCCATAAACATGAATACACTGACAATGTGCAGAATATTGGAAGTTGATAGGGATAGAGACAAGTTAGACTATGTGTAGTAAATATATATTCATCTATTGCTCCTCTGAAGAATATTATCATATATTCACCATGACAATATCATCATATATTCACCATGACAATAATCTTCCTTCACTGTAGAATTTCCCATTTTATAATCTGCCATCTTCATCTTTTTACATCTTTTTACATTATAAGTATGCATGTTTTCCTGTTTATTATAATGATTTGAAATTATTATATGATGGAATTAAAAATTTGTAGAGTCTACAGAAATTACCTCATTTTACTGGATTTGTGATGCTAAATCATTAAGATAAAGGTTTCCTGAAATTAATGCTAACAGAAAATATCATTAAATAATATTCTAATTACATCTTATTTTATTTTATATAGGGTTCTACTGTTGCTGTTTTATGATATAGAATGTTGTGAAGCTAGATTGAAACTTGCAACCCCACTGCCTCCAGAAACACTGTTTTATCGCCAGGTTATGGATGCTGATAAGTATAACTCTAACTAATCAGGAGTTTGAGACCTGAGATTTAGTTCAGACAGCCTGAACATGAAATTTTATGAGTCTCTCCTCTCCAGTTCACTACAGAAATCTTGCAGTGGAACTGTGGCACAATTGTTAAATCACTACAGTCACCAGAAAGATACTCAGGCTTGTCATATAGCCCCTGACTTCAATACCTAAAACATGGATACGCACAACATACCCTCACACACATACACACACACACCAACACACATGTACACACACAGATTCGCTGGCAATGTTGTATCTTAAATTCTTATCCAGAGATTGGGCAACAGCCCACTCATTTGTGAAGGTTTTTTTCCTGATTATTTTGAAGGAGGAGAATAGTTCATGGGACAAAGATGACAAGACTTTAGTGAGGAATTCCTTATAAACAACCAGCTTATAAAAAAAAAAAAACAGGAGCACAGTTTTTATATTTAAAGCTTACATTCCTTCCACTATAGTATTTTTCTATAATAATCATTGAATTATCAGAAGACAATGTAGCATCTCTCCCCCCTCTCCCTCCCCTCTGTCATAAAATATGACAAAAGTATCAAAAATACTTTCTTATCTTACAAGAATGTACATCTCTAAAAATGTCTGACAATATGTGTAAGGTTTATTTTTCAATACTTGTATGATTTTCCCACCTTTAAGTACTTACCTTTTTTCCAGATGACAGCACATTGTGGCTTCAAGGGTAAACAAGATTAGGAAACAAAAAACTAACAAAGTCCTAGGATGTAGATGTCAAAAATAGATGCAAGAAGTACATGGCAGGCTGAGAGGGCCCTGAGAGGCAAAATGATTTCTGCAGGATGAGAGAAATAGTGACAATAAGGCATAGATCTGACCTAGTAAGTGTTCCTTGAGGTTGAGAGCATGCTGATTCTCAGGCCTAGCTAAGGATGTTGGGATTTGACAATGTTCACATGTGTATAGAGTGATGTGGGAGGGGAGATTTCAATCTCCAGTATGTCTTTGGGATGGTCTTATTTGAGCAAGCAGCTCAATCATTGGGAGCTGAGAGATGACACTCTCTACCTCACAATGGAATAGAATATGGAACTCTGAGAGCCAGGCGACTGTAACTGACAGTTAGCTCATGCCAGCTCAAGTGGCCTGTAGCTCAGGAACAAGAAAGATGTTCCTGTGTTGTTTTCAAAGTTTAAGAGACTCAGGTCTTAGACATGATAGGTGTGAGTGCCTCACTCAATGCTGCAGACATTGGATCAGTGCCAAAACATGAATCCATATTCTCAGGCCTTTTTATAAGAAGAAACCAAGGAAATCACAAGGCAACTTAGGCCAGGTATTACTATGACAGCCCACAGTACAACCTTCTTCTTGTGTGCTTTTATATGAGTATACTGAGAAAATATTTACTGTGTACTTTTCAATCCACTCTATTATTCATTTTGAAGTGTACTCCTAATTCCATGGTTCAAAAATCCATTGTTTTTACCACCTCAGTGTGACAGTGAGTCAGCCCAAACCCTGAATGTGCCTTATAATATAGGGAGCTTGGACTCAGGGTTGTTGGAAATGCTGGTAAGGGACCTGGTCCCTGCTTACCAGAAAGGTGATCTTTTCTATGTTGGAAACATCCTTCACCATTATAGAGTAGGAGACAATGGAGCAGTTGCTGGATATTGTTTAAAAAGTGAGTGTTCTTCTGTCAAACAGAGCTGATGAGACACCCTGGCAGATTTTTGGAATATTTGGTACCTCTCTGAGACTGTTTCACTGGGGTCTGATCACAGGAGCTTGTCTTGAGACAAAGAAGTTCACTCCCTGGCTAACTCCTTAGGACTGGTCTGCCAGAACATTTCATTTGCCTCAGAAGCTAGTGGAGCCTTAGCAGTTTGCTTGCTGAGAGACTAGGATTAAAGGAATGAGCCAGTGGCACCCAAGGTCCACTTGGAGGCCTTTGAAGGAATATAGAGAGAAGAAAGAATGCAACTTGAGCTTGAATTTGGGACCTGAGTGCTGTCCTGTTCGTAACACTCTGCCATTTGAGCCCCACGTCCAGGTCTGGCCTTTGGCCACTTAATTGAAGTATCTTTAGAATTTTACAAATTAGACTGTTTCAAACTATGATCCTCAGTTCTCTCACTCCTGTTTAGTAGGATTAGAGGCATGAGCCATTGTGCATTTATTTGGATAGATGCATATTAGCATCCTCACAGAATTTCCTTGAAATTGTGTAGACATATCTCGAGTTTTTGTCTGTCATGTTTACATTACTCTGTGGGATTTAACCAGTCCCATGTGTGTCCTGTTAGTTCAGAAAAAGGAGAAGCACAGAGTTATTCTCATTCTCTCCTCCCATTGGTACAGATCCTTCTACCGTAACGGAGAGGAAGATGAGCAAGATGAAGAAGAAAGTGTATGTTGGGACAAAGAGAAATTCTGGCCTTGAAAAATTGGTATCTTTGAGCTTTTTGATTCAAAGTCAACATTCTTCTTTGCATACCAGTTGTGATTTTCACCAGGGGGTTGAGGCTTAGCACTTCAGTGGATAGCAGATTACACATTGTGGATGCGGTTGTTGTTTTGGGCTCTCATGGATGACAAGGAGGTCTGTGTATAACAAGTCAGTTTCAGTGGGAAACAAATTTCTCCCCTATCACGGGGAGAATTTTAGAGTATTGTATTTGGGAAATTGTGAGGAGCATCCTGCTTGCAGGAGTCTCTTCCCACCTCCCAACATGCATGTCCCGCCAGAAAAACGCTATAGGCTCAGGAGGTGGAGGGCGGGCTCTCATTTTCCTTGTCTGCCCACAGCATGGTTTGTTCTATCTTTCCTATGTGGATGGACTTCCACCATGATGATTTCTATGAGCACAAGTACCATGACACCATGAAAGAACTTACGCAGTATGTCAAGCTCAACATGCCCCCTTCAGACTTGCTCTTCTGCTCACATATTCTTCTGTAGCAGCTGAAGGAAAGCATGATCCTTGAGACCAAGAAAAAGAGGAAGAAGTCCTTATTTAGATGCCTCAGAGCTGGTGAGTACGGATGGAATCTGGGTATCTAGGTCTGTGCCTGATTGGCCAAGAACGCTTTGTACGCACCAGCTTGAAAAAATGTCCTTTTATTGTTATTCTTTGCCAGGTAATATCTGTTCTCCTTTTAAAAGAACTTGGAAGTAATCGCTCATTAGAAACACCCTACCTTCTCATCAGTGTTCAGTCCAAACTCAAGTTCTACAGCTTCCCCAATTAAATCTTCATGAAAGTTTAGTCACACCTTAACTTCTATAGTTCTAAGACTCCTGAAACTATTTCCATGTTCAGGTTTGCATCACCGTAGAACAACTCCTGCAGAACTCCAGATAAAGAACCCATCAGTGATGTCATCTATGGTGACTGATAGAGATCGGAAGCCATCACTAATCTCCAGAAAGCATGTGAACATAGATTGCTTTTTTTTAATTTGTAGAAAGGCCCAAGCAAGTTTTGAGTCTTGTGGACATCTCACTGGTTCTGAACACCACATGTGATGCAGGTGCACCTGCACATACAACCAAGGAAGAAGATGATCCAGAATGTCTCCCATTGATATTCACAATCCACCTAGATCGGCGCCAAACCAGTCAAAAAGACTCGAGTGGTGTGCAGGGTAAATGTGTGCTAAAGGAAAATGACCCCAGTCTATGTTCAGGAAAACCAATAAGAGAGGTCCAAAATCTAGATTCAGTTGAGGAAAGAGAATCTTTCCTCACAGAATACCCAGACCAATCTATCCTCCTGCAGGGGATCCAATTTCCAATTAAGAAATTAGAATCTGTCCCTCCCTGGACTCAGGAAGAAAACCCTGTCTTTAATGAGGAAGTAAATCCCTTCGAGGACTCAGAGGCAGAATTTCTGCCTGAAGGCAACTTAGAGGCCAATCTAGATTTAGAGGTTCCATTCCCCCTTCCTGGAAAAATCTTCATTTCTCTTTTTGTTCTGATTGTTAATTCTATTTATTTTTCTAACTTTATTAAAATGTCAATGTTTTTGATATATTGTAGATTTATGAATCCTAAATATGTTTCTTTTTAAGCCTACAATCTGAAGCATCGTGCATACGTGTGCTGTTGGGGGGAAAACACAGAGTGACAGGGGCCTGAACAAGAGAGCCTACTGTGTATACAGGGAACTGTTAAATACACAGGGAGCGGCAAAGAAGCCAGGCCATGCCTGGCTGTGGTGATAAGGGGGATAGAAAAGGTTTTGGACAGCAGATAAAATGTACTAGAAAGCTATTCTCTCAATTGGGACAAATGACAAAATACTTGTAGTGGTATGTGGGAAACTCTTCCAACAGTGAGTTCAAATCTGTATACATTTTCTTTGTGCTTTGGGTAAATATGGAAGAAAAATTTGGCTCCAATAATACAAAAATCTACTTATGGTTGATATTTGACAAAATATATAGGAAATATGTATACTGGAAAGAAAAACCATCATCAATAGAAGAAAGAAGGCTTACATAGATGAACAAACACAAAATCAGGAAGGAAAATGACACAAATCAGTTGTATGTAAATACATGTTATATTCTTTTTTTTTTTTTTTTTTTGGGTCCGGTCGTGGGGCCTGAACTCTGGGCCTTGGCGCTGTCCCTCAGCTCTTCAGCTCAAGGCTAGCGCTCTACCACTTGAGCCACAGCACCACTTCTAGCTTTTTTCTTTTTGCTTATGTGGTGCTGAGGAATTGAACCCAGGGCCTCACGCATGCAAGGCAAGCGCTCTACCACTGAGCCAACTTCCCAGCCCACATGTTATATTCTTGATGTTATATATAGTATATTATATAATATATAAAATTGAATATGATTTTTCAAACTACAAAGTCATTTAAATTTTTAGTCTTGAGTAATTATTTCACAAAATATTAGTGTAAAATATTTTTGGGGAAATACAGCTATAATTTGATTATAATTGTATGATTATATGAATATATATTCATGTGTTTCTAGATCTAACATTGATTATAAATAGATGAATAAACATATACATATGTTTGTATATATCTGTCTATGAAGTGAATATAATGAAACTGACTACGCTATGTATAAAAATGCAGCTATGAGTTGAGTCCATGAGACTCAGGCCTGTAATCCTAGTGATGTGGGAAGGTGGGTTCTGAGGTTTAGTCTCTCTTACCCTCAAGGCCTTAGATTTTCAGAGGAGGCCTGGGTCCTTCAGTGTAGCAAAGAGACACATATGCAGTGGGATCACACTCCCCAAACCCAGAGGAAAGTCAGTAAAAATCAGGACAAGCCTCTTATGACACTCTACTCAGTTTCTGTACCAAGATGGCCATCTGTAGAACATCAGATAGAAAGTAGGCATTCCTTCCAAAAGGATCTAAAAAGAGCCTTCTGAACTATAATCTCTGACTATACTGAGTTAAACCTTACTTCCCTTTCCAAGCTGCAAACACATAGAAATATGGCAAGGGCTCAAGAGTGATGGACAACGACTTACAAATACATAAATTTATATACTCTGTTTCCGTAATTCAATGACAAATCACCAAAGCATGTCTTGATTTTTTTTTAAAGGAAATGAAAATACATTCTGAGTGTATCAGGAACTGGGTGACAGTTTGGTTGTTGAATTGTTGAATGCCCTCCTGGGCAAAGGAGACACATATAAGGAAGAAATTATGTGGGTGTGAATGTCCTCACACAGCTTCACAAAATAATGGCTATAACTTCTATGAGGTCACAGCCACCTTTGCCATAACAACAAATAGGTGTCAGGCACTGGTTTTGCCCTGAAGTGGACTCAACAACACCAACAGGCATGACTTACTAGCCACCAGACTTCATCTTAAAGAGCTGTCCTGACCAGAAGCTGAGATAAATTGAACTGGAGAAGGCTGATCTCCATGTAAGACTCCTGAACACTAAGGATTAGGCACTATTATAGGTATTGGAGAAACAGAAGTGAGTGTGGCTCTCTCCTCACCAATTTCATGCTGAAACGAAAACCAGAAATCATAATAATTCCTATAAAGCAGAGACATGACATTGGTGATTTTGTAGCAACAACTTCACAGTGAGGATGGGAGGAGACAACCCTGAACAAGAGATAGTTGATATGAAAGCCATCATCCAGGCAATTATCTAGGAGCAAGTACTCCAGGCAGTAAGAACAGCAAGTACATTCCTCCATTGATGGGAATGGACTTGACTTGCTTCAGAAAAGGAAAACAGCACTGACTTGCTTGCTTGTGAAGTAAGAATTGAAATGTACAATGAAGAAAAAAAAAGTCAGAAATGAAGATAGGAATTAATTTGATAGATATGGGATACCATGGATTACAAGAAGAAAAGTTCTGATTTTAGTATAAAACTGACATGACCCACTGGAACCAAAGTGCTAAAATAGCAGTCAGACACATCTGATTCACCAAAAGTATACTTCTAAAATGTGATTCTAGCTGGGCTCTGGTGACTTACAATTGGAATCCTACTTACTCAGGAAGCTGATATCTGAGGATGAGTTTTAAGGAAGTCCGAAGAGGAAATTTGGTAAGATATGTCCAATTAAACAACAAAAATATGGATATGAAGCTGTAGTTAAACTTGAAGATCACTAGCCTTGAGGAAAAAACTAAGAAACAGCCCTCAGTCCTTAGGCCCAAATCCCAGGACGTCAAAAACAAAGAAGCCAACAAATAAAATTAGGTGCTCAGTCATTCATCACTTAGCATTCCAGTTCAATATATTTGGTATGAGTCTTGGAAATTATATCCTTAGCAAATTCTCTCCCCGGATATTTTGCTTCATTACCAACTTTCAAATCCCTGGCAGCACCAATGTCTCCTCCCAGTTAGCATAGCAGTCAACCATTGGAAATTTGAAGATATATTTTATTAATCATAAGAATTCTGATCATCTTTCAACATACATCTAATGAGTAGTAGCAGCCACATTCCACTATTCTGAATGTTTATTATCTTCCTTTGAGTTAATAAGCATTAAAGCTTAAAAATTCTAGAGTGGTTATCAAATTAATTCAATAGTCATCATTCTTCCACCCAATCTTGTAACATATGTTTATAAAAGGAGGGAATATTTGAAAGTGTGTACATGATACCTTCTATGTATAATAATCTCAAGAAATAGGGTTTTACAGAAACATCCTGATTGTTTTGCCAAAGGAAAGGATAAGAGATTTAAATAAGCCACCTAACATCTCAGAAGGAAGATGTTATTGGCTTTAGAACAATTTCGTAGAACTGTGGAAATCAATTTCAGAAATTCCAGAGGCAAAGGGTATTATTCAAATCACATTATCATGAGGTACAAGCAGTATGTCTAGATCAACCTTCCAGGAAAAAAAGTCAATGAATGAAAAGCAATGCTTCTAAAACAAGCCGGTTGGTGGTGGTTCATGCTTGTTATCCTAGCTACTTAGAAGTCTAAGATGAATGGATCCCAAGTCAAAGCCTGGCCAGGAAAAACCTTCCTGTCTACAACCAGCACACAGGAAACATTAGCTCTGTTCCTGAAGCCCAGATGGATGGCCTTTGACAACAGACATCCAGACACACAACAACACCCCTGTTTGAAATAGTATCAGATACATTCACATAATATCTCTTGTTTGGGAGATAATGTTTAAAAGATGTATCAAAGACAGTTCAAAAAGGCATTTAAAAAGGCAGTGAAATTGGAAATATATACCCACTGACTGAAATGTAACCTACTGCCAGAATAATGTTAATGGGGCTAGAGGCCCATTTGGTAACTTATCCACTCAAACATCTTTCCTCAAATCTTGTCAGCCTGAACAGTGAGACTTTTGAATGCAAGGAATGTGTGTGAGCAGATAGCTTGTAAAAGTAATAATGAAAAGTTAGGCATTGGAAACTCAGGCCTGTAAAAATAGCTACTCAGAACCCTGAGATATGAGGAACTCAGTTCAAAGCCAAGTGAGCAAAAAAGACTCTTACCTCCATTTAAACAGTAAATACAGAAAGCTGAGATATGCTTCAAATGGTAGAGTGTTAGCATCGCATATAAAAGCTAAGCAACAGTACACAGGTCCTGAATTCAAACCCAGTACTGCCTCTCATACATAAAATAATCATGATTATACCACAGTATAAAATGCACATGTTAACAAAGGATGTAGATGAATGGGATGATGACATCAATTACCTCACCGTTAGTCTCAACCATTCTGTAGAGTATAGCCCAGTCTGTGAAAACCCATAGTTGAAATCTTTCCTCAAAATCAGCAGATACATCCTCATTTCCCTCTGCACATTTATATAATGTATACACACATATAAGGGCTATATTTTCTAACTAATTTTCCTTTTTATTGCAAAAATACTGTACAGAGAAATGCACAATCTTACACACATGCTTCAGAATTATGTTTTTTTTTTGGGGGGGGGTCTAGTCATGGGGCCTGAACTCTGGGCCTGGGCGCTGTCCCTCAGCTCTTCAGCTCAAGGCTAGCGCTCTACCACTTGAGCCACAGTGCCACTTCCGGCTTTTTTCTTTTTGCTTATGTGGTGCTGAGGAATCGAACCCAGGGCTTCGAGCATGCAAGGCAAGCGCTCTACCATTGAGCCACCTTCCCAGCCCCAGAATTATGTGCCCTTGTTTAGGTTCCATAGGGAGCACAATATATTCAGCCTCTGGATCATTGCTGTAATCTTAGCTGTTCCCAAGGATGGGATCTGAGGATCACAGTTTGATGCCAATCCAAGCTAATAAATCCTCAAATTCTTATCTGCAATTAAGTAGAAAAAGCCAGAAGTGGAGATGTGGTTAGAGTGGCACAGTGACAGCATTGAGTAAAGCAATCTAAGCAAGACCTACAGACCCTCAGTTCAAGACTGAGTACTGGCCCACTAGTACTTCAATAGCCAACCTCCCCCAAACACCAAACCAAAAATATGTCAAAATATTTTGTAACTTGTGAAGCAAAATCCAATGAGGCAACGGAGTCAGAAGTAGTCCTAATATTTCTGTTTAGACTTTTTGCTCAAAGGTGACACTCTACCACGAGAGCAACATCTCCACTTCTGGATTTTGGTTTCTCAATTGGAGAAATATCTCAGATTTTTCAGTATAGGCTGCTTTAAACCAGGATCCTCCGATTTTTACCTCTAAAGCAGCCAGGTTTTAAAATATGAGCCATAGTTGGACAGCAAGTACACTAATATTTTTTGCATGTTTGAATGAATTTTAGAGTAACGTATGTTACTTTTGAGAATGTAGGAAAATAGTAATTAATATTCAAGAGATTTTAAAGCATACAAAGCTGAGAATAGAATTTAGCTGAGAATAGAATGGAGTAAAACAAAATTACCTATGACGGTTTTCAGTCTGTGCACAGAAATGATTGCACTGTTGGAGGCCAAGGCCATCAGATAGCTGAGCTCCAGCTGACTGCTATGCTCATGAGGACAGCTAGTGCTATTCACAAGAATGTGATGTTATTGGATGGCAGGGATCAGCTTCAAGTTAAGAACCTGAAATATTTCTATTGATCTAAAAGTGGAAACACACCAGGACAAGAATGTGATTAAAAGTGCTGAATGCAAAATCCATTGAGTCCAAGGAAGACAGAATAACTCTTTCTATATCTGAAAGAGTATTCTCTCACCAAGAATCCTGAGCCGAATATGGTGGTCAATGTTTGTAATCTCTGAACTTGAGAGGAAGATTTAGAAGTTAGCTTGAGACCAGCCTATGTTTTAGGCCAACAGAAGGACACATAGTAAAATGCTATCTTAAAACAACAACAACAAAAGTCCCAATAACTGGGAATGTGGTTAGTGGTAGAGTGCTGGCCTCCCATGCATGAAGCACTTGATTTGATTCCTCAGTATGACATAAGCAGAAAAATTGGAATTGGTACTGTGGCTCAATTGGTAGAGTGCTAGTCTGCATCAAAGAAGCTAAGGCCCAGGCCTTGATTTCTAGCCCCAGCGCTGGCAAAATTAAACAACAATGACAACAACAACCAAATGCAAAATGCTGTTTGTTGAAATAAATATGTTGAAGATTGTTGATGCTCACTAGAAAATTGTGATGTTGCCATTCATAATGAATTTTGTTAGGAAAAAGTAAGATAAATTATTGAAATATTATCTGGCATTAGACAGGATATAGTGAGATCTAAAAATGGTTGCTGCCGATGGTGACTTGACACAACTAACATTACAGATACACGTTCTAGATTGTAATTTTTTTCTCTTTTTTATTGTGAACATATTGTATAGAGGGGTTACAATTACATGGGCAAGATAATGAGTACATTTCTTATCAAGCATTGCAGCCTCCTCCTTTGTTTACGCTTTTCACATCCCTTCCCAGCCTCCCCCACCACCACTAAAGTTGTAAACTTCATTTTTGACAAGACAACTTGTACGTCTCATAGCTGCAACGGGTCAACCTGTATCCTTAAATGACCCGTTTTTCCCTTTCTCCTCCACAAATTATACCGACATCAAATATAGTGAAAGCAGGGGTTACACTGTGGGTGAGGGACATACAAAGCAACAAAGAAATAATCTTATAAATGCTTTAGAAACAAATGCATGAAAGAAAAAGAACATTTAAATACATTTCTAAGGGTTCATTTTTTTAACATCACATTATCTGATCTTTTCTGCTTGACTTATACATATACTAGATATTGCAAATAAGGGAAATCATAGGACCTATGTTTCTTTGGGCTTGGCTTACTTCACTTAATATATTTTTTTCCAAGCCTTTCCATTTCCTAACAAATGGGGCAATGTCATTCTGATAGAGGCTTAGAATTCCATTGTGTGTATATAACACATTTTCTTGATCCATTCATCTACTGAGGGGCATCTGGGTTGGTTCCATATTTTAGGTATGGTAAATAATGGTGCAATAAACACAGTTGTGCTGGTAGATTTAGCGTGGTCTTGTTTGTAAACATTTGGATAAATGCCCAAAAGTGGGATTGCTGGGTCAAAGGGGAACTCTATGTGAAGTCTTTTGAGGAACCTCCATACTACTTTCCAAAGTGGTTGAACAAGTTTACACTCCCACCAGCAATGAAGTAAGATTCCCTTCTGTTCACATCCCCTCCAGCATCTATTGTTATTAAAGTTCTTGATTTTTGCCATTCTAACTGGTGTGAGGTGGTATCTCAATGTTGTTTTGATTTGCATTTATTTTATGGGTAGGGAGGTTGAGCATTTCTTCATGTGTCTATTGGCCATCCTACTTTCTTCTCCAGAGAAGTTTCTCTTTAAGTCTTTAGCCCACTTATTTATTGGGCAGTTGTTTCTCTGAGGATTTGTTGTTGGGGGATTTAATTTTTTGAGTTCCAAGTATATTTTAGATATGAGGGCCTTCTCCATTGTATGGCTACTGAAGATCTTCTCCCAATCTGTGTGCATTCTATTGATCTTGCTAGCTATGTCCTTTGCCATGCAGAAGCTCTGCAACTTCATGCAATCCCATTTGTCCAACCTTTCTTTGATTTGTTGTGTTTCCGGGTCTCTATTAAGAAAATTTCGGCCTTCGTCAAGGAGACCTAGGGTGTCTCCTATTCCATCCTGTAATGTTTTCAGAGTGTCCGCTTTGACTGTGAGGTCTTTGATCCATTTGGAGTTGATTCTGTCGCAGGGTGATATATAATTATCTAGCTTTAGTTTTCTACAAGTAGTTAACCAATTTTGCCAGCTCCATTTACTGAAGAGGCTGTCTTTCTTCCATTCTATTTTTTTAGCTCCCTTATTGAAGATTAGATGGCTATAGGTCTGTAGGTTCATTTCTGTGTTTTCAATTCTATTCCATTGGTCCTGAGGTCTGTTCTTGTGCCAGTACCAAACTGTTTTGAATACTATGGGTTTATAGCAGAGTTTGAAATTTGTTATTGATATTCCTCCTGCAGTGTTTTTTCCGTTGAGAAACTTTTTTACTATTTGGGGTATTTTATAGTTCAATATGAATTTTTGGATTGCCTCTTCTATTTTCTTGAAGTTTGAGTTTGGAATTTTGATAGGTATCACATTGAATTTGTAAATAGTCTTTGGAAGTATTGCCATTTTCACGATGTTAATCTTTCCAATTCCAGGAGCATGGGAGGTTTTGCCATTTTCTAAGTTCTGTTTTGATTTCCTTTTTCAAGTTTTAAAGTTTTCATCATAGAGGTCCTTCACTTCTTTGGTTATGTTAATTGCTAGTATTTTACTTTTGTGGGGCTATTACAAATGGAGTTGCTTTCCTAATTTCAGCCACACTTTTCTCATTGTTGGCATACAGAAAAGCCATTGATTTTGGGGGGTTAATTTGCTACTTTGCCAAAGTTTTGAATCAGCTTGAGTAATTTCGGAGTGGAGTCTATGGGATACTTTAAGTACAAGATCATGTCATCTGCAAAGAGGGAGAGTTTTATTTCTTCTTTCCCTATTTGTATCCCCTTTATGTTTGCATCCTTTCTTATTGCTGAAGCTAGGCATTCTAATACTAGATTGAAAAGAAGTGGAGAGTTTGCACATCCTTGTCTTGTTCCTGAGTTATGAGTAAATGGCTTTAGTTTTTCAATATTAAGTATAATGCTGGCTGTAGGTTTGTCATATACAGCCTTTATTGTATTGAGGAATGTTCCATGGATTCCTAATTTTTCCAAAACCTTCATCATAAAGGGTATGTTGGATCTGATTGAATGCTTTTTCTGCATCTATTGAGATAACCATGTGATTCTTATTCTTGCTCCTGTTGATGTGATAAATAATATTAATTGATTTGCATATATTGAACCAGCTTTCCATCCCTGAAATGAATCCTGTTTGATCGTGGTGTATGATATTTTGGATGAATTGTTGAAGTCGATTGGCCAAAATTTTGTTGAGAAGTTTTGCATCAATGTTTATCAAAGAAATGGGTCTATAGTTCTCTTTCTTTGATGAGTCCCTGCATGATTTTGGGATGAGGGTTATGATGGCTTCCTAGAATGTGTTCAGTAGTGAACTTTCTCTTTCAATTTCATTGAAGGGTTGGAGGAGAATTGGTGTGAGCTCTGCTTTGAAGGCCTTGTAGAATTCCGCACTAAAACCATCTGGTCCTGTACTTTTCTTATCTTGGAGGTCTCTTATTGCTGTTTCTATTTCAATTCTTGATATGGGCCTGTTAAGATGGTTTAACTAGTCTTGGTTTAGTTTTGGCATGTCAATATTTGCTAGGAAAAGGTCCCTTTCTGCCAAGTTCTCAAACTTATTAGCATAAAGTTTTGAGAACTATTCCCTTGTAATTTTCTGAATCTTGGTTGTTTCTGTGTTGATGTTTCCATTCTCACCTGTGAGTTTAATTTATCTGGGTGTGTTCTCTTCTTTTTCTGATAAGATTTGCTAAGGGTCTGTAAATTTTGTTAATATTTTCGAAGAATAAACTTTTTGTTTTGTTGATTCTTTCTTTAATTTTTTTGGATGCTAATTCATTTAATTCTGATTTAATTTTAATTATTTCTTTCTGTGTACTGGCTTGGGATTTACGTTGCTGCTCTTTTTCAAGGAGGTTAAGATGTCTCATTAAATTGTTGGTTTCAGATTTCTCCAATTTGTTGATGTAGGAGCTCAGAGCTATGAACTTGCCTCTGAATACTGCTTTTGCTGTGTCCCAGAGGATCTGCTAATTTGTGTGATCATTTTTGTTAAATAGCATGAACATTTGAATTTCCTTTCTGATCTCTTCCATGACCCCCTCATGATTCAGCAGTGTGTCGTTCAGCCTACATGTGTTACTGGACTTTCTTTGGTGGCTTTTGGTGTTGAGTACTAATTTTATCCCTTTGTGTTCTGAGAGAATGTAAGGTTTAACTTCAATGTTTCTGAATTTGGACACGTTTGCTTTGTGACCTAAAATGCGGTCTATTTAAGAAAATATTCCATGTGCTGCTGAGAAAAATGTTTATCCTGATGCTGCTGGTTGAAATATTCGGTAGATGTCTTTTAAATCTAGGTGATCTATGCAGCTGTTTAGATCTGTGGTTTCTCTGTTGAGTTTTTGCCGAGTTGATCTATCCAGTGGGGAGAGTGGGGTGTTAAAATCCCCAACAATTTATGTCATTGGATTTATGTGGAATTTGAGGGAAAGTAGTGTTTCTTGAATAAATTTGCGTGCTCCGTTGTTTGGTGAATAGATATTTGGAATCGTAAAAGCCTCCTTAAGGAGAGATCCTTTAATTTGTATGTAGCTATCTTCTTTATCTCTTCTCACAAATTTTAATTTGAATTCTATTTTTCTCTGATATTAGGATCGCAACTCCGGCCTGTTTATGGGGCCGTTTGCTTGGTAGATTTTGTTCCAGCCTTTAACATTGAAAATGTGTTTGTTTTTAATGGGCAAGATGTGACTCCTGAAGGCAGCAGATAGAGGGATCTTTTTTTTTTTAATGCAACTAGACAGTCTATGTCGCTTAATTGGAAAATTAAGTTAATGTTGATAGATAGGACTGAGAGATATTTGGGAGTTCCTGTCACGTTATCTACCTTCTTGGGGGCTGCAAAAACTGGGTTCTTCCTATGGTTCTTGGATTCTCAGTTTGGGTGCAGTTTCGTGGCCTTTATTTTGGTATTGTTGGTTTTCTATATGTAGGACATCTTTAAGAATCTTTTGTAAGGCTGGTTTGGTGGAGATGTATTGTTTCAATTTTTCTTTTCTTTGCT
Organism: Dipodomys spectabilis; assembly: GCF_019054845.1. Taxonomy (NCBI): domain Eukaryota; kingdom Metazoa; phylum Chordata; class Mammalia; order Rodentia; family Heteromyidae; genus Dipodomys; species Dipodomys spectabilis. The sequence continues at coordinate 47,204 of NW_024871351.1, read as the reverse complement.
CTGTAAGGTTTTTATTTGGCCTTCAGTTATGAAGGAGAGTTTAGCTGGGTACAATATTCTTGGTTGATAGTTGTTTGTTTTTAAGATATGGCATACATCATTCCAGGCTCTTCTTGCTTTGATTGTCTCTGCTGAGAAATCTGAGGTGATTCTAATTGGTTTCCCTTTATAGGTGATTAATCTTTTCTCCTTGACAGCTTTAAGGATCTTTTCCTTGGTCTGAGTTGATTCTGTGTGGATTATAATGTGAGGGTGGGATGTCTTATTCTGGTCTAGTCTGTTTGGAGTTCTCAAACCTTTTTGTATCTTTTTGCATGTTTGGGAAGTTCTCTGCTAGGATCCTGTTAAAAAAAATTCCTAGACCATTAACTTCTGTTTCTAGGTGCTCCTCTACACCCATTATCCTTAGATTAGGCCTTCTGATGGTGTCTTCCAAGTGTTGGATAGATCTATTATATTTCTTGGACTTGTCCTGGATGGTTGTATGTTCTTTCTCTATAATATCTAGTCTGTCTTCAATCCCCGAGATTCGATCTTCTGCATGGTCTAACCTGCTGTCAAGGCTTTCTACTTTGTTTTATATTTCTTTTCCTTGTAAATTGTCAGCTTTGATGGCTTCAAATTTTTTGTTGAAACTTTGTTTTAGATCTTGTATGAACTTCTTTACTTCCTTAATTTGGTGTTCAGTGTTTATTCTCAAATCACTTATTTGATTGGTTATGGTTTCCTTGGACTCCCATTCCTTCTGTTGGGTTCCATTCAGCATTCCCTTTGTGGTCTCCCTGACTTCCTTCAGCTCTTTGTTAATCGATCCCATGAATGCCTTTAGTGATCTTTGTGTATTCTCAATTTGCTCCCTCAATTCCTGTATTACTCTTTGCTTAGCTTCCTCCCGTTCATGCCATTCTAGTAGTTCTCTTTGAGTGTTCTCAGCCTGTTCACACCACTCCTGCCTTTCTCCTTGAGTATTCTCAAGCTGCTCATGCAAATCCTGTATCAGTTTTTGAGTAGCTTCCTCACGCTCATGATATTCCTGTATAAACCTTTGGATTGTCTCCTCTCTCTCCCTATCACCCTCATACGGAGTCCTTTGTAGGTTATTAATCTTTCCTGTATTGACCTTTTGTTTGCCTCCTCTCTCTCCCTATCATGCACATTCAGAGTCCTTTGTATGTTTTCAATCTTTTCATTTATCATGTTTGCCAGCAATGTTTGTAGAACTATTTGGGAACTCTCCTCTGAATTATTCATTATCTGTTCTGTCCCCTGATTATCATGAGTGGGAGTTGAGATACCCGGACTTGCCATTTTTCTTGTGTTTTTCCGGCTTACTCTGCCCATTTGGCATGAAAATAACAACAGTTTTGTGGTATAACACTAACTTAATGCAAGCATCAACCAAAGTCTGAATTTGCACAGTCAATGGTCTGCAGATACAATCTAGTTCAACAGATACATCTATTCACCATCAAACAACTATGTATTGATCTGCTACGAACCGCAAAGAAGAATTTGGAAAACCAGAAATTATTAAGGTTAGGGAGAGATGTGGGTAAAAAATAGAATAGAGTGATTTGGGAAGGCACAGGGAGAGTTAACTTAACTAAGTCCTAATCTCAAAGTACGAAATAGGTTGAAAGAGAGAGAAAAAAAAGAAGAAAGAGAAAGCGAAAATAAGAGACCAGAAAAAATAGAAAAGTAAAAGTTAAAGATATTATACAGAACGAAAACAAACTGTCCAGAGAAGAACTTGAATATAATGAGAAAAGGGGAGGGATAAAAAGAGATGTGAAAAACTTAAAAATAAAAATACTTAAAATATTATATAGATATAATGAGGTAGTACTGCTATTAAGGAATTTGTCTTAGACGTTTTGAATTGAGTAATAAATTTTTGGATTAAGTGTGTATAAAATGGAGGATAGGGTCTAATAGTCAACTACGGGTTTATCTGAGGATGTGCAGAACAACAATTAAGTCACATAAAGAAGAACGATAGAGAAGAAAAGGTGAAAAGGATAAGAAAGAAAGAAAAAAGATCAGAAGTTCAGTAGAGCTAAACAAAAAACAAAAAGAAAATTTTTTTTAAAAGAAAGAAAAACGCACACACACATGTATCCCTAAAATAAAAATTATAAGAAGAAAAAAAAATTACTAGAAAACATTTTTTTCAAAAAAGATAAAAATTAAAAAAGCTTTAATAAAAAAAAAATTATAAAAGGTACTAAAAAAAAAAAAGAAAAAAGAAGTAGAAAAAAACAGTTCTTTGAATTTTTTGGGAGATTTGGGAAAAATCCTGTATCTCTCTTGTTGGATTCTCTGGTCCGCGTGTAGTTCTGTGGCTTGGTTGGTTTCTTAAGTCAGTTTGCTTGAACAGGCAGAAAAATGCTCTGCTTTACCCAGGATTTTGAGATCCTCCTCCCAGGTTAGTTCAATGGGAGAGAGCTCTTCTTTGAATATCACAATAGAGGGAGATGGCTTTTTCCTCAAGTTTGGAGATACTGTGATGAGGCTAGGTTCTGGGTAGAGCTGAGGCATTCCAGCAAACAGTAGCTTTTCCCAGGGACTAGTTTGTGAGAAACTCACAGAGCCCAGCCTGGAGCCACTCTTAGGGTTTCTGTTTACTGAATTTCACTTGATTGTCAAGGCTGCTAAAGGGAGGGGCAGCCTCTGGCTCTGATTACCCAGTGAAGAAAGCCACTCCTAGGGCTGGCGCCTGAGCTGGGTGCCTTTTCCCTGTGTGGAGCTGAGTCTGGCAGGTCAGTTAGGTTGTTGTGACTTGTTAAATGACTTTAGTTTTCTTCCAAGGCCTGAGTTGGAGCTAGCAGCTCCGCTGAGCTTTGTCGGTATCCAAGATGGAGATCTCCAGTACTGGGGGGAGGGAGGGGTGTCCTTCCTTCCTCTGCTTCCTGAGAAGGAGTGAGGACGTCAGGCTTCTACTCATGCTGGGTCGTCTCTCCTCTGAGAACTGCAGGATGAAGATGTCTGCTCCTTGTCGGTTCTGGCTGGTGTTGGGAAGAATCCACTTGCCTGCTCCGTCTGGCTCCTTGGTCCCAGAACTCAGATCTGTCTCCATGCCTCGATTTTCCCTCTCTGGCCTAACTCTCTGTCCTGTGATGGCACACTTGGTGTGATTCTCTGGCTTAGGACTATTCACTGGAACTCTAAAACTGCTTTCGCTGGGAGAGCTTGTTTAGCCTCCATCTTCTCCTCCGCCATCTTCCCCTTGATCTCGCTAGATTGTAATTTTTTAAGGATACAATCGTGAGTTTTATTCTTTTTCAAAGTAATTTTACTGCCGGGGGCCAGTGGCTCACACCTGTAATCCTAGCTACTGAAGAGTCTGAGAAGTGATGGTCTCTGTTCAAAGCCAGTCCAGGGAGGAAAGTCTGTGAGACCCTTATCTCCAACTAAAGGTTCAGAAAATGTGAAGTGGCACTGTTGCTCAAGTGGTACAATGCTAGCCTTGAGCTGAAGAGCTGAGGGACAACGCCCAGACCCAGAGCTCAAACCCCACAACTGACAAAAAATAATAATAGTAATAACATTAATTTTATTGTTACTATTAAGGTGTTATATATAAAGTCTACCATTTCATAAGTTTGTTTCTTTGCTCAAAGAAACACATATGCATCTTAATTGCCAACAGCCAGGATTTGGCCATCTGCTTTCCAGCTGATCTCTGTGTTTAGAGGCAATGTGTAATACAAAGCAATACAAACCAGTTCTGCGTATGAATAATTGTTCTCTACACATCCTAAATATCAATGATGATAACATGAAATAAAAAATCCCTAAGTTTAAAACATTCTTCTAGACAAGTTAAAGAAATCCTGAAAACAAGTATTTTTAGAATAATTTCAGAGAGCTAAATCTCTGGGCTTAGGTTATGTCTCTGAAATTTATTACTCAAGGCTAGTACTTACACTTTGAGCCACAGTGAAGTTTCCACTTATCTCATGGTTAATTGAACAGAAAAGTCTCACCAACTTTCCTCTTCAAGTTGGTTTTGAACTAGGATCTAGCGATCTCAGCCCTCTGAGTAGCTAGGATTATAAACAGCTGTCTAGAATAATGGCTTACCTGAGACAGAAGCCAGTTAATATTAATTGTCAATCATGTTTAACTTTGTAAAATAAACTTTACTGAAATGCCTTACAGAAGAAATAAGGAATAAAATGTGTGTGTGTGTGTGTTACGAAGTTCTTGCTAAAAGATACATATTTTACTTGTTTTTTTTTCTTTCAAAATTTGTGTTTTCCAGAATCATATCTTATCTTTCCTTGCTGTTTCTTTAGTTTATTTCATACATACCCAGAGCTCCTTCAACTATCATTTCTTTATGTGAAGAGCTTGCACATATCTATTTTCAGTCCAAATTCCTTGTATGCATCTATCATCCACATATTCAACTGCCATAAAAACTTGTGAAACAATAATCACCTCTTTCCATTACTGGATATTAATGTGTATGTAAAATTTAGGAAAACAAAGAATAACATCACTAAATATAACTAGATTTTAATAGTAATGTTAAACATAAATTCAATGTTGATTATTTTCTGAGCAATTTAATAAAAACATCAAGGAAAAGAAATCAACTATTTTGAGTGCTGATATTGTGGTTTAAACTCAGGATCTTATCTTCTCACTTAAGCTTTTTCCCTAATGGGTGTTGGTCTATACATGAAACGCAGCTCCCCTTCCAACTTTATTTTGGGGATTATATAGAGATAAGAATCTCATGGAATAAAAAATCAGTTGTGTCCCTATCTTGGGGTTTATTTCAATTAACATTATCTTATATGGTCATATGGTACCATGTACTAGTTACTACAAGTAAACTATGGGACCTATGTTTATTTGGGCCTGGCATATTTCACTTAATATAATTTTTTTCACATCTTTCCATTTCCTTACAAATGGGGCGATGTCATTTTTTGATAGAGGCATAAAATTCCACTACACACACACACACACACACACACACACACACACACACAGAGACACATATATATATATATATATCACGTTTTCTCTTTTTTATTGGGAAAATACTGTACAGAGGGTTTGCAATTACATGGACAATGTAATGAGTACAATTCTTATCAAGAATTGTTGCCTTCTCCTTTGTTTCCCCTTCCCATCCCTTTCCATCTCTCCTACCCCGTGTCCCCCCACCCCAAGCCAAAGTAGTAAAGTTCGTTTTTCGACATAATGTCTTGAACATCTCATTGTTGCAATGGGTTCACCTATATCCCTATTTAAACAATTTGGTTTTCCCTTCTCCTCCACAAATTATACCAACATCAAATACAGTGAAAACAGGGGTTATATGGTGGGGGAGGGCTATAAAAAGCACCAAAAAAATCTTATAAATATGTTAGAAACAAGCAAAAAAAAGAAAAAAAATATTTGAAGCCTTATCTTGGGGTTCATTTCGCCTCACATCAACTTATCTGACCTTTTCTACTTGTCTCAGACATATATTAGTTATTGAAAATAAGGGAAACCATGGGAGGTATGTTTCTTTGGGCTTGGCTTATTTCACTTAATATAATTTTTCCAAGTCTTTCCATTTCATAACAAATGGATCTATGTCATTCTTTCTGATGAGGCATAGGATTCCATTGGGTATATATACCACATTTTCTTGATCAGTTCATCTACTGGGTTGGTTCCATATCTTAGCTATGGTAAATAATGCTGCAATAAACATCATTGTGCTAGTAGCTTAGTATGGTTTTGTTTGTGAACATTTGGTAAATGCCCCAAAGTGGGATTGCTGGGTCATAGGATCTCTAAGTGAAGTCTTGGAAAAAATTACATTACGTGAAGTAAGCCAGACCCAAAGAAACATAGGTCCTATGTTTTCCTTATTTGCAATAACTAGTATATGTCTGGGACAAGGATAAAAGTTCAAAAGCTATGTATATAAGACCAGATAAGATTATGTGAAGTGAAATGAACCCCAAGATAGGGGTTTATAGTCAACCATGTGATTTTTTTGTTTCTTTTATGTTCCTCACCCATGGTATAACCCCTGTTTTCACTGTATTTGATGTCGGTGTCCCGCATCTTGTATACACATTTCTCTAGCTTGGGGAGGAGAAGGGAAAAAACAAAATGTTTAAATAGGGATACTGACTGACCCATTGTAACAATGACATGCATAAGAGAATATGTTGAGAAAAGAAGTTTACAATTTAGGCAGGGAAGCGGGAAAGAGGGGAGAGGCGGAGTGAAGTTGTGGAGGTGGGAGGGAAGGGGGGTAGGGACAAACAGAGGAAGAAGTAACACTGCTTGATAGAAAATGCGCTCATTGCATTGATCAAGAAACTATAACCCCTCTATACAGTATTTTTACAATAAAAACTTTTTCAAAAAAAATAAGGTGTCATGTACACCAAGTATAGTAGTCCACTTCTATAATCCCAGCTGATTGGGAAGAAGAAATGACAAGGATCATGGTCTGAGGCCAGGCCACAGAAATAACTGCCAAGACAGCCATCGCCCATCTCAACAAATGAGCTGGAAATCGTGATTCACATCTGAAATTCTAGTTAATTATGTGGAAGGCATAGGTAACAAAGTCTCAGTCAATCTAAGCTCACACCTGTGCAAAAAGTTCAAGACATCAAGCAAATAATATGGACTAGAAGTATGGCAACAGTGGTTGAGCTGCTTGGTGCTATACAACAAAAGTTCTGTATAGCAAGCAGAGAACTCCTGGATAGAACCCTAGTAATACCCCTCTCTCCCACCAAAAAGCTTAAATAAGTTTGTCCTATTTGAACATCTAATTTCAAGGCCATTGACAGATCAGGGATGGTGATATTCTCTTTAAAATTAAGTATTCAAAAGTGACAAAGTTATTTAGGCTTTGAAAGAATTGAAAAGGAAGGAAAATGCATGCGAGTTTTGTTAGCTCCATAATTCTTGAAAATATAGAATGCATATATCCATGTATGTATGTATATACATGTATGTAAATATATGTACAACTAGTTCATCTCTTTTCTGTGTAGCTAATGGTACAAATGAATCTGCACAATCACTACTCAAAGGCATGAATAGAAAAAGAGAAGGAGCAAAGAACTCATATTCAGGAATCTATGGCTAGCCAATAACCCTGAAAATCTTTTACATCAGTTTGCATGTGTCAGTTACTGCAGTACAGGGACAGTAAATGCCTAGGAGTAGAGTTGATGGATAATATGGAAGTGGGTAGTCAAAAGAGAGGTGAAGGGAGAAAAGGTAGAATGAACAAGAGGAATTGGAGGAAGTGCAGAGAGGAATCCAGTAAATTTCCTACAAAATTAAGAAGAGTGAAGGAAGATATTCATAGAGGAGGGATGGATGACAATGTTGAAAGGGTTGGCATTGATCAAAGTATACTGTACACATTAACTGCTTTGTTTCATGATAACTCATTATTTTTTTATTTTTTATTTTTTTATTTTTATTTTTTGTGAACACACTGTACAGAGGGGTTACAATTACATGGGAAGGTTAATGCGTACATTTCTTATTAAGCATTGCAGCCTCCTCCTTTGTTTACCTTTCACATCCCTTCCCAGCCTCCCCTCCCAATCCTTCCGCCTCCCTCCCCCCGAACCAACATTGTAAAGCTCGTTTTCGACATGACAACTTGTACTTCTCACTGTTGCAACAGGTCCACCTGTATCCTTAAACGACTTGCTTTTCCCCATCTCCTCTACAAGTTATACTGACATCAAATATAGTGAAAGCAGGGTTTATACTGTGGGGGAGGGACATACAAAGCTAGAAAGAGATAATCTTATAAATGCGTTAGAAACAAATGCATGAAAGGAAAAAAAACATTAAAATACATATCTAAGGGTTCATTTTCCTAACATGATAACTCATTATTTAATGATAACTCAAAATAATGATTAAAAATCAGGTCCCTAAAATGTTATGCAATTAGAAGCAAAGCATGAGAATTTGCTCAGATCATCTCTAGTGTCTATAAATCTTTTTTCTTTAGGATGAGTTTTAGAACAACAGTAATGATGCCTGTCATCTGAAGAAAATTTAATGATTTCCAGCTATTTAAAATAATCATTTTGGGATATATGGCTCAAGTGGCATTGGCTACCTTGTGAGCAAAGTTCTCAGATATTGAATTCAAGTCTTGATCTCAAACATAAGTAAAAACAATCAATAAAATCAAGCACTTCCCTTGGCACTGGTAGCTCATGCCTTTAATTCTAACTTTAATCAGAAGGCAGAGATCTGGGGATCTCAGTTCAGTATCAGCTTGGATAGTAAATCTGTGCGATTCTTGTCTGCCAAAGAAAGCTGGAAGTGGATTCGTGGCTTGTAGCCTACAGCATTAAGCTCAGGAATAGAACCCAAGCCTTGAGTTAAAGCCTTAGAATAGTGCATATATATATATATATACACAAATGAAGTAAGTCAACTCAAGTTCTCAACTTCCATTTCCCTAATCTTAACTCTAATGCTGGTCAAAACCCTAAGAGTAACCTTGATGATAATAGTAACCCAATCCTAAAATTAATGGAAATTACTCGAGTTTAGATACATCCTTACAGATACCCATTGTGTTTGAAATGATTTGCAATTAGCTCCAAATCCTACAGGTTCCCTAACTTGGACTCTGAAATCTATCTTGTTCCCTATTAGGAATCATTAACCTCAAATTCTCATATCATGAAAAATACCATAGTTTCCATGGATCTTAACTTTTACTGAACTCCTGTATATCCAAAAAGAAGCTGCGGGTTTACTTAAAATCTACTCTACTTCCAAACCCTAACTATATATCTAAACCTTACTAGAAACCTAACTCTAAATTTAACCCTATTGAACCCTGAATAGGAAAATTAGGGAAACTGTAGTTTTTGTTAAATTTTGCACTTACATTACTTGAAAGTGTTAATAAAAACTCAGTTTTACCTTAAATCTTACTCTTCTCTAACCCTAAGCCTAAACTGAATTAGGAAATAAACCTAAACCTAGAACTAATGGCCTTTGGAGTCTAAAAGCCACTCAAATACAATAGTTTTTATTCATCCTAACTTCAATTCATCTCATCTTTCTAAAAATAGCTTGTAGTTTCACTCATTATCTTGTCTTTATTGTAACTCTAACCCTAATTCGAATATTGATGTTAACCCTCACCCTAATCGTACTCTAATCTTAATATTATCAGCAGTTTTCTATTTCACATTCATCCTAATTCTAACTCTACTTGTAATTCGAAGATTTACTTTCAGTTTGACCCTAAATTCTCCATTTTCCTCATGCTTACTCTAAGCCTAGCTGGAACTAAAACCTAACTTTTACCCTAATGATAATCCAATTCTAATGTTTAAGAGAAATACTCTAGTTTTTAATCATTCTAATGAATAATCCACTTTTCACTCTGGAAATGAGTTTCAGTTTGCTCTAATTCCCACAAATTTTCTGACTCTACCTCTAAAGTTATCTTGTTCCCTAACATAAGCCATTATATTACTTGTCCTCAAATTCTCTTACCAGGAAATACTGTAGTTTCCATTGATTCTACCTTTTCCTGAACCACTGTATCTGAAAACAGTTTCGGATTTACTTACCATCTAGTCCATTACTTAACGCTAACTCTCAACCTAAACCTGGCTGGAAAACTCTCAGTAACCACTACAAGAATGATCACTGAGAAATAAATATAATGATAATGTTCTAGTTACTATTCAGCCTCGCATATTTGCTTCTACTTGTTAGTGAACACAATTTTATACTAAAACCTTTCTTATATATAAATATAATCAGAAGAAAATACTGATCCTAATCTTAATCCAAATTATATGACAATACTAACACTAACACAAGTACAGTAGTTTTCACTCATCCTTCCAAACAAAGGTTTCAATTTTTTCCAATATCTTAGTCATTTTCTAACCCTAAACTTAATCTTTCTTAACTGGAACATTGAGAATAACCATCAGCCTAATTTTAAGTAGATTCTAATATTAATAGCAATACTCTAGTTTGCATTCATTTTAATTCTTACCAGGCTTATATTAAAATTTACCTTCAATTTGACCTTCATTTTTTTCTCCTTCACTCTAAGCCTAACCATGGCTGGAATCCTAACCATAACCTTGACACTAATCATATCCCAATTCTAAAATTTATGAAAAATGCTCATTTTGTGCAATCCTAACTGAAATTCCACTGGTAATTCTTGAAACAAATTGCAAGTTTTTTGTAAACCTTACAGATTTTTTCACTCTTAACTCTGAATGTATTTTGTTCCATAACAAGAATCATTATACCCATTGATGTCAAATCCTGATATTACGAAAGACATTGTACTTCCATTATCCCAGCTTTTCCTGAATTCCTAGAACATAAAAAAGGTTCAGTTTTACTTAATATTTAACATCTCTTTTTTTTTTTCTTTTTGTCAGTCGTGGGGCTTGCACTCTGGGCCAGGGCATGATCCCTGAGTTCTTTAGCTCAAGGTGTGCGTTTAACCAATTGAGCCACAGCACTGCTTTTGTGTTTTATGGTGGTTAATCTGAGATAAAAGTCTCATGGACTTTCCTGCCTGGGCTACCTTTGAACTATGATCCTCAGAAAACAGCTTCCTGAGTAGCTAGGATAATAGGCGCGAGCTACTAGTTTAACCCATTTCTTTACTCTATCCTCAACCCCGGTTAACCAGAAACCTAATCCAAATCACATTCTGACTTAACACCAAATGGTTAATGTAAGGAAAATTGTCTAGCTTCTATTCAATTGCACATTTTTTTGGCTTCTACTTCTTATTGGAAAACTAGAATTTACCTTAAAGCTTATCCTTCCCTAACCCTAACCGGAACAAAAAAGTATCTCAAAAAAGTATCTTTAAACCAAATTATATCCGAATGTTTAAAGTAACACAGATTGGTTTTCATTCATTCTTCTTAAAATATGTGGCAGTTTTACACCAAGTCTTACATGCTTTTTTCATCCTAACCCAGCTTTAACTGGCACACCTTGCCTAATCCTAAGCCTACATATAACCGAATCATCATGTTAATAGCAAGCTACTTTTTTTCACATTTATCCTAACTCCTGCTCAGCATGTAGGTCTAAATTTTACTTGCATTTTGAACATAAAATGTTAAGTGTTTTTCTATTTCTGTCAGGTTTTATTTTTCATTATTTTTAAAAAACTTTATTTTGTTGAAAAGTTGCTTTAAAGAGGGATATGTTACATGTGTAAGGTAAGGAGTATGCTTCTTGTTGAGCATTGTTACCCACTTCTTCCTTGTTCTCCCACTATTCCATCCCTCCCCACATCTCTTACCCCTCACTTCTCATGGTGTAAACTTCATTTTCAACATAGTGTCTTGTGAGTATCATTGTTGCAATGGATCATCCTGTGATGAACCTAAATTTTCTATTTTTCTAATCCTAATTCTAATTTTGTCTGGGATCCTAACCCTAACCATAATAATAATGATAGCTCAATTCAAATTTAACAAAAAATATTCAGGTTTCTATTCATCCTATTAATTTACTGTACACCTTGAATTAATTTGCAGTTTAGCTTAAATCTTCCAAATTAGTTTATATGCACATGTATAAAGATGTAATTTTATGTGAAAAACAGAAGATCTTTGGAGGAAGGAGTAATGAGAAGGAAATAGAGGGAGGATAATCAAATATGTGAAATATATTATGGAATTGTCACTTGTGACAATTAATATCCATTAACAAAATCACTAAAAATTAATAAAGAACACACTGCCTTCTAGTGTTAAGAGAGCCATGATCTGTCTTCTGAAAAAAAAAAAAACTTGTGTTAGATAAATTTTGTCCATGCATAATTTATATTGTTGTCCAATTATTTAACTTAATGAATATAAATTTGTCGAATAAGATTCCATGACAAAAAATATAAAACAGTTACTTAGCAATTGTTTGAGAAAAAGTTATTGTCATGAGTTTTAGGAAACGGAATTGCTATTTCCCCACAAAGCAATGAATTAGGTTTACAAATCTAGTATTTGTAGTAAGTTTAGAGAGCATAATTCACATGAAAAACAATTAATTGTACATCTTGTTTCTTGAATGAGTGATATTTTAAACATTGTCCTTTATTCGAATAAATACTTAAGTTTTCATGTCAAAATAAGTGCAATTTTATCTCCATTCAGAACAAGTACTTACCCGGCAATTAAATGTACCAGCATATTTAGGTATTTAAAAGCTAAATTTTCTATGTTTTATATGCAGCTCTACATAATCAGAATGACATGATTTTTTATTCATAAATATCTAAACTCAGATTTTTGCTTCATCAATATAAATTTTCTCATGAGGTTGTAGTGAAGGCTCCAGTAACCAGAGTGGTCAAACCATTTTCTGAATTCTAAATTTTAAATCAAATCATTTTTAAGCTTTGATAATATCATTTATTGTCTCTTCAGAGCAATTAAGCTAAAACAAATACTACTTTTTAAACATTTCACTCACATTGTAAAGAATATTAACATAGGTCAAAAAGAGACTAATTTATTTCAGACCCATCATATTTGGTGATCTTAGTGTGAAGAATGTAGAGAGTAGAAGGTCCTTATACTCAATAAATAGTTTTGATTAAATTAAATAATATATCAGGATTTCTAATTTGGAGATTAATCACATGGAAACAGGAAAATAATAAAAAAATTATTTTGGGATCAACAGAAAAAGATATTTGTGCATGTAACCACAGTTGCTTTATTAGTTTGTAGTTGAACACTGGACTTCGATTTATATCTTGGCTGTTGTTGTGAATAATGTGAATAACAATGAACTACAGATACATTTATGAGTTACCCAGAGAGAAATAATCACACGATTGGTGTGTCAGATGATATTTCAACGTTGGTTTTCTTTAGAAAACTGCATACTACTTTCTACGACGAGAACACTAACCTGTATTTTGACCAAGAGTTCAGAAAATTTCCTTTTCTCCACAGTGTCGCAAACCAACATTATTACCTTTTGAGTTTTATAAAGGGCAGGTTTTTTACTGTGTGCAGTATCCAAGACTGGCCTTACACTAAAATCCTTTTACCCCAACCTCCAATCCCTTGGAATTACCAGCCTTTACCACCACACCTGGTTCCTTGGATATTTTTGACAAGAGTTATAATAGTTAAGAGGTAGTATCATAGTAATTTTGAATTGCATTTCTCTCATGACTTCTGCTCACAAAGCATTAAGCCAGCATAGAAGTTGTATCAAATACAAATTTGTAAATCCACAGGAGATTTTCAGGGTTTTTTTGGAAAATATGTCTATTCAGAACTTTTGTCCATTTTTAATCAAGTTTCTTGTTAATCTCATCTTCAATCTCTCTATAGAAAATCAATAATTAATTCAAGGTAGTAGAAAGGAAAAAAATTAAGCAGCTCCTAACATTTTTAAATTTTTAAAAACGTGATATTGCTTTAATCATTTTCTCTTAATGGTTGAGACTATATAACTCAATTTAGTTAGACCTTTTACAAGGCTATATATATTTTATTTATTTTACTTTGACTGTTCTTTCCAAAATCTGCATGACTGATTTCACTTGGTTTCTTTCAGTCTCATGTAGTTCAGATTTCAAACTGAAGAATAAATGGAAGGAAGCAAAGAAAAAATATATTTCCCCTCATCTGATGATGCCTCAACAAGAATGAGGAAAGTGTTCATCCTTCTAAGGACCTATGATAGAATATCAAAAAGACAATTTATTCTTCTAGGTCTTCCTTATCTTTGCGATGTAACTTAAATGATGTAAAACACAATATACTGTTTTATCAGTTTTGCACATATTCATATGGATTTCACCTCAGTCTACAACATTCCTTTATCGTTCTGTCCCTGATATTTTTACACTATCACAACATAAGATAACCAGCTTGATTTACAGCATGAGAAGTTATCCACCTTGCTTCCTTGGAAGCAGAGCGTGGTCAATAGATATTACTTCTGGTTGCTCACACTACATGTAATGGTTTCTGTACTACTTATCACATTCTATTTAGTATTTAAAAAAGAATGCTGGCTAAAATCAAAGCTCATTGATAGGTTTATGTTAAGGGTTTCACAAGTTTTATTTTCTTAATTCTTAAGATAACATTTGCTATAATGCTAATGTTATTACCAGTTTAGTGTTGGGAAAATTTTAGTTAAAGATAGTCAGTGCATGGCCCAAAGACACACACAGTGAGGAAGGATATGAGTCAAAGTTTCCAAAAGTCTTTCAGTAATACCAAAAAGGTGGGTAAAAATCTCTCCATTCTCTTACACTCTCAATTCAATATTCATATTGTCCAAGAAATAATAACATAGCAAATATTGTCCATAATGATTGTTTTTTTTGTCACATTTTGTCTTCAATACAGACTGTGTTGGTGACATTGGGTTATCATGCACAGAGCTGAGCTTACAAATTGAAGTCTAAAGACAGCCAAATTTCTTCTGTCCCACAGTTCCAGTTTCTTTTTTAAAAAGTACTAAAACTTTTAAATATCATCACTTACTATCTTTTAATCTCCAAATGAATTAAATTGGCATGTAATCACTCCAAAAGGCTTTCAAATTAGGTGATGATAAAATAGGCCTCCATGAAATAAATTTTCTTTTATTTTTAAAATTATTCTAAATGCCTTGTGCTGGCTGGTCACACTTATATTCCTATCTACTCTGAATATTTGCTCAGGACACTGAGATCTGTGGATAACACTTGGGAGCCAATCAGGGCCAAAAAAAAAAATCTTCATTGAATTATTTTTCAAAATGTTTAATGAATTAGCAAAGGGCCAGGAATTTAGATGTAGCTTATATAGTAGCTCACCAATCTAGATAGGAAAGGCCTAACAAGACCTTGAATCCCTGATTTTAAACTCTGAGCACGCCAATATATATACATGGCGTGTGTTCGCATGCATGCGCGTGTTTGCTTGTGTGGTGCTGCACTCACACACACTCATTTATTCAAATTACCTCCATCTCAGTGTTCTGCATTAATTTCTTTGTTATTGATATTATATGGGTAAAATAGAGGAAATAAACTCTTCCATCTCAGAACATTTTTATATGTTTTTATTCTAATAATACTGTGCAGAAGGGTCACATTTACATGAAAAAGGAAACTAGTACATTTCCTAACAAGCATTGTTACCTCCTCCTTTATATTTCCCCTACCATCCCTTCCCTTCCACCTCCACAAGTACACTCCCCTCCCCCTTCCTTCCTCCGTCTAAATTGTAAAGTTCATTTTGCAACATAGTGTCTTGTGCATCACATTGTTACAATGGGTCAACCTGTATCCCTATTTGAGCATTTTTTCCCTTCCACTCCCCAAATTAAAGATGCATACATACAAGATGTAAGTGCACCAACTTCAAATACAGAGAAAACAGGGATTATAGCGTGGGGAGAAACATACAAAGAAACAAAAAAAAATGACAAACCACATTATAAGTATGTTAGAAACAATAGCAAGAAACAAAAAACAACTTGGGTCCCTATCTTGGGGTTCAATTTCTTTAACATCACCTTATCTGTTTATATGCACATATATTTTGAACTTTTCTGCTTATCCTAGACATATATTCGTTATTGAATATAAGGGAAATCATGGGACCTATGATTCTTTGGACTTGGCTTACTTCACTCAATAAATTTTTTTCCAAGTCTTTCTATTTCCTAACAAATTGGACAATGTCATTCTTTCTGATGGAGGCATAGAATTCCATTGTGTATATATACCACATTTTCTTAATCCATTAATCTAATGGGGTCATCTGGGTTGGTTCCATATCTTACCTATCATAAATAATGCTACAATAACCATAATAGTGCTGGTAGTTTTAGTATGGTCTTGTTTATGATCATTTGGGTAAATCCCTAAAAGTGGGATTACTGTGTCATAAGGGAGTTTTATGTGGAGTCTTTTGAGGAACCTCCATACTGCTTTCCAACGTAGTTGAACAAGTTTACACTCCCACCAAGAATGCAGTACAATTCCCTATGGCTACATACCTTTCAACATCTGTTTTTGTAAAAATATGGAACGCTCTATGAATTTGCATGTCATCTTTGTACATGGGGCATGCTAATCTTCTCTGTAGCATTCCAATGTTCGTGTATGTGATGCTAAATTGAGCACAGAACATTTTTTATATATAAAGTATAATTTTTATTGATTTTATTAAACTAGACAATTCAACAAAAAGTAAGTTCAAAAGAATTGTTGTGAAATTTTAGAATCATGTATTTCATACATAAGCACACATTTAAGAATAAAATCAAGATAGACATGCCAAAAACAAAATAATTCCAGATATTTGTAGTTCAAGAGATGTGTAGGAGGAGGAATTCAATTATTCTATGCAAGGCACCTGTCAAAATGAACATTGCAGCAAGTGTTAAGGTTTGTTAAACGTTTTAATGTTTTAAATATGCTTAATTTTGGGATTTTGCTTATATATGCCAAAAATAGGACTGTTTGGCAGGTATAAAACTTTTCTGTAAAGTATTTAAGATTTATGGTAGCAGACATTAAGTACTAAGTATATACATTTCAGAGTTTAAGGAAACTTTATTAATGAGAAGTTGCAAAGTCTTTGTGTAAAGAAGCAGAGTGAAGAATTAAGAGTTTAACTACACAGTTTCTGTTAAAACTTTAGGGATTCCTTACTTTATTTGTTAGCAAGGAATAAATGATGATAAAAGCCATAATGTACACATGCATGTTACTATTTACACACATACACATACACATGTATACATGCACACATGGAGAAAGACACATAATTACAACCAACAAAAGTTTCACCAGTTTTTGAATATGCCTTAAACGGAATACTTGGAACAATATATGTTGAAGATGTATTTGCCTCTAAGAGTTCTTTTACCACTCCTCTTATCTCTTAAAACTGGTAGTTTTAGAGAGATTTGACTTACAAAATGCAGTACAAGTGATAGCAAGTCACTTGGAAATCTCAGTAAGTATAAGTCATATGGTGTCTCCCTGCTCCTCACGGAATGCTTACTCTTGTAGACACTCTCAACAACCAAAGTAGCAGGAGAATACCCTGGTAAAGAGTAAAGTTAAAAGTTAAAGTTAAAAAGAGTAAAGTTTAAATGGCATCCTTATTGAGCTCGTTTTCCAACAGCCAGCATGAATTCCTAGGCAGATGAGTGAGTCCTCAGAAAACTGGACTCTACATTTAACTAACCCATGTGAAAATTCTTATGTGAGAAATGCTGACTGGGGTCTTGCTGATTTCCTGGCCAACAAAATAAGAAAAAAGAAGTATTTTTAATGTTTTAAAGTTTGAGAATAATTTGTAGCCTGTCAATAAATGTGTAGAACACAATTATACCAACTGACAAAAAAATGAGGGCATTTCATTTATTTGCTCCTGGAATTGGCCAGTGATTTTAGATGTGTCTACACAAAGTAGAATCAGCATAAATCAATCCAGCATTTCTTCGTTTAAGATATAAGGAAAGGATACTGATTGACCCATTGTTACAATGAGATATACAAGACACTCTATCAGAGGGTGGGTGAAGAGGGGAGGTGCGGAGGTGTGAAGGGAAGGGATGGTAGTGGAAAAACAAAGAAGGGGGTAACAATGCTCAATAAGAAATGTACTCGTTACCTTACTTATGTAACTGTAAGCCCTCTGTACAGTATTTATAATAAAAAATATATATTAAAAAGATACAACAAAAACTTCTATACTTATATGAAGTTGTATTTGTCACTCAATATAAGTAAGGTATAGGTTTTAGGACCACAGGCTTATTACTTTGGATACTCAAAATCTTTACATGAACACAGTATATTATTTACATTAGAATCTACCCACAAACTAGTGCAGTACAATTGCTATGAGAATTTTTACTACATTCTATATTTGTAATGAAAACTAAAAGTATGTGCACTATCAACAGATACAAATTTTTTCAGATAAATTTTGTATGCAGTTTGTGGATGGAATTTGGAGAGCAATTTTGAAAAGCACAAATTTTATGAAAAAATCCAATCTGCAAATTGTAACAAGGAGCTAATACAGCATCATTGAATAGTATGGAACTTCAAGGAGAAGTACTTGAATTGAGAAAATATCAGAAGGTGTAACAACCCAAGGAATTTTTGGAAATGCAGCTACTAGATTTCTCATGTAGAGCTTTCATAACAGTTTTTGAAGCACAAATCAGAACCTCACTGAAGTGTAGATGGTTTTCCCTCAACTTTCTGTCATGATCAGTCATTATCAATCAACATATAGCTAATCTTGAATAATCCTCTAATAAAATGTTGATGGAGTGTTTATATGCAGAAAATCTCAGAAGGCTAACTTTTTCCAATTAGGACAGTCTGTATTCTATGATCCAGCTGAGAGAAAACTAGGTAAGCATCCATTTACAACTTTCTGAATAATTCTGATTTTGCCCCCATCACTTATCTATCCATACCTGTGCCCGAGTGAAATGATTTTAAAAGAATTTATCATTTAAAATTTAAATTTAGGGTACCGGGAAGATAGCAGAGGAGAAGCTGGAAGGTAAACAAGCTCTCACATAGAAAGCAGTTTTAGTACTCCAGTGAAGAGTCCTAAGCCAGAGAATCACACCAAGTGTGCCATCACAGTACAGAGAGTAAGGCCAGAGAGGGAAAATCCAGGCAAGGAGACAAATCTGAGCACTTGCCAGCAGAGAGTCTAGGACAAAGGCTCCAGATGCAGCAGGCGAGAGGATTCTACTAAACACCAGCAAGAACCGACAAGGAACAGACATCTTCATCCTTCAGATCGCAGACCAGAGATGACCCAGGAACCAGACTCTTGTGTGAGTAGAAGCCTGACTTCCTCACACCTTCTCAGGGAGCAGAGAAGGGAAGGCCACTGCCCACTACAGGAGATCTCCATCTTTGATACTGGCAAAGGCCTGGCTGATCAGCTAGCTCCAACTCAGTCCTTGGATGAAAACAAAAAGTCATTTAGCAGGTCACAGGAACCTAACCTTACCTGCAAGGTTCAGCTCCACCCAGGGAAAATTCACCCAGCCCAGGCCTGCGCCAGCCCCAGGAGTGGCTTTCTTCACTGGGTAAACAGAGCCAGAGGCTGTCCCTCCCTACAGCAGCTTAGACAATCAATTGAAATTCAATACCAATAAACCCTGAGAATGGCTCCTGGTTGGGCTCTGTGACTGCCTCAGAAGCTAGCCCCTCAGGGAAAAGCTACTGTTTGCTGAAAGGCCTCATCTCTGCCCAGAACCTAGCCCCATCACAGCATCTCCAAACTAGAAGAAACAGCCATCACCCTTTTTTGTGATACTCAAAGCAGATCTCCCTCCCATTGAACTAGCCTGGGAGGAGGATGACAAAATCCTGGGTAAAGCAAAGCATTTTTCTGCCTGCTCAAACAAACTGACTTAAGAAAACAACTAAGCTACAGGAAAATCAAACACCATAAGCAGACCAGAGACTCCAACAAGAGACTGGTTATGGACAAAAGGGAGATACGGGATCTTCCCATCTCACCCCAAAAAAGCAAAGAACTCTTTTTTGGTACCTTTTATTAAAATTTTTTAACATTTTTAATTTTTAATTAAAAAATTGTTTTCTATTGACTTTTTTTTCTTCCTCTTATAATTTTTATTTTAGGGGTATATGTGTGTGTGTGTGTTTTTTTTCATTTTTGTTTAGCTCTATTGACCATTTGATACTTTTTTCCTTTCTTTCTCATTCTTTTCACTTTTTCTTCTCTTTCATTCTTTTTTGCTTGATTTAATCATTCTGCTCATTCTCAGATATACCTGTATTAGATTATTAAATCTTATAACCCATTGTATACACACTTAATCCAGAAATTTATTACTGAATTCAAAACCTCTTAGACTTAAATTCCTTAATAGCCGTACTACCTCTATATACCTATATAAATTTTTAAGCATTTTTATTTTTTAATTTTTCATGTCTCCTTTCTATCCCTCCATTTCTCTTTTCCTATTCCCGTCCTAATCTGAATATTACGTTTTTAATTTGCATAATTTTTAAGTGTTCCACTTTTTAATTTTTAATTTTTGTTTTACTATTTTTCCTTGTCTTTTTTTCTCTTTCTTTTTTCCCCGGTCTCTACTATCATTCTATCCAACCTATTTCCTGCTTTGAGGTTAGGACTAAGTTAGCTCTCCCTCTACCTTTCCAGAACCCTCTATTCCTATTTATACCCACATCTCTCACTAAACCTAATAACTTCTGATTTGCCAAATTCTTCTTTGCAGTTTGTAGCCTATTAATACATAGTTGTTTGATGTTGAAAAAATATATCTGTTGAACTAGATTATCTCTGCAGGCTTTTGACTGTGCAATTACATATTTTGTTGACGCTTGCCTTAAGATAGTTTTCTAGCACAAAAGTGGTATTACCCTCATGTCAAAAGGGCAGAATAAGCAGGAAAAAACAGAAGAAAAATGGCAAGTCTGGGTATCACAACTCCCACTCATGATAATCAGTGGACAGAACAGATAATGAATAATTCAGAGGAGAGCTCAGAAAAAACTCTACAAACACTAATGGTAAACATGGTAAATAAAAAGATTGAAAACCTGCAAAAGACTCTGTGTGAGCATGATAGGAAGAGAGAGGAGGCAAACCAAAGATCAAACAGGAAGCTGATGGGCGTGAGGAAGCTACTCAAAGATAGATAAAGGAATTGCATGAGCAGCTTGAGAACACTCAAAGACAAATAAAGGTATTGTGTGAGCAGGCTGAGATCAGTCAAAGAGAACTACAGGAATTGAATGAACGTGAAGAAGCTAATCAAAGAGTAATACAGGAATTGAGAGAGCAAGATGAGAATAGACAAAGATCACAAGAGGCATTCATGGAATCCATAAAGTGAGAGCTGAAAGACGTCAGGGAGTCCACAAAGGGAATGCTGAATGGATCCCAACAGATGGAATGGGAGGCCAAGGAAACCATAACCAATCAACTAAGTGATTTGAGAATAAACACTGAACACCAAATTAAGGAAGTAAAGAATTTCATACAAGATCTAAAACAAAGATCCAACAAAGAATTTGAAGCCACAAACACTGACCAACTAGAAGGAAAAGAAAAAAAAAAGTAGAAAGTCTGGATAGTAGGATGGACCATGCAGAAGAATCCTGAGGATAGAAGACAGCCTAGATATTATAGAGAAAGGACATAAAATCATCCAAGACAAATCCAAGAAATATGATAGATCTATTCAACATTCAACCCTTGGAAGACACCATTAGAAGCCCTAATCTGAGGATAATGGGTGTAGAAGAGCACCTAGAGCCAGAAGTCAATGGTAAAGGAAATTTTTAACAGGATCTTAGCAGACAACTTCCCAAACATGCAAAAAGATAGGCCTATTCAGATACAAGACGCTTTTAGAACTCCCAATAGACCAGGCCAGAACAGGACATCCCATTGTCACATAATAATACCCACAGGATCAATTCACACCAAGGAAAAGATCCTTAAAGTTGTCATGGAGAAAAGATCAATCATCTATAAAGGGAAACCAATTAGAATCACCTCAGATTTCTCAGCAGAGACAATCAAAGCAAGAAGAGCCTAGAATGATGTAAGCCACGCCCTGAGGACAAACAACTATCAACCAAGAATACTTTATCCAGCCATACTCTCCTTAATATTTGGAGGTCAAATAAAACCCTTCCATAGCAAAGAAAAATTGAAACAATATATCTCCACCAAACCAGCCCTACAAAAGAATCTTAAAGATGTCCTACACAGAGAAAACCAACAAGACAACAATAAAGGCAAAGAAACAGCACCCAAACTGAGAATCCAAGAACCATAGCAAGAACAAAGTTGCCGCAGTCCCGAAGAATATGCATAAAATGGCAGGAACTCCCAAATACCTCTCAGTTCTCTCTCAACATTAACGGGCTTAACTCTCCAATTAAGCAACAAAGTCTGTGTACTTGGATTAAAAAGCAAGATCCCTCTATCTGCTGCCTTCAGGAGTCACATCTTGCACACAAAGACAAACACATTTTCAATTATAAAGGCTGGAACAAAATCTACCAAGCAAAGGCCCCCATAAACAGGAAGGAGTTGCAAGCCTAATATCCGATAAAATAGATTTTAATTAATACTAGTGAAAAATTCACTACATACTAACTAAGGGATCACTCTTTCAGGAGAATATTACAATTCCAAATATCTATTTGCCAAACAAGGGAGCACCCAAATTTATCCAAGATCACTACTTTCCCTCAAATCCCACATAGATCCAAAGACATTAATTGTTGGGGACTTTAACATATAACTTTCTCCAGTAGATAGATGAACTTCGCAAAAACTCAACAGAGAAAACTCAGATATAAACAACTGTATAGACCAACTATATTTAACAGACATCTACTGAATATCTCACCCAGCAGCTTTAGACAATACGTTTTTCTCAGCAGCACATAGAACATTTTCCAAAATAGACCACATTTTAGGCCACAAAGAAAACACGTCCAAATTCAGAAATATTGAAGTTTTACCTTGCATTCTCTCAGACCACAAGGGGATAAAATTAGAACTCAACACCAAAAGCCACCAAAGAAAGTCATGTAACACATGGATCCTGAAAAACACACTGCTGAATCACTAGTGGGTTATGGAAAAGATTAGAAAGAAAATTCAAATGTTCATGATATTCAACAAAAATGAACACACCAATTACTAGCTCCTCTGGGACACAGCAAATGCAGTATTCGGAGGCAAGTTTATAACTCTGAGTTCCTACACAAATAAATTGGAGAGAGCTGAAACCAATTTTTTTTTAATTTTATTTTATTTTATTTGAGAACATACTGTACAGAGGGGTTACAATTACATGGGCAGGATAATGCATACATTTCTTACCAAGCATTGCAGCCTCCTCCTTTGTTTACCCTTCACCTCCCTTCCCAGCCTCCCCCCTCCCTCCCAACCAATCATACGCCCCCCCCACCGACATTGTAAAGCTGGTTTTGACATGACATTTTGTACTTCTCATTGTTGCAACAGGTCCACCTGAATCCTTAAACGACTTGTTTGTCCCCATCTCCTCCACATGTTATACTGACATCAAATATAGTGAAAGCGGGGGTTACACTGTGGGGGAGGGACATACAAAGCAACAAAGAAATAATCTTATAAATGCGTTAGAAACACATGCATGAAAGAAACAAAAACATTAAAATACATATTTGAGGTTTTGTTTTCCTAACATCACATTATCTGACTTTTTCCGCTTGACTCATACCTATACTAGATATTGCAAATAAGGGAAACCATGGGACCTATGTTTCTTTGGGCCTGGCTTACTTCACTTAATATAATTTTTTCCAAGCCTTTCCATTTCCTAGCAAATGGGGAAATGTCATTCTTTCTGATGGAGGCATAGAATTCCATTGTGTATATATACCACATCTTCTTGATCCATTCATCTACTGAGGGGCATCTGGGTTGGTTCCATGTCTTAGCTATGGTAAATAATGCTGCAATAAACATAGTTGTGCTGGTAGCTTTAGTGTGGCCTTGTTTGTGATCATTTGGGTAAATGCCCAAAAGTGGGATTGCTGGGTCGTTGGGGAGCTCTATGTGGAGTCTTTTGAGTAACCTCCATACTGCTTTCCAAAGTGGTTGAACAAGTTTACATTCCCACCAACAATGAAGTAAGGTTCCTTTCTGTCCACATCCCCTCCAGCATCTGTTGTTAGAGTTCTTGATTTTTGCTGTTCTAACTGGAGTGAGGTGATATCTCAATGTTGTTTTGATTTGCATTTCTTTTATGGCTAGGGATGTTGAACATTTCTTCATGTGTCTATTGGCCATCCTTCTTTCTTCTTCAGAGAAGCTTCTCTTTAAGTCTTTCGCCAACTTACTTATTGGGCAGTTGTTTCTTTGAGGATTTGTTGTTGGGTGGTTTAATTTTTTGAGTTCCAAGTATATTTTAGATATGAGACCCTTGTCCGTTGTATGGCTAGTAAAGATCTTCTCCCAGTCCGTGGGTTTTCTATTGATCTTGCTAGCTATGTCATTTGCCCTGCAGAAGCTCTGCAACCTTATACAATCCCATTTGTCCAGCCTTTCTTTGATTTGTTGTGTTTCCGGGTCTGTATTCAGAAAATTTCGGCCTGAGCCGAGGAGACCCAGGGTTTCTCCTATTCCATCCTGCAATGTTTTCAGAGTGTCTGCTTTGAGTTCAAGGTCTTTGATCCATTTGGAGTTGATTCTGGTGCAGGGTGATATATAAGGATCTAGCTTTAGTTTTCTACATGTAGTTAACCAGTTTTGCCAGCACCATTTACTGAAGAGGCTGTCTGTCTTCCATTCTATTGTTTTAGCTCCCTTATCGAAGATTAGATGGCTATAGGTCTGTAGGTTCATTTCTGGGTTTTCAATTCTATTCCATTGGTCCTGAGGTCTGTTCTTATGCCAATACCAAGTTGTTTTGATTACTATGGCTTTATAGTAGAGTTTGAAATTTGGTATTGATATTCCTCCAGCAGTGTTCTTTCCGTTGAGGAGCATTTTTGCTATTCGGGGTCTTTTATTGTTCCATATGAATTTTTGGATTGCCTCTTCTATTTCCTTGAAGAATGAGGGTGGAATTTTGATAGGTATTGCGTTGAATTTGTAGATAGCCTTGGGAAGTATTGCCATTTTCACGATGTTAATCTTTCCAATCCAGGAGCATGGGAGGTTTTGCCATTTTTTAAGTTCTGTGTTGATTTCCTTTTTCAAGATTTTAAAGTTTTCATCATAGAGGTCCTTCACTTCTTTAGTTAAATTAATTCCTAGGTATTTTATTTTTTGTGGGGCTATTACAAATGGAGTTGCTTTCCTAATTTCAGCCACACTTTTCTCATTGTTGGCATACAGAAAAGCCATTGATTTTTGGGGGTTAATTTTATAACCTGCTACTTTGCCAAAGTTTTGAATCAGCTTGAGTAATTTGGGAGTGGAGTCTATGGGATTCTTTAAATACAAGATCATGTCATCTGCAAAGAGGGAGAGTTTTATTTCTTCTTTCCCTATTTGGATCCCCTTTATGTCTGCATCTTGTCTTATTGCTGTAGCTAGGCATTCTAATACTAGATTGAAGAGAAGTGCAGAGAGTGGGCATCCTTGTCTTGTTCCTGAGTTAAGAGGAAATGGCTTTAGTTTTTCACCATTGAGTATAATGCTGGCTGTAGGTTTGTCATATACAGCCTTTATTGTATTGAGGAATGTTCCATGGATTCCTAGTTTTTCCAAAACCTTCATCATAAAGGGGTGTTGGATCTTGTCGAATGCTTTTTCTGCATCTATTGAGATTACCATGTGGTTCTTATTCTTGCTCCTGTTGATGTGATGAATAATATTAATTGATTTGCGTATATTGAACCAGCTTTGCATCCCTGAAATGAATACTGTTTGATCGTGGTGTATGATTTTTTGGATGAATTGTTGAAGTCGATTGGCCAAAATTTTGTTGAGAAGTTTCGCATCAATGTTCATCAAAGAAATGGGTCTATAGTTCTCTTTCTTTGATGAGTCCCTGCCTGGTTTGGGGATGAGGGTTATGGTGGCTTCATAGAATGTGTTCGGTAGTGAGCTTTCTCTTTCAATTTCATTGAAGAGTTGGAGGAGAATTGGTGTGAGCTCTGCTTTGAAGGCCTTGTAAAATTCCGCTGTAAAACCATCTGGTCCTGGACTTTTCTTAGCTGGGAGGTCTCTTATTGCTGTTTCTATTTCAATGCTTCATATGGGCCTGTTAAGATAGTTTACCTCATCTTGGTTTAGTTTTGGCATGTCAATATTTGCTAGGAAGAGGTCCATTTCTGTCAAGTTCTCAAACTTATTAGCATAAAGTTTTGAGAAGTATTCCCTTATAATGTTCTGAATCTTGCTTGTTTCCGTGGTGATGTTTCCATTCTCATCTCTGAGTTTATTAATTTGGGTGTGTTCTCTTCTTTTTCTGATAAGATTTGCTAAGGGTCTGTCAATTTTGTTAAGTTTTTCGAAGAACCAACTCTTTGTTTTGTTGATTCTTTCTATAGTTTTTTTGGATTCTAATTCATTTAATTCTGATTTAATTTTGATTATTTCTTTCCGTCTACTGGATTGGGGTTTATCTTGCTGCTCTTTTTCAAGGAGGTTTAGATGTGTCATTAAATTGTTAGTTTCAGATCTCTCCAATTTGTTGATGTAGGAGCTCAGAGCTATAAACTTGCCTCTGAGTACTGCCTTTGCTGTGTCCCAGAGGAGCTGGTATTTTGTGTGTTCATTTTTGTTGAATAGCATGAACATTTGAATTTCCTTTCTAATCTCTTCCATGACCCACTCATGATTCAGCAGTGTGTTGTTCAGCCTCCATGTGATACCGGACTTGCTTTGGTGGCTTTTGATGTTGAGTTCTAACTTTATTCCCTTGTGGTCAGAGAGAATGCAAGGTATACCTTCAATGTTTCTGAATTTAGACAAGTTTGCTTTGTGGCCTAAAATGTGGTCTATTTTAGAAAACGTTCCATGTGCTGCTGAGAAAAACGTGTATTCTGATGCTGCTGGGTGAAATGTTCTGTAAATGTCTGTTAAGTCTAGTTGATCTATGCAGCTGTTTAGATCTGCGGTTTCTCTGTTGAGTTTTTGCCGAGTTGATCTATCTAGTGGGGAGAGTGGTGTGTTAAAATCCCCAACAATTAATGTCTTTGGATCTATATGGGATTTGAGGGAAAGTAGTGTTTCTTTGATAAATTTGGGTGCTCCATTGTTTGGCGAATAGATATTTAGAATTGTAATATCCTCCTGAAGGAGAGATCCTTTAATTAGTATGTAGCGAGCTTCTTTATCTCTTTTCATGAATTTTAATTTGAAGTCTATTTTATCTGATATTAAGATTGCAACTCCCGCCTGTTTATGCGGTCCGTTTGCTTGGTAGATTTTGTTCCAGCCTTTAACATTGAAAATGTGTTTGTTTTTACGGGCAAGATGTGACTCCTGCAGGCAGCAGATAGAAGGGTCTTGTTTTTTAATCCAACTAGACAGTCTATGTCGCTTAATTGGAGAGTTCAGTCCGTTAACATTAAGAGATAGGACTGAGAGGTATTTGGGAGTTCCTGCCATGTTATCTACCTTCTTGGGGGCTGCGAAAACTTTGTTCTTCCTATGGTCCTTGGATTCTCAGTTTGGGTGCAGTTTCTTGGCCTTTATTGCGGTCTTGTTGGTTTTCTATGTGTAGGACATCTTTAAGAATCTTTTGTGGGGCTGGTTTGGTGGAGATGTATTGTTTAAATTTTTCTTTGCTATGGAAGGTTTTTATTTGGCCTTCAGTTATGAAGGAGAGTTTAGCTGGGTACAGTATTCTTGTTTGATAGTTGTTTGTTTTTAGGGCATGGCATACATCATTCCAGGCTCTTCTTGCTTTGATTGTCTCTGCTGAGAAATCTGAGGTGATTCTAATTGGTTTCCCTTTATAAGTGATTACCCTTTTCTCCCTGACAGCTTTAAGGATCTTTTCCTTGTTCTGAGTTGATCCTGTGTGGATTATAATGTGACGGTGGGATGTCCTATTCTGGTCTGGTCTATTTGGGGTTCTAAAGGCTTCTTGTATCTGGACAGGCCTATCTTTTTGCATGTTTGGGAAGTTCTCTGCTAGGATCCTGTTAAACAGATTTCCTAGACCATTAACTTCTGTTTCTAGGTGTTCCTCTACACCCATTATCCTTAGATTAGGCCTTCTGATGGTGTCTTCCAGGTGTTGGATAGATCTATCATATTTCTTGGACTTGTCTTGTATGGTTGTATGTTCTTTCTCTATAATATCTAGGCTGTCTTCAATCCCTGAGATTCGATCTTCTGCATGGTCTAACCTGCTGTCAAGACTCTCTACTTTGTTTTTTATCTCTTTTCCTTCTAGTTGGTCAGCTTTGATGGCTTCAAGTTCTTTGTTGAAGCTCTGTTTTACTTCTTGTATGAATTTCTTTACTTCCTTAATTTGGTGTTCAGTGTTTGTCCTCAAATCACTTAGTTGATTGGTTATGGTTTCTTTGGGCTCCCATTCCTTCTGTTGGGTTCCTTTCAGCATTCCCTTTGTGGTCTCCCTGACTTCTTTCAGCTCTTTGTTAATGGATTCCATGAATGCCTTTAGTGATCTTTGTGTGTTCTCTACCTGGTCTCTCAATTCCTGTATTACTCTTTGATTAGCTTCCTCCCCTTCGTGGGATTCCTGCAGATCTCTTTGAGTGTTCTCAGCCTGCTCACGCCATTCCTCCCTTTCTCTTTGAGTATTCTCAAGTTGTTCACGCAAATCCTGTATCAGTTTTTGAGTAGCTTCCTCACGCTTATGATATTCCTGTATAAACTTCTGGGATGCCTCCTCTCTCTCCCTGTCACGCTCATACAGAGTCCTTTGTACATTGTCAAACTTTTCATTTATCATGTTTGCCAGCAGTGTTTGTAGAGCTGTTTGGGAACTCTCCTCTGGATTATTCATTATATGTTCTAACCCCTGATTATCAAGATTGGGAATTGAGATACCTGAATTTGCCATTTTTCTTGTGTTTTTCCGGCTTACTCTGCCCATTTGAGATGAAGATAGCACCAGTTTTGTGCTAGAACACTATCTTAAGGCAACCATCAACCAAAGTTTGCATTTGTACAGTCAATAGTCTACAGATACAATCTAGTTCAACAGATACATCTATTCGACATCAAACAACTATATGTTAAAGGACTTCGAACCGCAGAGAAGAATTTGGAAAGCCAGAAATTATTAGGGTTAGGAAGAGATGTGGGTAAAAAATAGGAATAGATTGGTGTGGAGAGGCACAGGGAGAGTGAACTATGTCCTAATCACAATGCAGGAAATAGGTTGGGTAGGATGTAAGTAGAGAGAGAGAGAAAAAGAAGAAAGGGAAAGGGGAATGAAAAGAGACCAGAAAAAAAATAGAAACGTAAAAATTAATGTTATTTTAGAGATTAAAAGACCATCTATTTATAGAGGAATATGAATATGTTGAGAGAAAGGGAGGGACATAGAGGAGATGAGAAAAACTTTAAAAAAATGCTTAAAATATTGTATAGGTATAAAGTACTGCTATTAGTGAATTTAAGTCTCAGAGGTTTTGAATTGAGTAATAAGTTTGTGGATAAAGTGTGTACACAATGGGGGATAGTGTCTACTGGTTAACTACGGGTTTATCTGAGGATGTGCAGGACAAGAGTTAAGTCACATAAAGATGAACAAAGAGGAAAAGATGGAAAGGATAGGAAAGTGAGAAGAAAAGATCAGAAGTTCAGTACAGCTAGAAAAAAAAACAAAAAGATAATTAAGAATGAAAGAAAAAGAGAAAGAAGACAAGAAAAGAAAAGAAAACACACATTCACGTATTCCTAAAATAAAAATTATAAGAGGAGAAAAAAAAAAAGTTAATGGAAAACAATTATTTTTTCAGAAGAGGCAAAAATTAAAGATTAATAAAAGTTTTAGAAAAGCAAAAAAAATTTTTTATATATATATAAGGTAACAAAAAATGAAAAAAAACAAAACAAGAAAAAGAAAAAAAGAAAAGAAGAAGAAGAAAAAAAAAAGTTCTTTGATTTTTTTTTTTTTTGGGAGGGGTGGGAAGAGTCCTGTATCTCCCTTTTGTCTGTAACCAGAGTCTGGTTGGAGTCTCTGGTCAGCTTGAGGTCCTGTGGCTTGATTGGTTTCTTAAGTCAGTTTGTTGGAACAGGCAGAAAACTGCTCTGCTTTACCCAAGATTTTGAGATCCCCCTCCCAGGTTAGTTTACTAGGAGGGTGATCTGCTTTGAGAATCACAAAAGAGGGGGATGCAGTGATGAGGCTAGGTTCTGGGTAGAGTTGAGGCCTTTCAACGAACAGTAGCTTTTCCCTGGTGCTATTTTGTGAAAAAAAACTTACAGCACCCAGCCTGGAGCCATTCTCAGGGTTTCTGTTTTTCAATTGATTGTGGTGGCTGCTAGAGGGAGGGGCAGCCTCTGGCTCTGGCCACCCAGCGAGGAGAGCCACTCCAATGGCTGGTGCCTGAGCTGGGCGACCCCTCCCTGGATGGAACTGAGTCTGTGAGGTCACCTCGCCGCCAAGTTCCTGTGACCTGCCAAATGACTAGCTCTATTCCAAGGCCTGAGCTGGAGCTAGCCGCTCCTCCGAGCTTTGTCGGTATCCAAGATGGAGATCACCGGTGCTGGGGGGGGAGGGGTGGCCTTCCCTCCTCTGCTCCCAGAGGAGTGAGGAAGTGGGGCTTCTACTCACGCGGAGTCATGGATCTCGGGTCGTCTCTGGTCTGCAAAGTGCAGGATGAAGTTGTCCGCTCCTTGTCGGTTCTTGCTGGAGTTGAGTAGAATCCGCTCCACCGCTGCGTCTGGCTCCTTCGTCCCGGACTGCTTCTCAGGTATGCCTCCGCGGCGGTGGTCGCCGCTGCAACCCTGCCGCCGCAGCGGCAGCTGCTCAGATGTGTCTGCTTGGCTTCCCCTCTCTTGACTAACTCTCTGTCCTGTAATGGCACACTTGGTGTGATTCTCTGGCTTGGGACTGTTCACTGGAACTCTGAAACTGTTTTCTATGCAAGAGCTTGTTCAGATTCCAACTTCTCCTCCGCCATCTTCCCGGAACCCTGAAACCAATTTAATGAGACATCTGTGCCTCCTTGAAAAAGAGCAGCAAGATAAACACAATCCAGTAGATGGAAATAAATAATTAAAATTAAATCAGAATGAAACGAATTGGAATGTAACAAAAAATAGAAAGAATCAAGAAACCAAAGAGTTGATTCTTCAAGAAAAATTAACAAAATTGAGAGACCCTTAGCAAATCTTATCAGAAAAAGAAGAGAACACACCCAAATAAACTCAGAGATGAGAATGGAAACATCATCACAGAAACAACTAAGTTTCAGAACATTATAAGCGAATACTTCTCAAACATTTATGCTAATAAGTTTGAGAACTTGGCAGAAATGGACCTTTTCCTAACAAATACAGACATGCCAAAACTAAACCAAGATGAGTTGAACCATCTTAACAGGCCCATATCAAGCATTGAAATAGAAACAGCAATAAGAGACCACCCATCTAAGAAAAGTCCAGGACCAGAGGGTTTTATAGCAGAATTCTACAAGGCCTTGAAAGCAGAGTACACACCAATACTCCTCCAACTCTTCAATGAAATTGAAAGAGAAAGTTCGCTGCCGAACAAATTCTATGAAGCCATCATTACCCTCATCTCCAAACCAGGCACGGACCCATCAAAGAAAGAGAACTATAGACCCATTTCTTTGTTGAACATTGATGCAAAACTTCTCAACAAAATTTTGGCCAAGCGATTTCAACAATTCATCCAAAAAATCATATACCATGATCAAGCAGGATTCATTTCAGGGATGCAAAGCTGGTTTAATATACTCAAATCAATTAATATAATTCATCACTTCAACAGGAGCAAGGATAAGAACCATATGGTTATCTCAATAGATGCAGAAAAAGCATTTGAAAAGATCCAACATACCCTTTATGATGAAGGTTTTGGAAAAAATAGGAATCCATGGAACATTCCTCAATACAATAAAGGCTGTTTATGACAAACCTACAGCCAGCATTATACTTAATGGTGAAAAAATAAAGCTATATCCTCTTTACTCAGGAATGAGACAAGGATGCCCACTCTCTCCACTTCTCTTCAATCTAGTATTGGAATGCCTAACTAGAGCAATAAGAAAAGATGCAAATATAAGAAGGATCCAAATATGGAAAGAAGAAGTAAAACTCCCCCTCTTTGCAGATGACATGATCTTGTATTTATAAAATCGCACAGAGTCCACTCCAAAATTACTCAAGCCGATTCAAAACTTTGGCAAAGTAGCAGAGTCTAAAATTAACGCTCAAAAATCAATGGTTTTTCTGTATGCCAACTATAAGTAAAGTGTGGCTTAAATTAGGAAAACAAATCCATTTGTAATAACCCCACAAAAAATAAAATGCCTAGGAATTAACTTAACCAAAGAAGTGAAGGACCTCTGTGATGAAAACTTTAAAAACCTGAAAAAGGAAATCAAAACTGAACTTAGAAAGTGGCAAAAACTCCCATGCTCCTGGATTGGAAAGATCAAAATCGTGAAAATGGCAATACTTCCCAAGGCTATCTACAAATTCAATGTGATACGTATTAATATTCCAAACTCATTCGTCAAGGAAATAGAAGAGGCAATCCAAAAATTCATATGGAACACTCAAAGACCCTGAATAACAAAAATGATCCTTAACAGAAAAAACAGTGCTGGAAAAATATCAATACCAAATTCAAATTCTACTACAAAGCCACAATAATCGAAACAGCTTGGTACTGGCACAGTACCAAGTACTCAGGACCAATGGAATAGAATTGAAAACCCAGAAATATACCTACAGACCTATAGCCATCTAATCTTCGATAAGGGAGCTAAAAAATAGAATGGAAGAAAGACAGCCTCTTTAGTAAATGGTGCTGGCAAAATTGGTTAAAAACTTGTAGAACACTAAAGCTAGATCCTTATATATAACCCTGTAACAGAATCTGCTCTAAATGGATCAAAGAACATGGAATCAAAGCATACACTCTGAAAACATTACAGGATGGAATAGAAGAAACCCTAGGCCTTGTTGGCACAGGCCGAAATTTTCTTAATAGAGACCCAGAAACACAACAAATCATAGAAAGGTTGGACAAATGGGATTGCATAAAGTTGCAGAGCTTCTGCACGGCAAAGGACATAGCTAGGAAGATCAATAGAAGGCCACACGGATTGGGAGAAGACCTTCACTAGCCATACAACGGACAAGGGTCTCATATCTAAAATATACTTGCAACCCAAAAAATTAAATCCCCCAACAAATCTTCAAAGAAACATCTGCCCAGTAAATAAGTGGGCTAAAGACTTAAAGAGAAACTTCTCTGAAAAGGAAAGAAAGATGGCCAATAGACACATGAAGAAATGCTCAACTTCCCTAGTCATAAAAGAAATGTAAATCAAAACAACATTGAGATACCACCTCACCCCGGTTAGAATGGCTATAATCAAGAACTCTAATAACAACACATGCTGGAGGGGATGTGGACAGAAGGGAACACTACTGTATTGTTGATGGGAGTGTAAACTTGTTCAACCAGTTTAGAAATCAATATGGAGGTTCCTCAAAAGACTCCACATAGAGCTCCCATATGACCCAGCAATCCCACTTTGGGTATTTACCCAAATGTTCACAAACAAGACCACACTAGAGTTTCCAGCACAACTATGTTTATTGCAGCATTATTTACCATGGCTAATATATGAAACCAACCCAGATGGCCCTTAGTAGATGAGTAGATAAAGAAAATGTGGTATATATACACACTGGAATTCTATGCCTCCATCAGAAAGAATGACATTGCCCCATTTGTTAGGAAATGGAAAGACTTGGAAAAAATTATGTTAAGTGACATAAACCAGGCCCAAAGAAACATAAGTCCCATGGTTTCCCTTCTTTGCAATAACTAGTATATGTCTGAGACAAACAGAAACTGTCAGACAAGTTGATGTGAGGGAAATGAACCCTAAGATATATATTCTAATGTTATTTCCTTCATGTTATTGTTTCTAACACATTTAAAAGATTATTTCTTTTTTGCTTTGTATGTCCCTCCCCCACTGTACAAACCCTGCTTTCACTGTACTTGATGTCGGTATAATTTGTGGAGGGGAAGGGAAAAAACAAATCTTTTAAATAATAGGGATACAGCTGGACCCATTACAACAATGAGATGTACATGTCATTATGTCGAAAACAAACTTTATAATTTTGGTGGGGGGGGAGGGTTGGGTGGGGAGCGTGGAGAGGACGGGATGTTATGGGAAGGGGAAACAAAAGAGGAGGCTACAATGCTTGATAAGAAATGTACTCATTATTTTACCCATGTAATTGAAACCCCTTTGTACAGTATTTTCACAACAACAAAAAAATAATTTTAAATATGGGATGAAATTTGTTCCAATAATGCATTGCATTAAGGTATTTAGGAATAACTTAAAGGTGCATAAGATTTTTTTTTTTTTTTTGGAAATGAAAGGATATTGGAATTTGGTTCTCTATATTTTTTTTAAATTTTTTGTGAACATACTGTACAGAGGGGTTACAATTACATGGGCAAGATAATGAGTGCATTTCATATCAAGCATTGCAGCCTCCTCCTTTGTTTACCCTTCACATCCCTTCCCAGCCTCCCCCAGCCCCCCACTCAATTCTCCCCCCACATACACCAAAGTTGTAAAGTTCGTTTTCGGCATGGCAACTTGTACTTCTCATTGTTGCAATGGGTACACCTGTATCCTTAAACGACTTGTTTTCCTCGTCTCCTCCACAAATTATACCGACATCAAATATAGTGAAAGCAAGGGTTATCAGTGGGGGAGGGACATACAACGCAACAAAGAAATAATCTTATAAATGCGTTAGAAACAAATGCATAAAAGAAAAAAAACATTTAAATGCATATCTAAGGGTTCATTTTCCTAACATCACATTATCTGACCTTTTCTGCTTGACTCATACATATATTAGATATTGCAAATAAGGGAAACCATGGGACCTATGTTTCTGTGGGTTTGGCGCTACATTTTAAGCAATTTGCTTAATAGAATAGGCAAAATAAAATTTACATTTGCAGCAGACTTGACACATTAAATTTTGTATATTGAAAGGGAAACAATCCTCAACAATATGTCAATTTTCTCTTCTTATTTATCTCTAAAAGTTTATGCTTCTGGTCTCTTAATATTATAACTTCAAAAATTGTATGTTTAGCTAGTTGTACAAAGGGGTTTTGTTTCATCATGTCAATGTTGAATAAAGTGTATGTGCATTTCAATATACAGTGCATCTGGATCATTTTCAAGCTTCACATTTTTCTTCCTTCCCTTACCCCAACCCCACCCTATCCCTTCATGTTTCCTACTTATATTCTGACATGTGTACATTGAATGTTATGACTGTATTAGTCCACCATTTACCTCTCCATTCTTCTACCCTACTCCCTTTAGCCCAGATCCCCTTTTAAGACTTGTTTCAACTTCATGGTATTTAGTTAAATATCTCTACTTTGGCATTTGTCTATGGTCTTCCCACATCCTCTCTTCCACATAAATGAGTATATTTCTCCACATTTCTAATCTCTGATTGGCTATGATAGATCTCCTTTACTATTCACCTTCTGTCCTAAATTTAGTATTGGACTTTCAGGGCCATCCGATAGAGCATTTTCATTCTCTACACACTGAAGATGGGGGGGAAATAATTTCCATGCTGTCAGCATTATGTTATCCATCATGAATTCCCATCGCTTATCACTTCAGCAGTCTAAATATAAAGTCATATTTTCTGCATTATATTCACACAGTATAAGTGAATATCAAGGGTAATTTACCTAGTATTGGAAGTTTAGGGACGATCTTCAATTTCTGATGATAGAAGCAGGAATCGATTTTAGTTTTCAGATTCCACTATGTAGTGAGCCCTGCATTCTTCTAAATTTTCGATAAATTTCGAGTTACTTTTTGTTAATAATTTAAAAAGTTTTATTTCAGTATTTGAAATACTGCCCCAATTATTTTAAAAGTTTCACAATAAGTTAGACTGAACTTTTTCCTCCCATGTTCCCCACTAGTTCAGGTTAAGTCTCCTTTCGCTTTATTTTTTGAGAGACCAAGGGATGAGGGTAAACAGAGAGATGATCATTACTCAGATATCTCCTTCCTCTTCTGTTTCTGCTATTTTTGTTGAGAGGAAGACT
The DNA here is from genome assembly GCF_019054845.1 of Dipodomys spectabilis. Classification (NCBI taxonomy): domain Eukaryota; kingdom Metazoa; phylum Chordata; class Mammalia; order Rodentia; family Heteromyidae; genus Dipodomys; species Dipodomys spectabilis. The sequence continues at coordinate 11,354 of NW_024871351.1, read as the reverse complement.
GGAGCAGGGAACAAGATTGATGCTTGACTTCACCATACAAGGGAGCATTCCTGGCATGTCAATTATTGTTTCTCAGAATCACTTCAATTGCTTCCTCTTGCCTTCTCTCTGACAGTAACCTAAATGTGGCTTCCTTGGTGCAGAAGGAAGCAAACTAACATGTTATTACCCGTAAACTGGTATTTTATATCTCAGCTTACTACTACCAAAAATAAAAAGCTTTGGCTACATAAATGAAAAGGTAGTGATTGTCCAACAAAACCTTTGTGAGGAGTAGACAATTCTACTCAGCTACCCCCTCCTCTCGTATCCTCCCTTCCAGTCCCCTCCCCTCATTTAACCTCCCTTCCTTTCTTCTTTCTTTGTGTCTCTCTCCTGCATATTCATCTCTATCTTCTCTCTTTTTCTCTTCCAGTAGCAAGTGCTTTGGTTTATCAGAAAACACATAAATAATTGAACAAATATTCTTTTCTCTTCTTTTTGTGATTTTTTATTCTTAAGAAGTGAGTTCTAGCACAGCACCAGTGGCTTAAACCTAGATAGTTGATAGGTTCAAATTTGACAATTGCAATTCGAAGCTGTTCCAAGTAGATAAACCTAAGAGATTCTTTTCTCCACTTGTGGTAAATGGAAGAAGTGAAGGTGTGGCTCAGGTGGTATAGAGCAAACATTGAGAATTGAAGCCCAGATAGAGCTCAAGGCCAGGAGTTCATATCCCAGTACCAGCACAATATTAAAAAAATGAGTCCTTTTTCTTTGAAAAGGGATATTTCTCCAAAAATTCACACCCAGGACAATTTTCAAGGTCCAAGACTCTTTTTAAGGCTCTTTCACATCTTAAACTGATGCCTCTGCTTGATTCATATTATGGAAAATAGGAGTCACACTACATATTAACAAGTATGCACATTACTGAACAGTTCTTACCATTTTTAATGTAAAGGATGCATAGGAGAAGAATTCACCTCACTTGGGTTAGTTAGGCTTCACGCACTGACAGACTTTTGCTAGTAAATGAGGGTCTGTTTACATGTAAAGAAGTCTATATAGATGGTTTTCTAGGAGAGAGAACAAGCTACCTGTTTCCAAGTTTGAATCAGATTAAGTTTATTCCTATGATATGGTAAAGAGAAGCTCATCTCATACAACAATATGCAGACAGTAATTTCAAAAATGTTAAAAACCCATGTCTATGTTTTGAACAGCTAAGTTTTCACAAACAAAAAACAGTTTATTGTGCCAAGAAAATATAAGTTAGGCAATAGGAACTATATTAAATATAGTTAATGGCTGAGTGCTATGTGTACAAGAGTTCTGTAATCACAACTAAACTATAAATTTTTTCATAATGTCCCTAACAAAAATCTCTAAGATAGGCCTTGCTAAATCTGTCATAGAGGGCTGTGTTTATGCAATTGTCAGGTTTGTTTAGGGTCCAATATCTTCCACAGTCGCTTAGGTTGCAAACTGCTCTGTCTGGAAACACATGCTGTCTTGCTAGATACCTAAGGGATTTTTGTGCCATTGTGAATATTTATTGTTTTTCTTCTTGTAATTATACCTGTCAGTGTGAAGTCCTTTCATGACAAGAATAATAGTTTCTGTACCCTTTGTTACACTAACAAATCTCAGATATAAGTATAGTTGGGTGCCCGTGGCTCATGCCTATAATCCTAGCTACTCAGGAGGCTGAGATCTGAGGATCACAGTTCATTGCCAGCTCAGGCAGGAAATTCCATGAGATTCTTATCTCCAATAAACTACCAGAAAACTGGAAGTGGCGCTATGTCTCAAGAGGTAGAGCTCTTGCCTTGAGCTGAAGAGCACTTGGACAGCACCTAAGCCCAGAGTTCAAGCCCCATGACTGACCAAAAAAAAATCTCACTATCTCTCTATCTATCTCTCTATCTCTCTATCTTTCTATCTATCTATCTATCTATCTATCTATCTATCTATCTATCTATCTATCTATCTATGATGAGATGAATTACATTTAAATATAAATCAATATTTGTTATACACATTTAAAATATAAGTAAATATATGATGTATTTGTAATATATACATATATTTACATATATAAGATCATATTATATCTGTTTGCTTATAAATATACTTGTAATTTATATCCAAAGAGTACATCTGAAGATTTTCGGGAAAGTGTAGAGTGTCAAAAGGGTTACTACTGACCCACCATACTTTCAATCATTTTTTATACTTATTACAATGTCTGGAGTACTAAGACTGAATGATTATGAAACAGAGTTGTTGTTTTATTCCTTACGATTTTGGATTAGAAACATCTACTTACTTGGTATAAAACCTACCCAAATGTGATCTTGAAATCACACTCCACAAACTGGACATATACATCAATTTAGCAATTTACAGGTCCCAAACTTTTATTTGAATCCTGTATCTCACATACATTCAGTTTCCTTCGAGTCAGCTACATGTACAAACATGCCTAGATTTTCATGCTCACATACATCCACATACTCACATGACATACTAAATGTAACATTGTAATAAAAATGATATATGTACTGAAAAAAAGCACCTTTGTCAATATAATTAAATTTTATTTTTAAATACAATGCATTATTGAAATACGGATGAAAGAGCAGCTGAGATATGTTTCAAATAGTAGAGTGCCTGCCTAAAGAGCATGTTTCTTATTCCAAACATCATTATTTCTATCCTTCCTTCTTCCACATAAAAACACATAAATAAGTACAGAATTAACTACATGTTCCTTAATCACTCATTGAAGAGAGAAACTGTAATATATATATATATATATATATATATATATATATACATATATATATATGTATATACACACACACACACAATGATATACTATTTAGCCACACATAATTATGAAATCATATCGTCTTCAAGAAAATAGAATGGGAAACCTTCATATTAAAGCCATTAGCGGTACTGTGAAAAACAAATATTAGATTTCTCATATACAGACTCTAGACCCAGAAAATAAAATGAATGACCCAGGTGTAAAAAATGGAATTGATTAAGTTTTGAAAAAATAAGAGAGGAGATGAAGAGAAATATTGTGGAGTAAATATGTTCAAATATTTCATAAGTTAGTATGATGGTATAATAAAATATAAGTATAAAAATAGGATAATGAAATTACTAAAATGAATAAAATGTAACAAGCTACATTATGTGGACATATGTGTATAACACAAGAAAATACTTTTGTGAAATTAATATTTGCTAATAAAAAGTAAAATTCATTCCAGTTGTTATAGATTCATATGTTAATTTCCATTTTTAGCTCAGATATTTCCCTGATAATGTAAAGGAGAAATAGGTTTTGCTCATTTAGAAGGACAATCTTGTCCAATTAGCATTAAAGTAATCTAGATAATTACTGTCAATGTGAAATTGTTCAAATTATTATATTAGAATATTTCTAATTGACTCTTCAAAATATTACCCTATAGGTATATACTTTTTGCTATTTATTGAATATTTTTCTACTCAATTACTATATACCATTTTCTGAATGCAGTTTGGTATATGTAACTAGGATATATTACACCTGACCAGGAAATCAATTATTCAAACAGTTTTTATCAAAAATGCCTATAATGAAATAAAGAGGTAAATACAAATTATGTATATTTGAAGACAATACTTGCTTAGTCCTCTTCTCACATTCTTCATTCCCTTCTTTTTTTTTTTTTTTTTTGTCGGTCGTGGGGCTTGAACTCTGGGCGTGGGCGCTGTCCCTCAGCTCTTCAGCTCTTCAGCGCTCTACCACTTGAGCTACAGCGCCACTTCCGGTTTTCTGGTGGTTTATTGGAGATAGGAGTTTCACGGTCTCTCCTGCTCGGGCTGGCTTTGAACCGCGATCCTCAGATCTCAGCCTCCTGAGTGGCTAGGATTACAGGCGTAGGAGTTTCACGGTCTCTCCTGCTCGGGCTGGCTTTGAACCGCGATCCTCAGATCTCAGCCTCCTGAGTGGCTAGGATTACAGGCGTGAGCCACCAGCGCCCGGCTCTTTATTCCCTTCTTGAGAATAATACACATTGTAAGGAATACTTAACATGTTTTAGAGAAATTGGTTGACTTTAGACGAATGAGTTACTCTTTGCTGCATTTTGGTTTACTTTATATCCAGAAGAGCTAAATTCTTACCTTATGATTTTCCTTAGACTTTATACTCAGGTTTAACCTCTGATGGGTGACAGAAAAAGGTATAAACATTTTTTAACAGTGGCTAAATTTAGGCTGAGGAATCTAGGTACAACTTTACTAATGCAGATAGGACTCATCAGTCATGAGACCATGATATCAAAATGTTAACCTGTGCTTCCTGAAATCATGCTTATGAGATTTTGTGTATTATAAGCAGTGATTATTAGCATTTGTTTTGTAAACAACATCATTTCATTGGTTAGGAACTGAAGTGAGATATTATACCCAGAACAAAATTTAAGGAGGCATCCAAAATTAGTTACCAAGATATAAATCATTTAAAACAATGCTTTAAAAATGCAAGACAAAGGAAATAATTTATGAAAAAAGCCAACGTTTAAAATAAATGCAGAATCAGTATGACTGATTTTTCTTTTTATCCCAGTTGCAATACAGATTGTATGATGACTTTTCTAGTTACATGTTTAGTTAGGTCTTGATATTTAGTTGGAGAAGTTATGTTCTTTCATATATTCATTTGTCAGATCAAAGAGGAAATGAATTCCATGCCAGAGTCAACATCCATAATAATATTACAGTTGTATTGTACTACTTTGCCAAAGTTTCGAATCAGCTCGAGTAACTTGGGTCTTCTTTGGATCTAACTAATTAGGTTTACAATTTAGTGAGTACTAGATTTTGACCACCATTTATTAAAATATTAAATTCCAGAAACTACTACTATTCTCTTTTCATGAGATTTTTAATTTCATTTATATGATGTGCTGATGTTTTCCTTTTGATAATCCACATTCAGTCTTCTAAGAACCATATAATTTGGAGTATTTTTCAATTATGTACACTGCTCAGATTCTATTATTTGTGCATTTTGTTCTTGTTAATTCAGTAGTATTTAGTGCTCATTATGGATATTTTGGAATTACTAATTGCATTTCGGAATTTTTAAGAATGTTATGATTTTTGTGATCTAATTCTGTAGCATTTTTTCTTTTAAGTATGTGCAGATCTTACTTTACATACAGTTACATTTGTTTTATTTATTTATTTATTTATTTTTTGGGTCCGGTCGTGGGGCCTGAACTCTGGGCCTGGGCACTGTCCCTCAGCTCTTCAGCTCAAGGCTAGCGCTCTACCACTTGAGCCACAGCGCCACTTCCGGCTTTTTTCTTTTTGCTTATGTGGTGCTGAGGAATCGAACCCAGGGCCTCGAGCATGCAAGGCAAGCGCTCTACCACTGAGCCACCTTCCCAGCCCCGTGTTACATTTGTTTTAAACAATTTGATCCATTCAAGGGATTTTCTATATTAGGTTGATCCAGATGAATTTAATTACAAATTAACACAACCTTATTTCTGAGAGACATTTATACTTATAGCTCTACTTAAATTAACATGTGTTTGAAGGTTTTGTAGTTTAAAAAAATAAACTGGGCACAACATACTTTTGTTCCGGGGGAAGTTCCAATTTGTTGGTTGTTTTTCCAGCTGTGATGACTTCAACATATGTGTGCCTTTTAGTTCAATTGTTTTGTGCCTATATTTTGTTTCATATAACAGAAAATACAAAAAGAATCAGAGATTTAGAACTTTTCCAAATAGAATTCTAAGAGAGACACTTGAAGTTTTGTGACAACTGGGAAAAGGGACGTCTTCTTAGTGGAGGGGTTAGCAGAATAACAGAGACATTGTTTGAAGAGATTAGAATTCTGCCACTTCCTGTCTCACTATTTCCAATGGTATTACTTCAACGTATTTAGTGGAAAGAAAATAATTTTGTCTGTATGAATTCACAATTTTTGGTTTAATTGGGCCACACAACACATTCATATTTGATTTTACCTGTAAAATCTTTTCTCCTTAGTTTAAAACCACAGATGTGAATTTATCATGTAAAATAGCACCTGGAATTTACATGAAATGGTCCAGACTATTTAGAATGTAATGATTATAGTGTGTGAGATAGTATGTAATAATTGATTTTGGGGAAAGTCAATTACAGTGTTTTTTTGTGAAATACTGAGTAATAGAATTATATTTGATTCTATAAAAAACTTCATGGTTACATCTAAAAATAACTCAGTTATAAGCTAATACTGAAAAAATAAGATTGTTTACTGGAAAAAACTAGAAGTTTCAATAAGCTTGCTTTTTAAAAATTGACTTGGATCTAGACTTTGGTGGCTCATGGCTGTAATCCTCGCTACTCAGGAGTCTGAGATCTGAGGATAGTGGTTGAAAGCCAGCCTGGGCAGAAAAGTCTGTGAGACTCTTATCTCCAATAAACCACCTTAAAACCAGAAATGGCACTGTGGCTCAAGTGGTACAGTGGTAGCCTTGAGCTGATGAGTTGAGGGACAGTGCCCAGGCCCAGATTTCAAGGCCCACAACCAACAAAAAAAAAATTGACATGGCGTTTTACTATATTATTTCATGATTTTTTATGAGTGGTTGTTCAGTGAAAATGTCATTGGTTTTTATATTTTGTGTTGGCATAAAATGAGCCTACTATTGTCTTAAATTAATCAAAAAATTTCTTATTCTATGACTGCATAAATTTTGTGGGTAATGGTTAAAACCAAGTAGCCTTTTTGAAATAAAATATTTATATCACCCTCCCAAAAAGAGGAACAAAATAAAATATATGCTAGAAACTTACTCTGTAAATCTTCATGGACTAATAGCCTGTCAGTTTGTTTTAACTTTTAATCAAAAATTAAAGTAATACTGGATAATATGAACCCATTTAAATTTCTTCATCCTTGTCATTTAAGATTCACTTTAAAAAGAAGTTCAACAGGTGAGTGTTTTTTCTTTTACTTTTCCAAAGAAATTATCATTTCATCATTATAGTGTATAGCACAATATACCCAGAAAGCATTTCTTAAGGAAAATGATTTTTCCCATTCTTTGGTTTGCTTCAGTCTGTATTTAAACTGCATACCACAACTTACCCACCCTATTGTCTGTCTTTTCATTTGAAACATTTCAAAAGTTTCCCTGGTGTGTCAACCAGCAAAGTTTTACAAAACAGCATGCTTTCATTAATTGTACTTTCCAAAATATATCTCACAAATGCCAACAATGAAACACAATTTGAAAAATCTTTGGACTTTTCCACATATAGTGGAACAATCAATTTTCATACTCCTTAGAACCAGCTGTTTACAGTCATTAATTGCTCTGTCAGTTCCATGCTTTACAACAGCTGCATTTGACAATGTCGTCATGTTAATTTGTTTACCACATCTGGTTTGTTTTCAGAAAGGACTGTATTCATGGAAGATGGTAATAAATGAGTTTTACAATTATGTAGTTTAATAAGGCTCTGAGTTGTGGATATAGAACATCCATTTCAGTGACTACATATTTAAATTAAATCCCATAAAGTATATTCCTTCAATTTTCTGGGTAAAGTGTTCTACAATCTAGGTATTTTTAAAGAAGTATTATATGTTGTTTCCTTAGTGACAACATAATTGGAGGACTTAAAATTTTATATACCATGGCCATCTTAAATGAGGTAGATGAACTTGGGTGGGCATGCAAAACTTTTGGTAAGTAAGGTATGTGCTCTACCACTGAGCTACCTTCCCAGCCCTTCATGCATGGAAAACTTTTGGGAGAGCATGAATATTTGAATCTTGGATACGATTTCATTGGGAATTGTGGCAGACTTTCATAGTATAAGAAGAAAAATGAAAGGCCATACTAAATTTTATTTTGGGTCCGGTTGTGGGGCCTGAACTCTGGGCCTGGGCATTGTCACTCAGCTATTCAGCTCAAGGTTAGCGCTCTATCACTTGAGCCACAGCGCCACTTCTGGCTTTCTTCTTTTTGTTTATGTGGTGCTGAGGAATCGAACCAAGGGCCTCATGCATTCAAGGCAAGGGCTCCACAACTAAGCCACCTTCCCAGCCCCACTAATACTTTTCTCTGTTGCATTGTTATATTAGTTTATTGAAACGCACACATACACACATACAAACACACAGATACACACATTTGTAGTATAAAGACCCACTCCGTCTGCAAGAAAATATTTTTAATAGCAATTCCATAAAATATTTAGTCTGCCGAGTTCTGATTAGAATTTACAGAAATATCTACTTGCGTCTTCCCCTGGAAGCCTGGATGGGGTTTTTGTTTTCTAAGCCAGTGCTCAACATACAATCTGAACTGGAACTCCATTTGCCCTGGTGGTTAATTGGAGATAAGAATCTAATGAACTTTGGTATGCACGCTGGATTTGAACTGTGATCTTCAGATCTTAGCCTCTTAACTAGCTAAGATTATATCCTTGAAGCAGCAGTGCCTACCCATGTTGCATATTTTGTGTAATTCAAATTTTCAGCATTGTATCGATGCTCCTACTACAATATAAAAAAACTTAAACTAGTTTTCACTGTATTTAATGTTGGTAGAATTTGTGGAGGGGAAGGGAAAAAGCAAATTATTTAAATAGGAAAACAGGTGGACCCAGTGCAACAATGATATGTACAAGATATTATGTAGAAAAATGAAATTTAAAACTTTGGCTCAAGATGGGAGAAAGGGTCAGGAAAGGGAGATGGAAAGGGATGATAAAGGGATAGAAAGGAGGAGGTAACAATGCTTGATAAGAAATGTACTCATTACATTGTCCCTGTAATTGTAACCCCTCTGTATGTTATTTTCACAAAAAAAAAACTTAAAACATAATAAGGATATTTGTAAAGTATATAATAAAGGAAGAATTTTCATACTTTACACATCTATGCAAAATCTATGCTAAACTATCTATATTTTACTGTACCTTTCCTGCAACGAGTTTGTTATAGTTTAATACCTGTCACGCCGTTTCTCTATAATCTACTGGAGATTTAATTTTTCATGTATGTATGTATATGTATATGTCTACCTGTATATGTTCCAATGTGGATCATCAAACTTGAAACTTTGCTTTTTTTTTTTTTTTTTTTTTTTTGCTGTTCAGCAGTTAACCTGGTCGATCTGTGACAATATCTGTGTTCATTCTGACCATTCCTTTATTTACCACACCATGAGCCTTTTAAAATCAGCTTTATTTCCAGAGATGATTACCAATTAGTCCAACGAATATACACCCAGAGAGCTTTAATAAAACAAGCTTTAAGGAAGGAAGATAACATGAAGTGACAACTACAAAATTTCTACAGAGACCTGACATCTTTCACATTTTTGCCTTCCTCCTGATACTTAAGCAAGCATTTACTAACACCATAAATAATACTGCAATTATAACTTAAAGATCAGTGCTTTTTCCAACCTGAAGCCTTCTTTTCCATGATTTTTGACATAAAATTTTGTGAGACTTTTTTGATTGTGATGGGATTCCATCCACAACAAAACCATGTATATCAAGAAAGCCAATATTTTCAACTCAGAGTACTAAACAAAAGAGGGAGAAAATTAAGGTTAGCTATATATGTTAAGCACAAATATAGGCAATAGCAAGATGTTTTGAAATTGTATACTTTTACTGGATAAAGTGGCTCAAATCTATAATATTATCGACTTGGAAAACAGAGCTTAGACAATTCCAGTTCCAGGCAAAATGTTTTATGCTTGTGTTAGGAGGACCTCAGTCCAAGCAGGCCCAGGCATATTGATACTACTTCAAAATAAGCAATCAAATTTAATCTGCAGGTATGGTAGTAGTAGAGATGCTGTTTCACAAGTATAGGTTTTGAGTTTAATCCTCCAGTAGCACTGGGGATTTAAATGTGGCATGTCTAAGCTCAAGACTTCATAATTGTCTTACAAGCTCTAATAAAACCTTTACCTCTTTTGCTATTTTTTAAAAGTATAACCGTAAGTTCCATGCCCCAAACGAATAATTTCATATTAGAGATTTTCTTCTATCTATTAAGCAATATGTTACGTCTCACTGAAATCAGACTAAAGATAAAAAACCCATTGTCTTACAAAGTGACTGCATATGGAAACAGAATCTAAAAGGGAGCATTTAAGTTGAAGTCTACTCCAAGAGAAGCAGAATGCCGTGAATATGCCAAGGAAAGAGGAATCAGAAGCCAACTCTAACCTTGGAGTTCAAATTCCACCAACTCAGAGAAAATGTATTTACAATGTTAATGCTACCCAATCTATGGTAGTTTATTATTGCAATTACTAGCAAACATGTGGAATCTATAAAACACGAAAAGTCATTGACTCTTCTGATCCAAGACTCATCTCTATAATCCTAGTGATTAAGAAGTATGAGACTTGGGGGATAATGGTTTTTCAGGCTGGTAGGATAGTACATGAGGTTGTATCTCAAATTAACGACAAAAATTTCTGGGCTGGGGCATGGTTCAAATAGTAGACTGACTATAGCTAGCAAAACAAAAATGAGAGCATGATGTATGTTAAAGCCCCAAACTGGCAGAAAGAAAAAGTCCTTAGAAGAATACTATAAGAAGCAGAATTATGAATAGGAAAGCAGAACCAAAAGAAATAAACTTGTTGATATAGACAAAGCTTCTCAATGTGAAATATGGCACAAACTGTAATATTTAGGGTTTTCCTTCCTATACAGTAGAAATAAATGGCATTTTTACTTGACGAAACTAAATATAAAACTGTATGCAATAATCACATTACTTTTATGGTTCAATAATTTACATTTTTAGCCTAAATATTTCTCAAATAGTGTAGCTTTTGAAAATCAATAAATGTTGCATTTTCATATATGATTACATATCCTTCCAAGTGTTGTCTAAAATTGATCTACACTGAAATGATTGTCATTGACATCTTTCTCAAGATATACTTTCAGCTGACCTTCCACAAAACTCATACCCAAAATATAACTTTTTAGTTTGTTCATGCAAACATAGAAATATAAACATGTCTCCGAAGAAAGACAGCCTCTTCAGTAAATGGTGCCGGCAAAATTGTTTAACTACATGTAGAAAACTAAAGCTAGATCCTTATATATCACCCTGCACCAGAATCAACTCCAAATGGATCAAAGACCTTGAAGTCAAAGCAGACACTCTGAAAACATTACAGGATGGAATAGGAGACACCCTAGGTCTCCTTGGCTCAGGCCAAAATTTTTTGAATAGAGACCCGGAAACACAACAAATCAAAGAAAGTTTGGACAAATGGGATTGCATAAAGTTGCAGAGCTTCTGCAGGGCA